>NC_091212.1:26373707-26473707 GCF_040958095.1 Procambarus clarkii
GGTCGGTGAGGGTTCTGGCAGGTCGGTGGGGGCTCTGGCAGGTCGGTAAGGGCTCTGGCAGGTCGGTAAGGGCTCTGGCAGGTCGGTGAGGGCTCTGGCAGGTCGGTAAGGGCTCTGGCAGGTCGGTGGGGGTTCTGGCAGGTCGGTAAGGGCTCTGGCAGGTCGGTGGGGGCTCTGGCAGGTCGGTAAGGGCTCTGGCAGGTCGGTGGGGGCTCTGGCAGGTCGGTAAGGGCTCTGGCAGGTCGGTAAGGGCTCTGGCAGGTCGGTGGGGGTTCTGGCAGGTCGGTAAGGGCTCTGGCAGGTCGGTGGGGGTTCTGGCAGGTCGGTAAGGGCTCTGGCAGGTCGGTGAGGGCTCTGGCAGGTCGGTAAGGGCTCTGGCAGGTCGGTGGGGGTTCTGGCAGGTCGGTAAGGGCTCTGGCAGGTCGGTGGGGGTTCTGGAAGGTCGGTAAGGGCTCTGGCAGGTCGGTGGGGGTTCTGGCAGGTCGGTAAGGGCTCTGGCAGGTCGGTGAGGGCTCTGGCAGGTCGGTGGGGGCTCTGGCAGGTCGGTGGGGGTTCTGGCAGGTCGGTAAGGGCTCTGGCAGGTCGGTGGGGGTTCTGGCAGGTCGGTAAGGGCTCTGGCAGGTCGGTGAGGGCTCTGGCAGGTCGGTGGGGCTCTGGCAGGTCGGTGGGGGCTCTGGCAGGTCGGTGGGGGTTCTGGCAGGTCGGTGGGGGTTCTGGCAGGTCGGTGAGGGCTCTGGCAGGTCGGTGGGGCTCTGGCAGGTCGGTGGGGGTTCTGGCAGGTCGGTGAGGGCTCTGGCAGGTCGGTGAGGGCTCTGACAGGTCGGTGAGGGCTCTGGCAGGTCGGTGAGGGTTCTGGCAGGTCGGTGAGGGCTCTGGCAGGTCGGTGAGGGCTCTGGCAGGTCGCCTTTCCTCTGTTCTTACCTTTCCAGCCGAGGGACTTACCGTCCGTAGACATCACATATATAGTGAGACTGCTGGAGCCAATATTAGCAGCCGGAAAGGTACCTAACATTCCGAGGGTCAACACGATGGAAGGACTGCTGGACGGCATGACCAAAATTGAAGAAAAGTGCAGTAAGTGGTCAGTCGAGCTCCAAGTAAAGTAATAAAAATGGGTCCTTTTTTGTGTGGATTAAAGAAGATAGAGAGGGAAGGTCAGGGTTGACATTACAGTTTAATCTTATATATCAAGAAGAGGTATATAAATTGTCATTCACTCTAACGTGGAAATAAGTGTTTCTTATTATGACTATTCATAGCCCTGTCGATAGAGCTTTGGCCTCAAACGCGTGGGGTCCATGGTTCGAGTCTCCTACAGCCCACGTGAATGGAATAGAAGAGGTATATTGAAAATTAACTTTTTGGAAATGTGGAATGAAGAGTAAGTCTTGTGGTGTCGTCTGGACCCCACCTCCCTGTCCGGCGACCTACTCACCTCCCTGTCCGGCGACCTATCCACCTCCCTGTCCGGCGACCTACTCACCTCCCTGTCCGGCGACCTATCCACCTCCCTGTCCGGCGACCTATCCACCTCCCTGTCCGGCGACCTATCCACCTCCCTGTCCGGCGACCTACTCACCTCCCTGTCCGGCGACCTATCCACCTCCCTGTCCGGCGACCTATCCACCTCCCTGTCCGGCGACCTATCCACCTCCCTGTCCGACGACCTACCCACCTGCCTGTCCGACGACCTACCCACCTGCCTGTCCGGCGACCTATCCACCTCCCTGTCCGGCGACCTATCCACCTCCCTGTCCGGCGACCTATCCACCTCCCTGTCCGGCGACCTACCCACCTGCCTGTCCGGCGACCTATCCACCTCCCTGTCCGGCGACCTATCCACCTCCCTGTCCGGCGACCTATCCACCTCCCTGTCCGGCGACCTATCCACCTCCCTGTCCGGCGTCCTACCCACCTCCCTGTCCGGCGTCCTATCCACCTCCCTGTCCGGCGTCCTACTCACCTCCCTGTCCGGCGACCTATCCACCTCCCTGTCCGGCGTCCTACTCACCTCCCTGTCCGGCGACCTACCCACCTCCCTGTCCGGCGTCCTACTCACCTCCCTGTCCGGCGACCTACCCACCTCCCTGTCCGGCGTCCTACTCACCTCCCTGTCCGGCGACCTACCCACCTCCCTGTCCGGCGTCCTACTCACCTCCCTGTCCGGCGACCTATCCACCTCCCTGTCCGGCGTCCTACTCACCTCCCTGTCCGGCGACCTATCCACCTCCCTGTCCGGCGTCCTACTCACCTCCCTGTCCGGCGACCTATCCACCTCCCTGTCCGGCGTCCTACTCACCTCCCTGTCCGGCGACCTATCCACCTCCCTGTCCGGCGTCCTACTCACCTCCCTGTCCGGCGACCTATCCACCTCCCTGTCCGGCGTCCTACTCACCTCCCTGTCCGGCGACCTATCCACCTCCCTGTCCGGCGTCCTACTCACCTCCCTGTCCGGCGACCTATCCACCTCCCTGTCCGGCGTCCTACTCACCTCCCTGTCCGGCGACCTATCCACCTCCCTGTCCGGCGACCTACCCACCTCCCTGTCCGGCGACCTATCCACCTCCCTGTCCGGCGACCTACCCACCTCCCTGTCCGGCGACCTACCCACCTCCCTGTCCGGCGACCTACCCACCTCCCTGTCCGGCGACCTACCCACCTCCCTGTCCGGCGACCTATCCACCTCCCTGTCCGGCGACCTACCCATCTCCCTGTCCGGCGACCTACCCATCTCCCTGTCCGGCGACCTACCCACCTGCCTGTCCGGCGACCTACCCACCTCCCTGTCCGGCGACCTATCCACCTCCCTGTCCGGCGACCTATCCACCTGCCTGTCCGGCGACCTATCCACCTGCCTGTCCGGCGACCTACCCACCTCCCTGTCCGGCGACCTATCCACCTCCCTGTCCGGCGACCTATCCACCTGCCTGTCCGGCGACCTATCCACCTGCCTGTCCGGCGACCTACCCACCTCCCTGTCCGGCGACCTACCCACCTCCCTGTCCGGCGACCTATCCACCTCCCTGTCCGGCGTCCTACACACCTGCCTGTCCGGCGACCTACCCACCTGCCTGTCCGGCGACCTACCCACCTCCCTGTCCGGCGACCTACCCACCTCCCTGTCCGGCGACCTACCCACCTCCCTGTCCGGCGACCTACCCACCTCCCTGTCCGGCGACCTACCCACCTCCCTGTCCGGCGACCTATCCACCTCCCTGTCCGGCGACCTACCCACCTGCCTGTCCCGTCCGCCATAGTTGCGCTGGTCCGTGGCAGCCATCTCGCCACAATGCCTCACTAACAAGAGTAGGTGAAAGAAAAATCTGTGTTTTGCCCTAAATTAGTTGCCCCCGGGAATGGAAATTGCCGCCTCGAGCTCAAACATCGATTATGAAGCTCAGACGAACTTTGTTTTATGCGGGCGAGAAGCAGTTCACAGTTTAGTTTCATTAATTTTGCGGTGTCCCCCTAACTTTGACAGATTAGGAGGAAGCGGGGGGCTGAGAGTGAGCGTTCATTCTGAACAATGGTTCGTCAGCTTGTGTTATTTATGGGTGGTAAGTGATGCGTGGCGTCCACGACTTGTATACCTCTCTTGTATGGCTCTTATCATCTCCATAACAGTATTATGTAAGCTTTTGGTGAACATAAAGTATGCCTGCTGCTGGCAGAACCTCACTACATTCCATTTTTGGTTGTGCCAGATGTAATTCTAGTGCCTGGATTGTACCTGGATGAGGTTCTGGGAGTTCTGCGCGGCCAGCTGGGCCAAGCTTGACTTGCGAGAGCTTGGTCCAACAGGCTGGTTCTTGGTGCTTAGATATGAAAAGGGTGCTTGAGCAAAGGCCAACCTTTAGCAAGAAGCCTCACCTCTCGATGCTAGACTGGTCTTGAGGGAGAGTTTTACAATAGGCGTGATGATCAACACCATAACATTGTCACTTTCCTTGAGATTACTTTTGTCATGATGCGCCGCGATGATGTGGTGATGTAGTGCAGCACTCGCCTCGCGCTTCGCGACCGCTTTGGCCTGGATTCGTATCCTGGCCGGTGGAGGAGTGACTGGGCGCCAGTCCTTAACTGGCCTCTGTTCACCCAGCAGTGCATGGGTAACCTGGTGGTTAAACGATTTAACAGATCGTATTCCGGGGAAAAATTAGGATTAATGACCTGCCCGAAACGCTGCGCGTGTTAGTGGCTGTACAAGAATGTAACAACTCTTGTATGTTAAAAAGTCGATAGATGGACCTGCATTAAGGGATCATAAGTAATTATCCAATAGGTTAATTTGAGGGTTGACTGAGGAGGCTTGATGCTACCTTAATTAATTCCTGGTTATAATTAATTAAATGGAAGGGAAGGGAACTGTCAGAAGAAAGCGCCAAGCCATGACGACAATGTAACACTGGGAAGGGGTCGGGATAAGGATTTGGGATGGGACGGGAGGGGAGGAAGGAATGGTGCCCAGCCACTTGGAGAGTCGGGGACTGAGCGTCGACCTGCATGAAGCGAGATCGTCGCTTTACCGCCCAGCCCAAGTGGTTGGGCTTTTAAATGGAGTTTGGCTTTATATCTCAGTATACAGAAATAAGTTGGCTGTTTGCCACGGAGGAAAGACAGGTTCAAAGAACAAACTTTAACTGGTGCCCGAAGAACACCAACTGGTCCAGGACAGGACTGTAATAAGCTTAACGTGTTAACCAACATTTAACAAATACTATCAAGTTAACACTACAGCAACTGATGAGAAACGTGTGATCTTCCCTTCGTCATGAATTTAGGGATAATTAATGTGCATTCGAGTACATTTATATAACATAGGCAAGACACCAGTCATTACATATGGCTCCAAGTGGAGTGATGGTAAGGGTAACTCTGGCCGCCACTTCACGGGTTATTCATGCCCGTGCCACCTCTTGAGTGGCCTAATCTTCATCAATGTCCACCACTCCCTTGAGCAGTGATTCCTAACCATTTTTGTTTGGAAGAGCCCTTAAGCCACTGTAGTGGATCGCTGCTGGAGGACCTTGACGACCAACATGCTCAAGGTCAATTAAATCACACGAACAAATTCTCACAGTAGCATACATGTAGTTAAAATTCTGCAGCAGCCACAATTACACACACAAGCCGTGATCAGGGGTTATAACATTGTTTTCATCCTCACCACCTTCAGAGGTTTCACGAAACTCTTGAATTTTACGGAATGATCTGTGGCAAGGATTTTCGGTTGCACGGAATTCTTCTTAAATTGACTTAAGTATTGCGGAAGGGTTAAATAATGTATCTCTGGTACTAGCACTCGCCTCGACCCACACGCTCACAGAACTGATGGTCGAGCGTCTCTCTGCTCCGCCTTACCCACTACAATATATTTGCTGGCAAAGAGGCTGTTAAGTAACGGAGTCCTCACAATATACAGTGTGCTCTGCCTGTATCAGAACCAAGAGCCTGGCAGAGACCAACTGGGATGTCTGTGGTCCCATAATCCAGGTTATCCTTATGTTATGCTTCTCACCCACACGAGGTTACAGCGTGTTCCGCTAAGACTCACACAGTCAGTCTAAGGCTACACATGAGTGTTCACCTCCGAGCTGCAGTACACTGCTCAACGTCCAGACGTAGTTCGATGCCCGGACGGACGGAAATGATTAGAGACATTTCCCTTCGCGTAACGTCTTAAGTACTTCGTGTCCCTGACATCGAGAAATACAAGGAGACAACTCAGCAGCGAGTATAGGGGATGGAGGATCGGAACCACTCTCTCTAATTAGGATTGGAATTCCTGGCACCTGGGGCAATGGCGCTTAAGGTTTTCGCAGTTTCATAGTGCCAGCGCCTGGGTGATGGGAGCCAAAGGGGGAACACTTGTCTCATGCTCGGTTTCCCTTCTACCCTCGATGAGTTTATGCAAATAAGTTTTAACTATTCATTTAAATTTTTTGTATAATATTTCATTTCTGCCTCCAAAAATGATAATACTCACAGCAACTAATGGTCGAACGTCCAAAAATGGACTGTTGCATCCCAATAAAGTTCAAAATGTTAACTTCGGGATTACTCCAAAAGTTTAACAATAACTTTACAGCTTGATGTAACATGTCCTAGGCCTAATATACATCAACTTGGGTTGATGTATACTAATCAACTAATCTTGTTATTGCCTTGTTTCTCTTATCCTCAAAATTAATTGAACAAACCTTAAAATTTTTTGTACATTTGACCAAAAGTTGTTATAAGTACTATAGATTTTGGGTGACAGGTTGAAATATTTAGTTATTACCTGCGTGATAGCTGGTTGATGGGGTTCTGAGAGTTCTTCTGCTCCCCAGCCCGGCCCGAGGCATGACTTGTGAGAGTTTGGTCCACCAGGCTGTTGCTTGGAGCGGCCCACAGGCCTACATATCCACCACAGCCCGGCTGGTCCAGCACTTCTTGAAGCAAGCTATCTAGTTTCCTCTTGAAGATGTCCACGGTTGTTCCGGCAATATTTTTCTTATGCTCGCTGGGAGGATGTTGAATAACCGCGGACCTCTGGTGTTTATACAGTGTATGTTTAACAAAAGACTAACCCATCAGTTGCGTGGCATTGGACGAAGCCATTCATTCAGTATGTATATTCTCATGAAGGGTTTCATGTGAATATACATTTGGTAGTATGCATGATGCAAAATGGGAAACTATTTGATTATAATTTTGCTGAACATGCAAGTAGTGTTCATGCGTTAGTATTCGTTTTTCACTTTTTCAAACACCACTATTATAGACTGATTGACAGCCCCGTCGCACCACACACACACACACACACACACACACACACACACACACACACACACACACACACACACACACCACACACACACACACACCACACACCACACACCACACACCAAAGCTACTACACACACACACACACACACACACACACACACACACACACACACACACACACACACACACACACACCAAAGCTACACACACACACACACACGCGCGCGCGCGCGCACACACACACACACACACACACACACACACACACACACACACACACACACACACACACACACACACACACCACACACCAAAGCTACTCCACAGTCACATCAGGAGGAAAACAACAGTGAAGGAACAGGTGATGAAACTTAGAGCGGGTGAGGACAGGTACACAGAGAATGACAAAGAGGTGTGTGAAGAACTCAACAAAAGGTTCCAGGAGGTCTTTACAATAGAACAAGGAGAGGTCACGGCACTAGGAGAGGTAGCAGCAAACCAGGCGACCTTGGAAGGGCTCGAAATTACAAGAGATGAGATCACGAGGCACCTATTGGAGCTGACGTGAGAAAGGTTATTGGGCCGGACGGAATCTCACCATGGGTATTGAAAGAGTGTAGAGGAGCACTCTGTTTGCCACTCTCCACTAATATTTTGCCATACTTTGCCATAGTGTATAGTAGGTCACTGGAAACGGGAGACCTACCAGAAATATGGAAGACGGCTAATGTAGTCCCAGTATACGGAAAAGGGTGACAGACAGGAGGCAATGAACTACAGGCCAGTGTCCTTAACTTGTATACCATGCAAGGTGATGGAGAAGATCGTGAGAAAAAACCTAGTAACACATCTGGAGAGAAGGGACTTCGTGACAACCCATCAACATGGGTTCAGGGAGAGTAAATCTTGCCTTACAGGCTTAATAGAATTCTACGATCTAGTGATAAAGATTAAGCAAGAAAGAGAAGGATGGGCGGACTGCATTTTTTTGGACTGTCGGAAAGCCTTTGACACAGTACCCCATAGAGAGGCTGGCTGACCAAGCCAGCCTCTCTGACCAAGCAAGCCTCTCTGACCAAGCCAGCCTCTCTGACCAAGCCAGCCTCTCTGACCAAGCCAGCCTCTCTGACCAAGGTATTGTCCCCGACCAGGCCAGCCTCCCCGACCAAGCCAGCCTCTCCGACCAAGCCATCGTCCCTGACCAAGCCAACCTCTCCGAACAAGCCATCGTCCCCGACCAAGCCAACCTCTCTGATCAAGCCATCGTCCCCGACCAAGCCATCGTCCCCGACCAAGCCAACCTCTCCGACCAAGCCAGCCTCTCCGACCAATCCAGCTTCTCCGACCAATCCAGCTTCTCCGACCAAGTCAGCCTCTCTCCGACCAAGCCATCGTCCCCGACCAAGCCATCGTCCCCGACCAAGCCAGCCTCTCTCCGACCAAGCCAGCCTCTCTCCGACCAAGCCAGCCTCTCTCCGACCAAGCCAGCCTCTCTCCGACCAAGCCAGCCTCTCTCCGACCAAGCCAGCCTCTCTCCGACCAAGCCAGCCTCTCTCCGACCAAGCCAGCCTCTCTCCGACCAAGCCAGCCTCCCCGACCAAGCCAGCCTCCCCGACCAAGCCAGCCCCTCTGACCAAGCCAGCCCCTCTGACCAAGCCAGCCTCCCCGACCAAGCCAACCTCCCCGACCAAGCCAACCTCCCCGACCAAGCCAGCCTCCCCGACCAAGCCAGCCTCTCCCCGACCAAGCCAGCCTCTCCCCGACCAAGCCAGCCTCTCCCCGACGAAGCCAGCCTCCCCGACCAAGCCAACCTCCCCGACCAAGCCAGCCTCCCCGACCAAGCCAGCCTCCCCGACCAAGCCAACCTCCCCGACCAAGCCAACCTCTCCGACCAAGCCAGCCTCCCCGACCAAGCCAACCTCCCCGACCAAGCCAACCTCCCCGACCAAGCCAACCTCCCCGACCAAGCCAACCTCCCCGACCAAGCCAGCCTCTCCCCGACCAAGCCAACCTCCCCGACCAAGCCAGCCTCTCCCCGACCAAGCCAGCCTCTCCCCGACCAAGCCAGCCTCTCCCCGACCAAGCCAGCCTCCCCGACCAAGCCAGCCTCTCCGACCAAGCCAGCCCCGCAGGAAAAAGGGGCTGGCATACCTGGGATAATGGGCTGCGTGTTAATTTTGGGGAAGAGGTTGCCTGCTGACAGGCAACAGGCAGCCTCATTCTGTGCTGCGTCCTCTGCCTTGTAGCCATTAATCTGGCGTGCCCCAGGACGGGCGTCTCGGGGCGCCTCTCCTGCTCTCTCCGCCCAACCCAGCCTCACATCTATGGGCGCAGTAATGCACTTTTGATGTATACGGTCCAAGTAGCACCGGCTATGGTGAGCCCGTAGTGGAGTTGTTCTGTATACATCAATGCACTATTGATGTATACAGAACAACTCCACTACGGGCTCACCATAGCCCGTGCTACTTGGACCTTTTTGTTCCAGGTAGTGAATCTTTAACAACAACAACAACATTGGTGTATACGTTAAACTGTGTTAACTTGCTGATCACCATTGTGACTAACTTGGCCAAATTAATTTTGGAGCTTCAGTTCTTGAGCCCGTTATGTGTGTGTGTGTAACCTTTTCCACTGCCGCCCACAGGATGGGTATGGGAGGCATAATAAATGAAGACAATCACATGAATAACATTTCCTCAAATAAATTACTCATTAGTTGGTTGAACTGATTTGTCATTTTAGTTATACGAAAACTGAGTATTTGCGTTTACTCTGTTGGGTATATTGTGGTTACCTGCGTGTGCGTGTGCGTGTGCGTGTGCGTGTGTGTGTGTGTGTGTGTGTGTGTGTGTGTGTGTGTGTGTGTGTGTGTGTGTGTGTGTGTGTGTGTGCATGTGCGCGTGCGCTTATACATAACTGCCAGTGACTAGGGTGGAGTGAGGTCTAGGTCTTATGCCCGGACTAACAGCCTTGTTGTGCCTCTTGGCTGAAATTTAACAATTCTGACGTTCGAATTCTCTGGCAAATCTGGCCTTAAAGTTGTTGACTGAGGTGATCTTCGCTTCTTTGAGTGCATTCCACTTGTTACCCACCCGTACCCGGCACGAAGCTTTCCGTACACGGCACGAAGCTTTCCGTACACGAGCGTTTCCAGCTTCCACATACGTCCTCTCATCCTACTTTCTTTAACTTAAACAATGCTGTCCTAGTCCATCTTGTCAATTCTCTTCAGTATATTGTATGCTGCAATCATGTCCCTCCTCTGTTTCTTCTCTCATCTAGGGTTGTAAGGTCTAGTTACCTTAACTTATCTTTACATTTAAAAGCCCAACCACTTGGGGTGGACGATAGAGTGCCCGTCTCGCTTCATGCAGGTCGGCGTTCAATCCCCGGCCGTCCAAGTGCTTGGGCACCATTCCTTCCCCCCGTCCCATCCCAAATCCTTATCCTGACCCCCTTCCAAGTGCTATATAGTCGTAATGGCTTGGCGCTTTCCCCCTGATAGTTGCCTTCCCTTCTACCCTGTTAGCTCTGACACTGTTCTAGATGCAAGCCTTTGTACTTTCTCAGTTTTGGTTTTATGCTTCACAAGGTGCGGATTCCAGGCCGGTGCTGAATACTCCAGTATTGGTTTAACAACGACTGTGCAGATTGCTTTGAAAGAGCCGTAGTTTAGGTTTCTAAACGACACTGTAATGTTGGTCAGCGTCACATACGCTGCCGATGTTACCCTGGTTGTGTGTGCTTCAGGAGAGAGAATATTGTAATTATCCCCACTCCCAAATTCTTTTCTCTCTCCTATTCCTGTAGTTGCCTTACCCTTATGGTGTACATTCCTCTTTATCTCATTTCTGACTGTCTCATCTTCACTATCTTACATTTCTTAGGATTGAACTCCAGTAACCATTTATTTTCCCATTTCTAGAGCTTGTCAAGGACAAACTGAACACTTCTGCATTCCTCGGTGTTTGCATACCTCCCTACCTTTGGGTCGTCCGCAGACACTGATGTGTAGGGGGCTCACTCCCTTGGCAAGGTCATTAGCATAAATTAGAAACTATAGGGGGAGTGAGGCGCGACCCTCAGGGAACGCCACTTGTTATGTTCCTCCAACTCTAAACCTCTTCTCTTACAGTGACTTTGTTTTCTGTCCTTCTGTCAGGTAGTTCCTTACCCAGTTCAGTATCAGCCCAGTTATACCTGTGTGCTTCTCCCTCTGCTCTTCATGGGGACCAGCATCAAATACTTGTTGACAATGTAGGAAAATATAGTCTACCCAGTCTTCTTTTGCTGTCTTCTTCGTGTAGCCTGTTCATAGGTTAGTCATCAAGTTAGTCAGGCACGACTCTTCTCTTTTAAATACATTCTGCAATTTTGTTACAAAGTTTATCCTCTCCAGGTGTTAAATTTTGATAAATCAGATTACTTTTTCCATCACTTTACACGGAATACTTGTCAGTGACACTGGTCTGGAATTTTGAATATTGGGATTACCTTTGTCTCTTTGTACAGTTCTGGGAGGTTTCCAGTCTTAAGTTTTTCACTGAAAACGTTGTGCTGACCTTGCAGAAAGCAGTTACTGTGTAGCGTGTTGTTGGCACAGTTCTCACTGACTGTGGACGGTGGAGGTGTCATAACATGGCCTGAGGCCTCGAGGGAGGGGGTATAGTGGTGTTATATGGCGGGATATGACGATGATGGTGAGAACGGAGGGTTGATGGTTGAGGGCAGGATAGTCGAGCCGCCTTGTTTAATTTGATATGACCAAGAGAGCTGGGACTGGGGGTAGTAGGGGGGGGGGGTGTTGTTGGTAGTGGTGTGGTAGGTGGAGAGGGGGTTGGGGGGGGTGAGGGTGTAGGGTACACGCACCGTGCACTCTGGGAAAGTGTTTAATAACTGCCACAAGGATTGCAACTAACAAAGTTCTCGAGAGTTGCAGCTCTATTGCCAGAGGCTTTACAGGTATCACACACCAGTTTCGGGTCGGGTTTATAGGTGTCGGTAAGATTTACGCCTCACGAGGGATTTGTGTTGACTGTTCTCTGACGCTCTGCTTGTTTTATGATAATCTCTTGGAACGGCCTCGCCTCTTGCGGGGACGGCGTTCAATCCCCGCTGGTCCAAGTGCTGCAGGCCGTTCCTTCACTCCTTCCTCATGGCCCGCATTCTCTTGGTAGTTACCTGTTCTTGCCGGAAGTCTTCGACTCGATAAGATTTGTTTTGTTTCATCTGTTGAACTGAAAATAAATACACAAATTTCTATATTTTGTCTCTAGTCCCATTTTATATCTTAGCTTTACACTTCTTGACAATTATGGAGGAGGAGGAGGAGGAGGAATTATCAGGGGAAAGCGCCAAGCCATTAAGACTATATAGCACTAGGAATGGGTCAGGATAAGGATTTGGGATGGGACGGTGGGAAGGAATGGTTCCCAACCACTTGGACCGTCGGGGATTGAACGCGGGCAATTATGGAAACGCCAAGATACATAAACCCTTCAAGAAAATGTCGATGAAATTAGCTTTTCAATCTTGAAGTTAGCTTTTTAAACTCAAATTTGATAAATACTTAGCTTTCAAAATAAAAAGTATACTTGCAGATTTGAAGTTATCTCTCTAGTTCCAGGTTATCTTGAGGTTATCTTGAGATGATTTCGGGGCTTTAGTGTCCCAGGTGGTGCCTCGTCTTGCAGACATTGCAAGCCGTGCACAAGAGCGGTGGTAAGACCGGTTGCCCTGGTTGGCGGCCGGTTCATTTTAAATGTCACATAAAGTGAGGTAATAGAGAGCTGGAGAGTGCAACATTGCAGACAGGACTCGGGTGGCAGGGGGAAGGGTTTTTAATTTGACACCGGTTTATGTGGCACCGGCAATCGTGGCACTCCCCCTGCTCCCCCTATAACAGTGACTGGTTCATGCCTTGTTAGTGGTACCCTGTGTTCCAGCCTCGTTAGTGGTACCCTGTGTTCCAGCCTCGTTAATTGTACCCTGTGTTCCAGCCTCGTTAGTGGTACCCTGTGTTCCAGCCTCGTTAATGGTACCCTGTGTTCCAGCCTCGTTAGTGGTACCCTGTGTTCCAGCCTCGTTAATTGTACCCTGTGTTCCAGCCTCGTTAGTGGTACCCTGTGTTCCAGCCTCGTTAATGGTACCCTGTGTTCCAGCCTCGTTAATGGTACCCTGTGTTCCAGCCTCGTTAGTGGTACCTTGTGTTCCAGCCTCGTTAATGGTACCCTGTGTTCCAGCCTCGTTAGTGGTACCCTGTGTTCCAGCCTCGTTAATGGTACCCTGTGTTCCAGCCTCGTTAGTGGTACCCTGTGTTCCAGCCTCGTTAGTGGTACCCGTGTTCCAGCCTCGTTAATGGTACCCTGTGTTCCAGCCTCGTTAGTGGTACCCGTGTTCCAGCCTCGTTAATGGTACCCGTGTTCCAGCCTCGTTAATGGTACCCTGTGTTCCAGCCTCGTTAGTGGTACCCGTGTTCCAGCCTCGTTAATGGTACCCTGTGTTCCAGCCTCGTTAGTGGTACCTTGTGTTCCAGCCTCGTTAATGGTACCCTGTGTTCCAGCCTCGTTAGTGGTACCCTGTGTTCCAGCCTCGTTAGTGGTACCCTGTGTTCCAGCCTCGTTAATGGTACCCTGTGTTCCAGCCTCGTTAGTGGTACCTTGTGTTCCAGCCTCGTTAATGGTACCCTGTGTTCCAGCCTCGTTAGTGGTACCCTGTGTTCCAGCCTCGTTAGTGGTACCCTGTGTTCCAGCCTCGTTAATGGTACCCTGTGTTCCAGCCTCGTTAATGGTACCCTGTGTTCCAGCCTCGTTAGTGGTACCCTGTGTTCCAGCCTCGTTAGTGGTACCCGTGTTCCAGCCTCGTTAATGGTACCCTGTGTTCCAGCCTCGTTAGTGGTACCTTGTGTTCCAGCCTCGTTAATGGTACCCTGTGTTCCAGCCTCGTTAGTGGTACCTTGTGTTCCAGCCTCGTTAGTGGTACGCTGTGTTCCAGCCTCGTTAGTGGTACCTTGTGTTCCAGCCTCGTTAATGGTACCCTATGTTCCAGCCTCGTTAGTGGTACCCTGTGTTCCAGCCTCGTTAGTGGTACGCTGTGTTCCAGCCTCGTTAGTGGTACCCTGTGTTCCAGCCTCGTTAGTGGTACCCTGTGTTCCAGCCTTGTTAGTGGTACCCTGTGTTCCAGCCTTGTTAGTGGTACCCTGTGTTCCAGCCTCGTTAGTGGTACCCTGTGTTCCAGCCTCGTTAGTGGTACCCTGTGTTCCAGCCTCGTTAGTGGTACCCTGTGTTCCAGCCTCGTTAGTGGTACCCTGTGTTCCAGCCTCGTTAGTGGTACCCTGTGTTCCAGCCTCGTTAGTGGTACCCTGTGTTCCAGCCTCGTTAGTGGTACCCTGTGTTCCAGCCTCGTTAGTGGTGCCCTGTGTTCCAGCCTCGTTAGTGGTACCCTGTGTTCCTGCCTTGTTAGTGGTGCCCTGTGTTCCAGCCTCGTTAGTGGTACCCTGTGTTCCAGCCTCGTTAGTGGTACCCTGTGTTCCAGCCTCGTTAGTGGTACCCTGTGTTCCAGCCTCGTTAGTGGTACCCTGTGTTCCAGCCTTGTTAGTGGTACCCTGTGTTCCAGCCTCGTTAGTGGTACCCTGTGTTCCAGCCTCGTTAGTGGTACCCTGTGTTCCAGCCTCGTTAGTGGTACCCTGTGTTCCAGCCTCGTTAGTGGTACCCTGTGTTCCAGCCTCGTTAGTGGTACCCTGTGTTCCAGCCTCGTTAGTGGTACCCTGTGTTCCAGCCTCGTTAGTGGTACCCTGTGTTCCAGCCTCGTTAATGGTACCCTGTGTTCCAGCCTCGTTAGTGGTACCCTGTGTTCCAGCCTCGTTAGTGGTACCCCTGTGTTCCAGCCTCGTTAGTGGTACCCTGGTTCCTAGTTCGGTTGTTACCGGGACTTCAACTGATGTGGATACCAAAGTATATACTGATCCCAGGCTGGTTCTGTGTATCATTGCCTGTGGAACGACAGAGTATCAAATATTATCCCCTGCACCATAACATTGTTAAAATGTTACCTAGGCCTACTGCATAGGCTATCAGCCTTGTAGAACTCTCGTGTCAGCTATACAGAGGCGTAAGTGTGTGAGCACCATTACCCACAGGCGATCGTAAAGTGAGGCGATCGTAAAAATCCCGATTGGGCACTGTGACTTCAGTAGAGTTCCGGGTTGATTGGCTTTGGTCCTATCGTGGCTGAGTGGGTTAAGGCAGGTGTCTGGGAGTCACCAGAATGCTGGTTGAAGACCCCTCATTCCCCCAAAAGGATTTTCTCATTGATATATCATACCATTGGGATTTTTTGGTTGATCAATGATCTACCTAATGTCTCTAACATTCTGAAACCTATTTTGTTTGTTGATGATACTACCCTCATCTACTCTAACCCCAACCCACATACACTAAATAATGTTGTTAATAATAAACTAAAAAAAGTCCACTTATGGATGTTAACCAACAAACTAACACTTAATATAGAAAAGACCTACTACATCTTATTTGGAAGCAAATCTACAAATGCAGTTCAGCTTCAGATAGATAATGGCAATAAAAATGATGGAAAGTTTCTTGTCCTATTCCTAGACAAGAGACTCAACTTCAGTACCCACATATAACACATAACTAAGAAAGTCTCTAAAACAGTTGGTATACTCTCCAAAATCAGATATTATGTACCTAACTCTGCTCTCATATCAATATATTATGCACTAATCTATCCCTATCTCAATTATGGTATCTGTGCATGGGGTTCAACCACTGCAAACCACCTCAAGTCTATCATCACCCAGCAAAAATCTGCTATCAGAATAATAACAAATTCTGCTTTCAGACAACACTCAGCCCCCTTGTTTAAATCCCTAAACATGCTAAACATAATCTCACTCCACAAATTCTCTTGTGTCAACTACATTTACAAAACCCTGTTCTTAAATGCAATTCCTGCTCTGAAACTCTCCCTGGACAGATGTAATAGGACCCATAAGCACCACACCAGAAATAAATATCTCTTTGTTATCCCCAGAGTCAACCTTAATCTGTGTAAACACTCTATGCAAATAAAGGGACCCAGTCTATGGAACTCACTCCCTAATGAATTGAAAAGCTGTCCAACTTTTGCGTCATTCAAAAACAAAACTAAAAAGTGCCTAATTTCATCTTCATAGTTTTTTACCTTTTGCTTTAAAATTGCACTGTATCTATTGCTACCCAATCTCCCACTCTTTATGTACCCAGTCCGAACATCTTTACCATTGTGATCATTGCTGTCTTCTTATATGTGCTGTCAATCTACTGTATGGTGTCTATTAATCTTGTTTAAATTACCAATCAAGTTGTCAATGTAATCAGTGCTTTAATATACCAATGTCCTTTAATATACTTACTAATCTCTCTCGTCTCATTTTTGTCTTGCAATGTATCTGTTATTTTATTAATTCTGTTAGAATTTACCTACTTAAAATTATCTGTTAGATTAAGGACCTGCCCGAAACACTGCGCGTACTAGTAGCTTTACAAGATTGTAAATACTATGCTATGTATTCTCTCAAACTCAATGTACCTTCTTGTATATAAATAAATAAAAATAAATAAATAGAATGCTATTTTGTAGATTGCTGAGCATGCCAAAATTAAAACAAAAATCCATTCATAATATTGACCCTTTAATAGCCAAATTTACTCAGCCAGTGGTAAAACCATCCGTCCTCCTAATAAAACGTCGCGTTTTGACGTATACTCTACCTACCTAAGGCCAAAAATTATAGTAACAGAAAATGATAGCGGCCCGCAAAATTGATATCCTACCGCGTTTTCTGTTTTAGGTCCTCTGGTAGGTTAGGATGAGGGCACTTATGTACGACAGTTTCTTGACGTTGGGAAACCTTAGGAGGACGAGCTGGTTAAAAAGTCGAACCTTTCGTGCCCTGATCTGCCAGCCATCACGCGATGCCCTAGGCACCTCCCTCCCTCCCACTACAGCCACACGTGTGCAGGTCCCACTCCACCCTTCACCCACCAGTGTGGAGATCACACTGCCCTCGTCTCCCCTTGTCCCACACGTGTGCAGGTCCCGCTCCACCCTTCACCCACCAGTGTGGAGATCACACTGCCCTCGTCTCCCCTTGTCCTGGAGAATATTGTTGTCAGGTTTACTGTCATTAACGACCTCTGGCATTTTCTTCGCCAGTGTCACGTTAATGGTCCTCAACACACACTATAATCTTCATTACCTGTAGCTATAGCAGGGCAGAAGTTGTTGCTAAACACATGGGACAAAATCTTACAGAAGCGACCATACGAGTCATAAATACTCACACACCGCCTGAGTAAAACAGAAACAAGCAACACTTAGTGGGCCAGCCAGAGGCTCAGGGCCCGAGCAGGAATATCCCTGTTAATAAAAAGCTGGAGACATTCTCCTTAACATGTTCGCTATGATATGTTCACGTCCTCACTAGCACGTGTTCTCCTGGTCAGTTCACGCTCACGTCCTCACTAGCACGTGTTCTCCTGGTCAGTTCACGCTCACGTCCTCACTAGCACGTGTTCTCGTGGTCAGTTCACGCTCACGTCCTCACTAGCACGTGTTCTCCTGGTCAGTTCACGCTCACGTCCTCACTAGCACGTGTTCTCCTGGTCAGTTCACGCTCACGTCCTCACTAGCACGTGTTCTCGTGGTCAGTTCACGCTCACGTCCTCACTAGCACGTGTTCTCCTGGTCAGTTCACGCTCACGTCCTCACTAGCACGGGTTCTCCTGGTCAGTTCACGCTCACGTCCTCACTAGCACGTGTTCTCCTGGTCAGTTCACGCTCACGTCCTCACTAGCACGTGTTCTCCTGGTCAGTTCACGCTCACGTCCTCACTAGCACGTGTTCTCCTGGTCAGTTCACGCTCACACTCATGAGGTGTGTTCAGATTTTGTGAGTTTAGTTGAGCTCAATCCGCTCTTCAATTCTCGTATCTTGTTCACGTCTGCTTCATTATCTTCGTGATGATGAAGCAGACCCAGGTGGTGCCGGGTGTAGGTGGTGCTGGGTGTAGGTGGTGCTGGGTGTAGGTGGTGCCGGGTGTAGGTGGTGCCGGGTGTAGGTGGTGCTGGGTGTAGGTGGCGCCGGGTGTAGGTGGTGCTGGGTGTAGGTGGTGCCGGGTGTAGGTGGTGCTGGGTGTAGGTGGTGCTGGGTGTAGGTGGTGCTGGGTGTAGGTGGTGCCGGGTGTAGGTGGTGCTGGGTGTAGGTGGTGCTGGGTGTAGGTGGTGCCGGGTGTAGGTGGTGCCGGGTGTAGGTGGTGCTGGGTGTAGGTGGTGCTGGGTGTAGGTGGTGCTGGGTGTAGGTGGTGCTGGGTGTAGGTGGTGCTGGGTGTAGGTGGTGCTGGGTGTAGGTGGTGCTGGGTGTAGGTGGTGCCGGGTGTAGGTGGTGCTGGGTGTAGGTGGTGCTGGGTGTAGGTGGTGCCGGGTGTAGGTGGTGCTGGGTGTAGGTGGTGCCGGATGTAGGTGGTGCTGGGTGTAGGTGGTGCTGGGTGTAGGTGGTGCTGGGTGTAGGTGGTGCTGGGTGTAGGTGGTGCTGGGTGTAGGTGGTGCTGGGTGTAGGTGGTGCTGGGTGTAGGTGGTGCTGGGTGTAGGTGGTGCCGGGTGTAGGTGGTGCTGGGTGTAGGTGGTGCTGGGTGTAGGTGGTGCCGGGTGTAGGTGGTGCTGGGTGTAGGTGGTGCCGGGTGTAGGTGGTGCCGGGTGTAGGTGGTGCTGGGTGTAGGTGGTGCTGGGTGTAGGTGGTGCTGGGTGTAGGTGGCGCCGGGTGTAGGTGATGCCGGGTGTAGGTGGTGCCGGGTGTAGGTGGCGCCGGGTGTAGGTGGCGCCGGGTGTAGGTGGTGCCGGGTGTAGGTGGTGCCGGGTGTAGGTGGCGCCGGGTGTAGGTGGCGCCGGGTGTAGGTGATGCCGGGTGTAGGTGGCGCCGGGTGTAGGTGATGCCGGGTGTAGGTGATGCCGGGTGTAGGTGGTGCTGGGTGTAGGTGGCGCCGGGTGTAGGTGATGCCGGGTGTAGGTGATGCCGGGTGTAGGTGGTGCCGGGTGTAGGTGGCGCCGGGTGTAGGTGGTGCTGGGTGTAGGTGATGCCGGGTGTAGGTGGTGCCGGGTGTAGGTGGCGCCGGGTGTAGGTGGCGCCGGGTGTAGGTGGCGCCGGGTGTAGGTGATGCCGGGTGTAGGTGGCGCCGGGTGTAGGTGGCGCCGGGTGTAGGTGATGCCGGGTGTAGGTGATGCCGGGTGTAGGTGGCGCCGGGTGTAGGTGGCGCCGGGTGTAGGTGATGCCGGGTGTAGGTGGTGCTGGGTGTAGGTGGTGCTGGGTGTAGGTGGTGCCGGGTGTAGGTGGTGCTGGGTGTAGGTGGTGCCGGGTGTAGGTGGTGCTGGGTGTAGGTGGTGCTGGGTGTAGGTGGTGCTGGGTGTAGGTGGTGCTGGGTGTAGGTGGTGCTGGGTGTAGGTGGTGCTGGGTGTAGGTGGTGCTGGGTGTAGGTGGTGCCGGGTGTAGGTGGTGCTGGGTGTAGGTGGTGCCGGGTGTAGGTGGTGCCGGGTGTAGGTGGTGCCGGGTGTAGGTGGTGCCGGGTGTAGGTGGTGCTGGGTGTAGGTGGTGCTGGGTGTAGGTGGTGCCGGGTGTAGGTGGTGCTGGGTGTAGGTGGCGCCGGGTGTAGGTGATGCCGGGTGTAGGTGGTGCCGGGTGTAGGTGGCGCCGGGTGTAGGTGGCGCCGGGTGTAGGTGGTGCCGGGTGTAGGTGGTGCCGGGTGTAGGTGGCGCCGGGTGTAGGTGGCGCCGGGTGTAGGTGGCGCCGGGTGTAGGTGATGCCGGGTGTAGGTGGCGCCGGGTGTAGGTGGCGCCGGGTGTAGGTGATGCCGGGTGTAGGTGGCGCCGGGTGTAGGTGGTGCCGGGTGTAGGAGGTGCCGGGTGTAGGTGGTGCCGGGTGTAGGTGGTGCCGGGTGTAGGTGGTGCTGGGTGTAGGTGGTGCCGGGTGTAGGTGGTGCTGGGTGAAGGTGGCGCCGGGTGTAGGTGGTGCCGGGTGTAGGTGGTGCTGGGTGTAGGTAGTTCCGGGTGTAGGTGGTGCTGGGTGTAGGTGGTGCCGGGTGTAGGTGGTGCCGGGTGTAGGTGGCGCCGGGTGTAGGTGGTGCCGGGTGTAGGTGGTGCCGGGTGTAGGTGGTGCTGGGTGTAGGTGGTGCCGGGTGTAGGTGGTGCCGGGTGTAGGTGGCGCTGGGTGTAGGTGGCGCCGGGTGTAGGTGGTGCCGGGTGTAGGTGGCGCTGGGTGTAGGTGGCGCCGGGTGTAGGTGGCGCCGGGTGTAGGTGGCGCCGGGTGTAGGTGGTGCTGGGTGTAGGTGGTGCCGGGTGTAGGTGGTGCCGGGTGTAGGTGGCGCCGGGTGTAGGTGGCGCCGGGTGTAGGTGGCGTGCTCACGTATTGTTGTTTCATTTTCCTCTGCTGTTGTCACTTAGGTTGCTAGAACTTCAGGTTGGGGGCGGAGGGCCTCTGGTTGAGTGAAGGGGGGGGGGGGTAGTGGGGGGGGGCGGAGGGCCTCTGGTTGTGTGAAGGGGGGGGGGTAGTGGGGGGGGGAGTTCTGGTTGGGGAATTTATTATTTTTTTTTTTTACCACAAACGTAGCCACTCATTTACAATGCTAACCAGCATATATACATTTTTCTTCTGTCCTCCATGGACAGGGTGAGAGATCTGGTAAACATATAGTTCAATTTTTTATTGAACAGTCACCGACAGAAGGTGATTGTAGTGCTTATAAAAATGCTAATCTAACCTACACACAGAAATACATAACTACACAGATTTACGTCTGTCCTTCCTAAACAGTGTTCGATGTGTCTTTTTACATAAGGTCAATAATGTGCGTTTACAAAGGTGAAATGCAGTTCTGACCAGCTTCCACATATCCTGTTTACACATACATACACACATACATACATACATACATACATACATACATACATACATACATACATACATACATACATACATATCTATGTAAATGTTCGTTTGTTCCAAATCGCTAATCTCCGAAAGTTCTTCACCGATTACTTTGACATTTTGACACAACGTTCCATTCGCATACGAGCGTGTTTTTATATATCTACTATATAGATGTTACGTCTTTGACAGTTAAAAACAAGCTTTTTTGAAAAACTTTGTTTTTCACGTGATTTTGCATGTGAGGGGAAATCTCCGAACTCTCTTTACCGAATGCTTTGAAATGTTAACACAACGTTGCATTCGAATACACGCGTGTTTTTATATACCTACTATATAGATGCCACACCTGTGACAGGTAAAAACGTGTTTTTTCGAAAAACAGTGCCATGTTTTGCATGTAAAAGCAATACACACTATACTAAATATGTTACGATTCCATTTCAATGTTTCCGATTGCATTGATAAATTGAATTTTCATAGATTTCGATTTATTTTATTTTGATTTTATTATTTTATGTGACATTGCATTGGAATTGAGCTGTGTTGTTTACCATACCGTTCATTTCGCGAGTATAGTTTATTTTTTATTTTGTCATTTTTTAAGTTCTTTTTTTAACAGTTCTAATTCTTTTCAGTGATGGGAACACGAGATCATTTGATGTTCCCATTTTTCTGATGGAAACATCAGATCATTTGGGAACACATCGGACGAGGGAGTGGGGAATGGTGGGGAGGACGAGGGGACAGGGGATGAGGGAAGGGGTAATGGTGGGGAGGACGAGGGGACGGGGGTGTGGGGTATGATGGGGAAAACGAGGGGATGGGGGAGTGGAGAATGGTGGGGAAGGCAATAGGACAGGGGAGGACGAGGGGACGGAGGGAGGGGGGAATGGTGGGGAGGACCGGGGGGGGGGGCAAGGGAGGCTTGCTGTGGCTCAGCAATGCGCACGCGGTGCTGAGCCACAGCAACGCGTGGCCAGGTACATCTAGTGTGTGTGTGTGTGTGTGTGTGTGTGTGTGTGTGTGTGTGTGTGTGTGTGTGTGTGTGTGTGTGTGTGTGTATATATATATATATATATATGTCGTACCTAACAGCCAGAACGCACTTCTCAGCCTACTATTCAAGGCCCGATTTGCCTAATAAGCCAAGTTTTCATGAATTAATGTTTTTTCGTCTACCTAACCTACCTAACCTAACCTAACCTAGCTTTTTTTGGCTACCTAACCTAACCTTACCTATAAATATAGGTTAGGTTAGGTTAGGTAGGGTTGGTTAGGTTCGGTCATATATCTACGTTAATTTTAACTCCAATAAAAAAAAATGACCTCATACATAGAGAAAAGGGTTGCTTTATCATTTCATAAGAAAAAAATTATTGTAAATATATTAATTCAGAAAAACTTGGCTTATTAGGCAAATCGGGCCTTGAATAGTAGGCTGAGAAGTGAGTTCTGGCTACTAGGTACGACATATATATATATATATATATATATATGCGAACAAGCCTGAATGGTCCCCAGGACTATATGCGAATGAAAACTCACACCCCAGAAGTGACTCGAACCCATACTCCCAGAAGCAACGCAAATGGTAACTACAGGGCGCCTTAATCCGCTTGACCATCACGGCCGTCAAAAGGAAGTGATAGCCGAGGCTATTTGAGCCACTTCCCCGACGGCAACTCGGATGGTAATCTTGGGCATAGCATTTCACCAAATCACCTCATTCTTTGGGGCACACGTGAGGAACACAAATGCGAACAAGCCTGAATGGTCCCCAGGACTATATGCGAATGAAAACTCACACCCCAGAAGTGACTCGAACCCATACTCCCAGAAGCAACGCAAATGGTAACTACAGGGCGCCTTAATCCGCTTGACCATCACGGCCGTCAAAAGGAAGTGATAGCCGAGGCTATTTGAGCCACTTCCCCGACGGCAACTCGGATGGTAATCTTGGGCATAGCATTTCACCAAATCACCTCATTCTTTGGGGCACACGTGAGGAACACAAATGCGAACAAGCCTGAATGGTCCCCAGGACTATATGCGAATGAAAACTCACACCCCAGAAGTGACTCGAACCCATACTCCCAGAAGCAACGCAAATGGTAACTACAGGGCGCCTTAATCCGCTTGACCATCACGGCCGTCAAAAGGAAGTGATAGCCGAGGCTATTTGAGCCACTTCCCCGACGGCAACTCGGATGGTAATCTTGGGCATAGCATTTCACCAAATCACCTCATTCTTTGGGGCACACGTGAGGAACACAAATGCGAACAAGCCTGAATGGTCCCCAGGACTATATGCGAATGAAAACTCACACCCCAGAAGTGACTCGAACCCATACTCCCAGAAGCAACGCAAATGGTAACTACAGGGCGCCTTAATCCGCTTGACCATCACGGCCGTCAAAAGGAAGTGATAGCCGAGGCTATTTGAGCCACTTCCCCGACGGCAACTCGGATGGTAATCTTGGGCATAGCATTTCACCAAATCACCTCATTCTTTGGGGCACACGTGAGGAACACAAATGCGAACAAGCCTGAATGGTCCCCAGGACTATATGCGAATGAAAACTCACACCCCAGAAGTGACTCGAACCCATACTCCCAGAAGCAACGCAAATGGTAACTACAGGGCGCCTTAATCCGCTTGACCATCACGGCCGTCAAAAGGAAGTGATAGCCGAGGCTATTTGAGCCACTTCCCCGACGGCAACTCGGATGGTAATCTTGGGCATAGCATTTCACCAAATCACCTCATTCTTTGGGGCACACGTGAGGAACACAAATGCGAACAAGCCTGAATGGTCCCCAGGACTATATGCGAATGAAAACTCACACCCCAGAAGTGACTCGAACCCATACTCCCAGAAGCAACGCAAATGGTAACTACAGGGCGCCTTAATCCGCTTGACCATCACGGCCGTCAAAAGGAAGTGATAGCCGAGGCTATTTGAGCCACTTCCCCGACGGCAACTCGGATGGTAATCTTGGGCATAGCATTTCACCAAATCACCTCATTCTTTGGGGCACACGTGAGGAACACAAATGCGAACAAGCCTGAATGGTCCCCAGGACTATATGCGAATGAAAACTCACACCCCAGAAGTGACTCGAACCCATACTCCCAGAAGCAACGCAAATGGTAACTACAGGGCGCCTTAATCCGCTTGACCATCACGGCCGTCAAAAGGAAGTGATAGCCGAGGCTATTTGAGCCACTTCCCCGACGGCAACTCGGATGGTAATCTTGGGCATAGCATTTCACCAAATCACCTCATTCTTTGGGGCACACGTGAGGAACACAAATGCGAACAAGCCTGAATGGTCCCCAGGACTATATGCGAATGAAAACTCACACCCCAGAAGTGACTCGAACCCATACTCCCAGAAGCAACGCAAATGGTAACTACAGGGCGCCTTAATCCGCTTGACCATCACGGCCGTCAAAAGGAAGTGATAGCCGAGGCTATTTGAGCCACTTCCCCGACGGCAACTCGGATGGTAATCTTGGGCATAGCATTTCACCAAATCACCTCATTCTTTGGGGCACACGTGAGGAACACAAATGCGAACAAGCCTGAATGGTCCCCAGGACTATATGCGAATGAAAACTCACACCCCAGAAGTGACTCGAACCCATACTCCCAGAAGCAACGCAAATGGTAACTACAGGGCGCCTTAATCCGCTTGACCATCACGGCCGTCAAAAGGAAGTGATAGCCGAGGCTATTTGAGCCACTTCCCCGACGGCAACTCGGATGGTAATCTTGGGCATAGCATTTCACCAAATCACCTCATTCTTTGGGGCACACGTGAGGAACACAAATGCGAACAAGCCTGAATGGTCCCCAGGACTATATGCGAATGAAAACTCACACCCCAGAAGTGACTCGAACCCATACTCCCAGAAGCAACGCAAATGGTAACTACAGGGCGCCTTAATCCGCTTGACCATCACGGCCGTCAAAAGGAAGTGATAGCCGAGGCTATTTGAGCCACTTCCCCGACGGCAACTCGGATGGTAATCTTGGGCATAGCATTTCACCAAATCACCTCATTCTTTGGGGCACACGTGAGGAACACAAATGCGAACAAGCCTGAATGGTCCCCAGGACTATATGCGAATGAAAACTCACACCCCAGAAGTGACTCGAACCCATACTCCCAGAAGCAACGCAAATGGTAACTACAGGGCGCCTTAATCCGCTTGACCATCACGGCCGTCAAAAGGAAGTGATAGCCGAGGCTATTTGAGCCACTTCCCCGACGGCAACTCGGATGGTAATCTTGGGCATAGCATTTCACCAAATCACCTCATTCTTTGGGGCACACGTGAGGAACACAAATGCGAACAAGCCTGAATGGTCCCCAGGACTATATGCGAATGAAAACTCACACCCCAGAAGTGACTCGAACCCATACTCCCAGAAGCAACGCAAATGGTAACTACAGGGCGCCTTAATCCGCTTGACCATCACGGCCGTCAAAAGGAAGTGATAGCCGAGGCTATTTGAGCCACTTCCCCGACGGCAACTCGGATGGTAATCTTGGGCATAGCATTTCACCAAATCACCTCATTCTTTGGGGCACACGTGAGGAACACAAATGCGAACAAGCCTGAATGGTCCCCAGGACTATATGCGAATGAAAACTCACACCCCAGAAGTGACTCGAACCCATACTCCCAGAAGCAACGCAAATGGTAACTACAGGGCGCCTTAATCCGCTTGACCATCACGGCCGTCAAAAGGAAGTGATAGCCGAGGCTATTTGAGCCACTTCCCCGACGGCAACTCGGATGGTAATCTTGAGCATAGCATTTCACCAAATCACCTCATTCTTTGGGGCACACGTGAGGAACACAAATGCGAACAAGCCTGAATGGTCCCCAGGACTATATGCGAATGAAAACTCACACCCCAGAAGTGACTCGAACAAAAAGTGGCTCAAATAGCCTCGGCTATCACTTCCTTTTGACGGCCGTGATGGTCAAGCGGATTAAGGCGCCCTGTAGTTACCATTTGCGTTGCTTCTGGGAGTATGGGTTCGAGTCACTTCTGGGGTGTGAGTTTTCATTCGCATATAGTCCTGGGGACCATTCAGGCTTGTTCGCATTTGTGTTCCTCACGTGTGCCCCAAAGAATGAGGTGATTTGGTGAAATGCTATGCTCAAGATTACCATCCGAGTTGCCGTCGGGGAAGTGGCTCAAATAGCCTCGGCTATCACTTCCTTTTGACGGCCGTGATGGTCAAGCGGATTAAGGCGCCCTGTAGTTACCATTTGCGTTGCTTCTGGGAGTATGGGTTCGAGTCACTTCTGGGGTGTGAGTTTTCATTCGCATATAGTCCTGGGGACCATTCAGGCTTGTTCGCATTTGTGTTCCTCACGTGTGCCCCAAAGAATGAGGTGATTTGGTGAAATGCTATGCCCAAGATTACCATCCGAGTTGCCGTCGGGGAAGTGGCTCAAATAGCCTCGGCTATCACTTCCTTTTGACGGCCGTGATGGTCAAGCGGATTAAGGCGCCCTGTAGTTACCATTTGCGTTGCTTCTGGGAGTATGGGTTCGAGTCACTTCTGGGGTGTGAGTTTTCATTCGCATATAGTCCTGGGGACCATTCAGGCTTGTTCGCATTTGTGTTCCTCACGTGTGCCCCAAAGAATGAGGTGATTTGGTGAAATGCTATGCCCAAGATTACCATCCGAGTTGCCGTCGGGGAAGTGGCTCAAATAGCCTCGGCTATCACTTCCTTTTGACGGCCGTGATGGTCAAGCGGATTAAGGCGCCCTGTAGTTACCATTTGCGTTGCTTCTGGGAGTATGGGTTCGAGTCACTTCTGGGGTGTGAGTTTTCATTCGCATATAGTCCTGGGGACCATTCAGGCTTGTTCGCATTTGTGTTCCTCACGTGTGCCCCAAAGAATGAGGTGATTTGGTGAAATGCTATGCCCAAGATTACCATCCGAGTTGCCGTCGGGGAAGTGGCTCAAATAGCCTCGGCTATCACTTCCTTTTGACGGCCGTGATGGTCAAGCGGATTAAGGCGCCCTGTAGTTACCATTTGCGTTGCTTCTGGGAGTATGGGTTCGAGTC
The DNA here is from genome assembly GCF_040958095.1 of Procambarus clarkii. NCBI lineage: Eukaryota > Metazoa > Arthropoda > Malacostraca > Decapoda > Cambaridae > Procambarus > Procambarus clarkii. The sequence goes on from NC_091212.1 coordinate 26,400,564, forward strand.
ACTTCTGGGGTGTGAGTTTTCATTCGCATATAGTCCTGGGGACCATTCAGGCTTGTTCGCATTTGTGTTCCTCACGTGTGCCCCAAAGAATGAGGTGATTTGGTGAAATGCTATGCCCAAGATTACCATCCGAGTTGCCGTCGGGGAAGTGGCTCAAATAGCCTCGGCTATCACTTCCTTTTGACGGCCGTGATGGTCAAGCGGATTAAGGCGCCCTGTAGTTACCATTTGCGTTGCTTCTGGGAGTATGGGTTCGAGTCACTTCTGGGGTGTGAGTTTTCATTCGCATATAGTCCTGGGGACCATTCAGGCTTGTTCGCATTTGTGTTCCTCACGTGTGCCCCAAAGAATGAGGTGATTTGGTGAAATGCTATGCCCAAGATTACCATCCGAGTTGCCGTCGGGGAAGTGGCTCAAATAGCCTCGGCTATCACTTCCTTTTGACGGCCGTGATGGTCAAGCGGATTAAGGCGCCCTGTAGTTACCATTTGCGTTGCTTCTGGGAGTATGGGTTCGAGTCACTTCTGGGGTGTGAGTTTTCATTCATATATATATATATATATATATATATATATATATATATATATATATATATATATATATATATATAATAAATAAATACGTATAAACACACATACTTACACGAACATATACATACACATACATCTATGTTTCTCCTACTTTGATAGGGTAAGTTTGCTGCAATATAAAATAGAGATTATTAAGCACCTAACCATTGAAGGTGATTAGGGTGCTTGTACAAGCTCAGGTTATAGTTACATCATGGAAGATGGATGGGTGTTCTTGGTTAGGGGAGGAAGTAGGGGGGGGGGGCTTGTGGCTGGGGGAGAGGATACGGAATCAGGGGGGGGGGAACTTCTGGTTGTTGGGGGGGGGGAGGTTCTGCTTGTTGGGGGGGAAGGGATTTGTTACATATATCAGGTGAAGCCGCTACACCACCTCAGTTCTTGCCAAATGTGGTTTGTGCACTGCCCCCCCCCCCCCCTATTGTGGTCGGTGGTGCTCCCTGCTGTATTCATCTAGTTGTATTCACATAGTTGTTCTTGCCGGGGTTGAGCTCTTCTCTTTCGGCCCGCCTCTCAACTGTCCATCAATCAACTGTAACTAACTACTAACTAATTTGTTTCCCACACACACACCCAGGAGGGGGGGGGGCAGGTCCGTAACAGCTGCCTGTCTAGACAGGTACCTATTTACTGCTACGTAACAGGGCATCAGGGTGAAAGAAACTTTGCCCATTTGTTTTGCCTGGTCCGGGAATCGAACGCGCTCCACATAATTACGAGTCTGGCTGCTTCTCCCTGTTGTGGCTGCTTCTCCCTGCTGTGGACGCTTCTCCCTGCTGTGGACGCTTCACCCTGCTGTGGACGCTTCTCCCTGCTGTGGACGCTTCTCCCTGCTGTGGCCGCTTCTCCCTGCTGTGGCCGCTTCTCCCTGCTGTGGACGCTTCTCCCTGCTGTGGACGCTTCTCCCTGCTGTGGACGCTTCTCCCTGATGTGGCCGCTTCTCCCTGCTGTGGACACTTCTCCCTGCTGTGGCCGCTTCACCCTGCTGTGGCTGCTTCTCCCTGCTGTAGCTGCTTCTCCCTGCTGTGGCCGCTTCTCCCTGCTGTGGAGGCTTCTCCCTGCTGTGGAGGCTTCTCCCTGCTGTGGAGGCTTCTCCCTGCTGTGGAGGCTTCTCCCTGCTGTGGACGCTTCTCCCTGCTGAGGCCGCTTCTCCCTGCTGTGGACGCTTCTCCCTGCTGTGGACGCTTCTCCCTGCTGTGGACGCTTCTCCCTGCTGTGGCCGCTTCTCCCTGCTGTGGCCGCTTCTCCCTGCTGTGGCCGCTTCTCCCTGCTGTGGCCGCTTCTCCCTGCTGTGGACGCTTCTCCCTGCTGTGGACGCTTCTCCCTGCTGTGGACGCTTCTCCCTGCTGTGGACGCTTCTCCCTGCTGTGGACGCTTCTCCCTGCTGTGGCCGCTTCTCCCTGCTGTGGACGCTTCTCCCTGCTGTGGACGCTTCTCCCTGCTGTGGACGCTTCTCCTTGCTGTGGACGCTTCTCCCTGCTGTGGACGCTTCTCCCTGCTGTGGACGCTTCTCCCTGCTGTGGACGCTTCTCCCTGCTGAGGACGCTTCTCCCTGCTGTGGCCGCTTCTCCCTGCTGTGGACGCGTCTCCCTGCTGTGGCCGCTTCTCCCTGCTGTGGACGGTCCTCCCTGCTGTGGACGCTTCTCCCTACTGTGGCCGCTTCTCCCTGCTGTGATTGCTTCTCCCTGCTGTGGCTGCTTCTCCCTGCTGTGGTTGCTTCTCCCTGTTGTGGCTGCTTCTCCCTGTTGTGGCTGCTTCTCCCTGCTGTGGACGCTTCTCCCTGCTGTGGACGCTTCTCCCTGCTGTGGACGCTTCTCCCTGCTGTGGTTGCTTCTCCCTGTTGTGGCTGCTTCTCCCTGCTGTGGACGCTTCTCCCTGCTGTGGACGCTTCTCCCTGCTGTGGAGGCTTCTCCCTGCCGTGATTGCTTCTCCCTGCTGTAGTTGCTTCTCCCTGTTGTGGCTGCTTCTCCCTGCTGTGGACGCTTCTCCCTGTTGTGGCTGCTTCTCCCTGCTGTGGACACTTCTCCCTGCTGTGGACGCTTCTCCCTGCTGTGATTGCTTCTCCCTGCTGTGGTTGCTTCTCCCTGCTGTGGCTGCTTCTCCCTGCTGTGGACGCTTCTCCCTGCTGTGGACGCTTCTCCCTCTTGTGGACGCTTCTCCCTCTTGTGGACGCTTCTCCCTCTTGTGGACGCTTCTCCCTGTTGTGGCTGCTTCTCCCTGCCGTGATCGCTTCTCCCTGCTGTGGACGCTTCTCCCTGTTGTGGCTGCTTCTCCCTGTTGTGGACGCTTCTCCCTGCCGTGATCGCTTCTCCCTGCCGTGGACGCTTCTCCCTGTTGTGGCTGCTTCTCCCTGCCGTGATCGCTTCTCCCTGCCGTGATCGCTTCTCCCTGCCGTGATCGCTTCTCCCTGCCGTGATCGCTTCTCCCTGCTGTGGACGCTTCTCCTTGTTGTGGCTGCTTCTCCCTCTTGTGGACGCTTCTCCCTGCCGTGATCGCTTCTCCCTGCTGTGGACGCTTCTCCCTGTTGTGGCTGCTTCTCCCTCTTGTGGACGCTTCTCCCTGCCGTGATCGCTTCTCCCTGCCGTGGACGCTTCTCCCTGTTGTGGCTGCTTCTCCCTGCCGTGATCGCTTCTCCCTGCCGTGATCGCTTCTCCCTGCCGTGATCGCTTCTCCCTGCCGTGATCGCTTCTCCCTGCTGTGGACGCTTCTCCCTGTTGTGGCTGCTTCTCCCTCTTGTGGACTCTTCTCCCTGCCGTGATCGCTTCTCCCTGTTGTGGCTGCTTCTCCCTCTTGTGGACGCTTCTCCCTGCCGTGATCGCTTCTCCCTGCTGTGGACGCTTCTCCCTCTTGTGGACGCTTCTCCCTCTTGTGGACGCTTCTCCCTCTTGTGGACGCTTCTCCCTGCTGTACTCACCTCACCTAGTTGTACTCACCTAGTTGTGCTTGCGGGGGTTGAGCTCTGGCTCTTTGGTCCTGCCTCTCAACCGTCAATCAACAGGTGTACAGATTCCTGAGCCTATTGGGCTCTATCATATCTATACTTGAAACTGTGTATGGATTCAGCCTCCACCACATCACTTCCTAATGCATTCCATTTGTCAACCACTCTGACACTAAAAAAGTTCTTTCTAATATCTCTGTGGCTCATTTGGGCGCTCAGTTTCCACCTGTGTCCCCTTGTGCGTGTTCCCCTTGTGTTAAATAGCCTGTCTTTATCTACCCTATCAATTCCCTTGAGAATCTTGAATGTGGTGATCATGTCCCCCCTAACTCTTCTGTCTTCCAGCAAAGTGAGGTTTAATTCCCATAGTCTCTCCTCGTAGCTCATACCTCTCAGCTCGGGTACTAGTCTGGTGGCAAATCTTTGAACCTTTTCCAGTTTAGTCTTATCCTTGACTAGATATGGACTCCATGCTGGGGCTGCATACTCCAGGATTGGCCTGACATATGTGGTATACAAAGTTCTGAATGATTCTTTACACAAATTTCTGAATGCCGTTCGTATGTTGGCCAGCCTGGCTTATGCCGCTGATGTTATCATCTTGATATGTGCTGCAGGAGACAGGTCTGGCGTGATATCAACCCCCAAGTCTTTTTCTTTCTCTGACTCCTGAAGAATTTCCTCTCCCAGATGATACCTTGTATTTGGCCTCCTGCTCCCTGCACCTATCTTCATTATATTACATTTGGTTGGGTTAAGCTCTAACAACCACTTGTTCGACCATTCCTGCAGTTTGTCTAGGTCTTCTTGAAGCCTCAAACAGTTCTCTTCTGTCTTAATCCTTCTCATAATTTTGGCATCGTCCTCAAACATTGAGAGAAATGAATCTATACCCTCCGGGAGATCATTTACATATATCAGAAACAAGATAGGACCGAGTACAGAGCCCTGTGGGACTCCACTGGTGACTTCACGCCAATCGGAGGTCTCACCCCTCACCGTAACTCTCTGCTTCCTATTGCTTAGGTACTCCCTTATCCACTGGAGCACCTTACCAGCTACACCTGCCTGTCTCTCCAGCTTATGTACCAGCCTCTTATGCGGTACTGTGTCAAAGGCTTTCGACAATCCAAGAAAATGCAGTCCGCCCAGCCCTCTCTTGCTTAATCTGTGCTACCTGGTCATAGAATTCTATTAAGCCAGTCAGGCAAGATTTACCCTCCCTGAACCCATGTTGTCGATTTGTCACGAAGTCCCTTCTCTCCAGATGTGCTACCAGGTTTTTTCTCACGATCTTCTCCATCACCTTGCATGGTATACAAGTTAAGGACACTGGCCTGTAGTTCAGTGCCTCTTGCCTGTCGCCCTTTTTGTATATTGGGACCACATTCGCCGTCTTCCATATTTCTGGTAGGTCTCCCGTCTCCAGTGACCTACTATACACTATGGAGAGTGGCAAGCAAAGTGCCTCTGCACACACTTTCAGTACCCATGGTGAGATCCCGTCTGGACCAACAGCCTTTCTAACATCCAGGTCCAGCAGGTGTCTCTTGACCTCCTCTCTCGTAATTTCAAACTCTTCCAAGGCCGCCTGGTTTACTTCCCTTTCTCCTAGCACAGTAACCTCACCTTGTTTTGTTGTGAAGACCTCTTAGAACCTCTTGTTGAGTTCATCACAAACCTCTGTGTCATTCTCTGTATACCTGTCCTCGCCTGTTCTAAGTTTCACATCCTGTTCTTTCACTGTTGTTTTCCTTCTGATGTGACTGTGGAGTAGCTTTGGTTCGGTCTTGGCTTTGTTTGCTATATCATTTTCGTAACTTTTCTCTGCTTCTCTTCTCACCCTGACATACTCATTCCTGGTTCTCTGGTATCTCTCTCTGCTTTCTGGTGTTCTGTTATTCCGGAAGTTCCTCCACGCCCTTTTGTTCAGTACCTTTGCTTCCATACATGCCCTATTATACCATGGATTCTTTTGCTTCTCGGATTTTTCCTTTTGGGCCGGGATGTATCTGCTTACTGCCTCCTGACACTTTTGGGTGACATAGTCCATCATATCTTGTACAGACTTAGCTCTGAGGTCTGTGTCCCAAGGTATTTCCCTTAGGAAGCTTCTCATCTCCTCATAATTTCCCTTTCGGTATGCCAGCCTTTTGTTTCCTAGTTCTTTTTTTTGGGGGGGGATAATTCCTAGCTCTACCAGGTACTCAAAGTTCAATACACTGTGATCACTCATTCCCAAGGGCGCTTCCATCTTGACTTCCCTTATATCCCACTCATTTAGGGTAAATATCAGATCAAGCATTGCTGGTTCATCCTCTCCTCTCATTCTTGTTGGATCCTTGATGTGCTGGCTTAGAAAGTTTCTTGTTGCCACGTCCAGCAGCTTAGCTCTCCATGTCTCTGGTCCTCCATGCGGGTCTCCGTTCTCCCAATCTATCTTCCCATGGTTGAAGTCTCTCATGATTAGTAGTCCAGATCCATTCCTGCTAGCAACAGAAGCTGCTCTCTCCATTATGTTAATGGTGGCCATATTGTTTCTATCATATTCCTGTCTGGGTCTTCTGTCATTTGGTGACGGATTATATATGACTACGACTATAATTTTTTGCCCTCCAGTTGTTATTGTTCCTATTATGTAGTCACTGAAACCTTCACATCCCTGAACAACCAACTCCTCGAAATCCCAGCCTTTTCTTACCAGCAGAGCTACACCACCCCCACCTCTTCCTTCTCTCTCTTTCTTCATAACATAATAGTCCTGTGGGAACACTGCATTTGTTATTGTTTTCGTCAGCTTTGTTTCTATGAGACCTATTATGTCTGGGTTTTCCTCTAGTACCCATTCTCCAAGTTCATTTGCTTTATTTGTAATACCGTCTATGTTAGTGTACATTGCCTTGAGGCTCACTTTCTTCTATCCCTTCTCAAATCTCCTACTTGGTGAATGTTCTGCTGGTGGAGGAAGCTGTGCCATGGGTGTGAGGATTTGTGAGGGGGATACCAGGGTTGCAGAGGATACTGGGATGAGGGGTAGGGGGTCAAGTAAAGGGGGAAGGACAGAGAGGGTATGGGGTGAACGGGGCGGGAGGACAGGAAGGAAACGGGGGTTTTCTATGCAGTGGAGGGTGGTGGGGTTGCCCTCCCCGCTGGTGTTACTGGGTAGCTGGTTGTGGGTTCCCCCCTCGCCTCTGGGGGTTCCCCCCTCGCCTCTGGGGGTGATGTGTTGGGAGCTGTGGTTTCCTGGTTTTCCCCTCTCGCCCTGCACTTCTTCCTTTTTCTGCCGCCATGGCCCTCTCCTCCCTCGTCATGTCCCTCTGGAGGAATACTTTTTTGAATTCCCCCACATGTTGCAGGTGGCTTTTCTTTGTTAGAATCGTGTCCTTTGTGTTCTCGTTTGCAAACACTATCTTTAACACACGGTCTCGGTCTTTTTTGTACCAGCCTAACCTGAAAACCTTCTCAATGCTATGCTCAGGCCCTTCCATGTCCAGTGCCTTCAGTATTTCATTCACTGCTGCTTTGTCCTTGTCATTCCACTCTTTCCTATTAGAGCCTTCCTGCTCTTTAATACCTACAGCTACCACTGCTCTTTTCCTTTCCAGCAGCTGGCTAGTGGAGCGTGCCGCTTCCTGTGAGGTGGCTGCTTTCATGGCTACCTCCATCACTGCAGACATTACTTCAGAGTTGTTGTTTTTTTTAGCATTTCTGCAAATGTTGCTTTTAATGTGGCATTCTCTTCCAAAGTACTATTACCACCTTCTGCCTGGGTGGTTATCTGAGTCTCAGCATCGATACTGTTCGCTTTGAGAGCTCTAATCTCCTCCTTCGCTGCTGTCAGCTCTCTTTTTAGGTTGCTTATTTCATTCTTCATTTCCTGCATTATTTCCTGCATCTCACTCTTGATGTCCTCCAGAAACTGGGCGAACATTTCCTTCATTTCGTCGCCTGAACTTTTCCCTGTTCCCCTGTTGCTTCTGGCTGTCATGCTTGACGCTGTTCCTAGTTGTACCGTGATAGGATTCGTCAGAAGGGCAGAGTGGAGTGGGGGAGGAGAGATAGGGAGAGAGATAAAGAGGGAGAGAGAGAGAGAGAGAGGAGAGAGAGGGAGTGAGTATGTGTAAGGATGCTTCTCCCTGCTGTGGAAGCTTCTCCCTGCTGTGGCTGCTTCTCCCTGCTGTGGCTGCTTCTCCCTGCTGTGGCTGCTTCTCCCTGCTGTGGACGCTTCTCCCTGCTGTGGACGCTTCTCCCTGCTGTGGACGCTTCTCCCTGCTGTGGACGCTTCTCCCTGCTGTGGACGCTTCTCCCTGCTGTGGACGCTTCTCCCTGCTGTGGACGCTTCTCCCTGCTGTGAACGCTTCTCCCTGCTGTGGACGCTTCTCCCTGCTGTGGACGCTTCTCCCTGCTGTGGACGCTTCTCCCTGCTGTGGATTCTTCTCCCTGCTGTGGACGCTTCTCCCTCCTGTGGACGCTTCTCCCTGCTGTGGCTGCTTCTCCCTGCTGTGGACGCTTCTCCCTGCTTTGGTTGCTTTTCCCTGCTTTGGTTGCGTCTCCCTGCTTTGGTTGCTTCTCCCTGCTTTGGTTGCTTCTCCCTGCTATGATCGCTTCTCCCTGCTGTGGACGCTTCTCTCTGCTGTGGCTGCTTCTCCCTGCTGTGGACGCTTCTCCCTGCTGTGGACACTTCTCCCTGCTGTGGACGCTTCTCTCTGCTGTGGCTGCTTCTCCCTGCTGTGGACGCTTCTCTCTGCTGTGGCTGCTTCTACCTGCTGTGGACGCTTCTCCCTGCTGTGGACGCTTCTCCCTGCTGTGGACGCTTCTCCCTGCTGTGGACACTTCTCCCTGCTGTGGAGGCTTCTCCCTGCTGTGGACACTTCTCCCTGCTGTGGACGCTTCTCCCTGCTGTGGACGCTTCTCCCTGCTGTGGACGCTTCTCCCTGCTGTGGCTGCTTCTCCCTGCTGTGGACGCTTCTCGCTGCTGTGGACGCTTCTCCCTGCTGTGGACGCTTCTCCCTGCTTTGGTTGCTTCTCCCTGCTGTGGACACTTCTCCCTGCTGTGGACGCTTCTCCCTGCTGTGGACGCTTCTCCCTGCTGTGGACGCTTCTCGCTGCTGTGGACGCTTCTCCCTGCTGTGGACACTTCTCCCTGCTGTGGACGCTTCTCCCTGCTGTGGACGCTTCTCCCTGCTTTGGTTGCTTCTCCCTGCTATGATCGCTTCTCCCTGCTGTGGACACTTCTCCCTGCTGTGGACGCTTCTCCCTGCTGTGGACGCTTCTCCCTGCTGTGGACGCTTCTCCCTGCTGTGGACGCTTCTCCCTGCTGTGGCCGCTTCTCCCTGCTGTGGACGCTTCTCCCTGCTGTGGACGCTTCTCCCTGCTGTGGACACTTCTCCCTGCTGTGGACGCTTCTCCCTGCTGTGGACGCTTCTCCCTGCTGTGGACACTTCTCCCTGCTGTGGACACTTCTCCCTGCTGTGGACACTTCTCCCTGCTGTGGACGCTTCTCCCTGCTGTGGACGCTTCTCCCTGCTGTGGACGCTTCTCCCTGCTGTGGACGCTGTTTTGTACTGTATTCATCTGGTTGTGGTAGAGGGGGTTAAACTTCAACTCTGTCTTTCAACTTCTGTCCTGTCTTTCAGTCGATTGATGTATTACTCTTCAACTCTTATTACGTGAATCACGTGCTTTTAACTCCATGAGAGAATGTGATCATCTAAGACTTGATTCTCTGCCATGTAGGTCTTGGACACAATGTCAAATGCCTTTTTGCAGTCCAGGAATGTGCAGAATATCTTCACCGGCCGGCGAGCCATGGGGCTTGTCGCTGCTGGGTTAACGAGAAACAGCAGTCTAGGTAATCTGTGTAAGTCTGTGAAGGCCAAGTGTGACGGGTTTGTATTTTGTGGGTCGGGTGAGGTGCATTATGGGGCTGGCGAGCGGTGGGCCGGGAGAGGTGCATTATGGGGCTAGCGAGCGGTGGGCCGGGTGAGGTGCATTATGGGGCTAGCGAGCGGTGGGCCGGGTGAGGTGCATTATGGGGCTGGCGAGCGGTGGGCCGGGAGAGGTGCATTATGGGGCTAGCGAGCGGTGGGCCGGGTGAGGTGCATTTTGGGGCTGGCGAGCGGTGGGCCGGGAGAGGTGGGTCGGGTGAGGTACATTATGAGGCTGGTGAGCAGTGGGCCGGGAGAGGTGCACTATGGGGCTGGCGAGCGGTGGGCCGGGAGAGGTCCATTATGGGGCTGGCGAGCGGCGAGGTGGTCGACCGCCAGTTGTTTAGTATCGGGGGTCGACAATTAGGTGTCTGGCTCGCGTGTTGCTTAGCGCACGGGTTCACCAGGCGTCTGGTCCATCACGGGTTCACCAGGCGTCTGGTCCATCACGGGTTCACCAGCACCAACCATGGTGACCGCACTGGTCACCAAACTGGTACCTCAGTAGCCGTACTGAGCCACATGAGCACCACCTGACTACTTACGTAGATTGCCTGTAGTGTCGAGCACCCAAATCAATTCCTACACTGTGGTCTACACTGCTACAACACTGTGACCTACACTGCTACAACACTGTGGTCTACACTGCTACAACACTGTGGTCTACACTGCTACAACACTGTGATCTACACTGCTACAACACTGTGGTCTACACTGCTACAACACTGTGGTCTACTCTGCTACAACACTGTGGTCTCCACTGCTACAACACTGTGGTCTACACTGCTACTACACTGTGGTCTACACTGCTACAACACTGTGATCTACACTGCTACAACACTGTGGTCTACACTGCTACAACACTGTGGTCTACACTGCTACAACACTGTGGTCTACACTGCTACAACACTGTGGTCTACACTGCTACAACACTGTGGTCTACACTGCTACAACACTGTGATCTACACGGTTACAACACTGTGATCTACACTGCTACAACACTGTGGTCTACACTGCTACAACACTGTGGTCTACACTGCTACAACACTGACTGTGGTCTACACTGCTACAACACTGACTGTGGTCTACACTGCTACAACACTGACTGTGGTCTACACTGCTGCAACACTGTGGTCTACACTGCTACAACACTGACTGTGGTCTACACTGCTACAACACTGGTCTACACTGCTACAACACTGGTCTACACTGCTACAACACTTTGTGAGTCAAAAGTGTGTGACTCATGAACCTTAGGACAGTCAGTATATTACATATTCCTAAGTAAAGGCGAGAGTCCCCGTCCTTGGCCTCGACTTAGTTAAACGATTCAGATAAATAACGTAAACGACCATTTAGTCCTCAGAAGAGTGTTTAAGGTGATAATTCACTAGACAGGACCAAACAGCGCAGTTACGAGGTACTTGGGCAGTGATGTTATGGATCACAGAGGCGGTTCAGACTCGGGTTATTCATTAAGGATTTACGTGGTCAGGTTGCGACACCTGCACATCTTAACTCAGTAAATGTGTTGTAGTCAGTACTTACTAAACAGTTTACGAGATTGGGAACTTCACAACCCAAAGTTGTTATTGTTATAAATGACCTCGTAGTGCTTCGGAACTCACAGGCTGTTAAGAAGCAAACTTAGTCGCCATTATTGATTTACGATGTACAGGTTTCGTAAGTGGACACGTGCATGCGCGATGAATTGATAAGTGGACACGTGCATGCTAGCTGTGTGCTCAAGATTCTCGTTGGTTGTTAGCGTTACAAGGTCATAAGGCATTAGTAGTACAAGGTCGGAAGCACCGCGGGTGTCTGGCACACACACCGCGGGTGTCTGGCACACACACCGCGGGTGTCTGGCACACACACCGCGGGTGTCTGGCACACACACCGCGGGTGTCTGGCACACACACCGCGGGTGTCTGGCACAGGGACACCACGGGTGTCTGGCACAGGGACACCACGGGTGTCTGGCACAGGGACACCACGGGTGTCTGGCACAGGGACACCACGGGTGTCTGGCACAGGGACACCACGGGTGTCTGGTACAGGGACACCACGGGTGCCTGGCACAGGGACACCGAGGGTGTCTGGCACAGGGACACCACGGGTGCCTGGCACAGGGACACCGTGGGTGCCTGGCACAGGGACACCGCGGGTGCCTGGCACAGGGACACCACGGGTGTCTGGCACAGGGACACCACGGGTGTCTGGCACAGGGACACCACGGGTGCCTGGCACAGGGACACCACGGGTGCCTGGCACAGGGACACCACGGGTGCTTGGCACAGGGACACCACGGGTGTCTGGCACAGGGACACCACGGGTGTCTGGCACAGGGACCCCGCGGGTGTCTGGCACAGGGACATCACGGGTGTCTGGTACAGGGACACGACGGGTGTCTGGTACAGGGACACCACGGGTGTCTGGCACAGGGACACCACGGGTGTCTGGTACAGGGACACCACGGGTGCCTGGCACAGGGACACCACGGGTGTCTGGCACAGGGACACCACGGGTGTCTGGCACAGGGACACCACGGGTGCCTGGCACAGGGACACCACGGGTGTCTGGCACAGGGACACCACGGGTGTCTGGCACAGGGACACCACGGGTGTCTGGCACAGGGACACCACGGGTGCCTGGCACAGGGACACCGCGGGTGCCTGGCACAGGGACACCGCGGGTGCCTGGCACAGGGACACCGCGGGTGTCTGGCACAGGGACACCACGGGTGTCTGGTACAGGGACACCACGGGTGCCTGGCACAGGGACACCACGGGTGTCTGGCACAGGGACACCACGGGTGCCTGGCACAGGGACACCACGGGTGCCTGGCACAGGGACACCACGGGTGCCTGGCACAGGGACACCGCGGGTGCCTGGCACACACACCGCGGGTGTCTGGCACAGGGACACCACGGGTGTCTGGCTTAGGGACACCACGGGTGTCTGGTACAGGGACACCACGGGTGCCTGGCACAGGGACACCACGGGTGTCTGGCACAGGGACACCACGGGTGTCTGGCACAGGGACACCACGGGTGCCTGGCACAGGGACACCACGGGTGCCTGGCACAGGGACACCACGGGTGCCTGGCAGAGGGACACCGCGGGTGCCTGGCACAGGGACACCGCGGGTGCCTGGCACAGGGACACCACGGGTGCCTGGCACAGGGACACCACGGGTGCCTGGCACAGGGACACCACGGGTGCTTGGCACAGGGACACCACGGGTGTCTGGCACAGGGACACCACGGGTGTCTGGCACAGGGACACCGCGGGTGTCTGGCACAGGGACACCACGGGTGTCTGGTACAGGGACACCACGGGTGTCTGGTACAGGGACACCACGGGTGTCTGGCACAGGGACACCACGGGTGTCTGGTACAGGGACACCACGGGTGCCTGGCACAGGGACACCACGGGTGTCTGGCACAGGGACACCACGGGTGTCTGGCACAGGGACACCACGGGTGTCTGGCACAGGGACACCACGGGTGCCTGGCACAGGGACACCACGGGTGTCTGGCACAGGGACACCACGGGTGTCTGGCACAGGGACACCACGGGTGTCTGGCACAGGGACACCACGGATACCTGGCACAGGGACACCACGGGTGCCTGGCACAGGGACACCGCGGGTGTCTGGCACAGGGACACCGCGGGTGTCTGGCACAGGGACACCACGGGTGTCTGGCACAGGGACACCACGGGTGTCTGGTACAGGGACACCACGGGTGCCTGGCACAGGGACACCACGGGTGTCTGGCACAGGGACACCACGGGTGTCTGGCACAGGGACACCACGTGTGTCTTGCACAGGGACACCGCGGGTGTCTGGCAGAGGGACACCGCGGGTGCCTGGCACAGGGACACCACGGGTGCCTGGCAGAGGGACACCGCGGGTGCCTGGCACAGGGACACCGCGGGTGCCTGGCACAGGGACACCACGGGTGCCTGGCACAGGGACACCACGGGTGCTTGGCACAGGGACACCACGGGTGTCTGGCACAGGGACACCACGGGTGTCTGGCACAGGGACACCGCGGGTGTCTGGCACAGGGACACCACGGGTGTCTGGTACAGGGACACCACGGGTGTCTGGTACAGGGACACCACGGGTGTCTGGCACAGGGACACCACGGGTGTCTGGTACAGGGACACCACGGGTGCCTGGCACAGGGACACCACGGGTGTCTGGCACAGGGACACCACGGGTGTCTGGCACAGGGACACCACGGGTGTCTGGTACAGGGACACCACGGGTGCCTGGCACAGGGACACCACGGGTGTCTGGCACAGGGACACCACGGGTGTCTGGCACAGGGACACCACGGATACCTGGCACAGGGGCACCACGGATGCCTGGCACAGGGACACCGCGGGTGTCTGGCACAGGGACACCGCGGGTGTCTGGCACAGGGACACCACGGGTGTCTGGCACAGGGACACCACGGGTGTCTGGTACAGGGACACCACGGGTGCCTGGCACAGGGACACCACGGGTGTCTGGCACAGGGACACCACGGGTGCCTGGCACAGGGACACCACGGGTGCCTGGCACAGGGACACCACGGGTGCCTGGCACAGGGACACCGCGGGTGCCTGGCACACACACCGCGGGTGTCTGGCACAGGGACACCACGGGTGTCTGGCACAGGGACACCACGGGTGTCTGGTACAGGGACACCACGGGTGCCTGGCACAGGGACACCACGGGTGTCTGGCACAGGGACACCACGGGTGCCTGGCACAGGGACACCACGGGTGCCTGGCACAGGGACACCACGGGTGCCTGGCACAGGGACACCACGGGTGTCTGGCACAGGGACACCACGGGTGCCTGGCACAGGGACACCACGGGTGCCTGGCACAGGGACACCACGGGTGCCTGGCACAGGGACACCGCGGGTGCCTGGCACAGGGACACCGCGGGTGCCTGGCACACACACCGCGGGTGTCTGGCACAGGGACACCACGGGTGTCTGGCACAGGGACACTACGGGTGCCTGGCACAGGGACACCACGGGTGCCTGGCACAGGGACACCACGGGTGCCTGGCACAGGGACACCGCGGGTGCCTGGCACACACACCGCGGGTGTCTGGCACAGGGACACCACGGGTGTCTGGCTTAGGGACACCACGGGTGTCTGGTACAGGGACACCACGGGTGCCTGGCACAGGGACACCACGGGTGTCTGGCACAGGGACACCACGGGTGTCTGGCACAGGGACACCACGGGTGCCTGGCACAGGGACACCACGGGTGCCTGGCACAGGGACACCACGGGTGCCTGGCAGAGGGACACCGCGGGTGCCTGGCACAGGGACACCGCGGGTGCCTGGCACAGGGACACCACGGGTGCCTGGCACAGGGACACCACGGGTGCCTGGCACAGGGACACCACGGGTGCTTGGCACAGGGACACCACGGGTGTCTGGCACAGGGACACCACGGGTGTCTGGCACAGGGACACCGCGGGTGTCTGGCACAGGGACACCACGGGTGTCTGGTACAGGGACACCACGGGTGTCTGGTACAGGGACACCACGGGTGTCTGGCACAGGGACACCACGGGTGTCTGGTACAGGGACACCACGGGTGCCTGGCACAGGGACACCACGGGTGTCTGGCACAGGGACACCACGGGTGTCTGGCACAGGGACACCACGGGTGTCTGGTACAGGGACACCACGGGTGCCTGGCACAGGGACACCACGGGTGTCTGGCACAGGGACACCACGGGTGTCTGGCACAGGGACACCACGGGTGTCTGGCACAGGGACACCACGGATACCTGGCACAGGGACACCACGGGTGCCTGGCACAGGGACACCGCGGGTGTCTGGCACAGGGACACCGCGGGTGTCTGGCACAGGGACACCACGGGTGTCTGGCACAGGGACACCACGGGTGTCTGGTACAGGGACACCACGGGTGCCTGGCACAGGGACACCACGGGTGTCTGGCACAGGGACACCACGTGTGTCTTGCACAGGGACACCGCGGGTGTCTGGCAGAGGGACACCGCGGGTGCCTGGCACAGGGACACCACGGGTGCCTGGCAGAGGGACACCGCGGGTGCCTGGCACAGGGACACCGCGGGTGCCTGGCACAGGGACACCACGGGTGCCTGGCACAGGGACACCACGGGTGCTTGGCACAGGGACACCACGGGTGTCTGGCACAGGGACACCACGGGTGTCTGGCACAGGGACACCGCGGGTGTCTGGCACAGGGACACCACGGGTGTCTGGTACAGGGACACCACGGGTGTCTGGCACAGGGACACCACGGATACCTGGCACAGGGGCACCACGGATGCCTGGCACAGGGACACCGCGGGTGTCTGGCACAGGGACACCGCGGGTGTCTGGCACAGGGACACCACGGGTGTCTGGCACAGGGACACCACGGGTGTCTGGTACAGGGACACCACGGGTGCCTGGCACAGGGACACCACGGGTGTCTGGCACAGGGACACCACGGGTGCCTGGCACAGGGACACCACGGGTGCCTCCAAACTGAGACCAGCGAGAGTTTGGCAGAATTACCATGTTGGCAGAATTGTAGCAGTAGTCTACGTCCTCGACTCACACTCGAGGGACCTGGATAAAGTCCCCGGGCAGAACAAAAATGGCCGGGGACATGACTGTTCACCGAGGACGTATATTACCTAGCAAGAGGGTAAATATAAAAATGTTGTGGATTCCTTCTCGCATTGACCTGCAGGAACATGCCGAAATTGACGCCCTTGCTAAGGCTGCAGTAAATAAAGACAGTATTGAACAGAATCTTGAGTTATCAAATGGGTCCCTTAAAAGTGTCATTAGACGAGAACTCCTGGATGCACTTGAAGAAAGCAGAACAGTGCAAACTGGCACTAGCAGGTCCATTGGTTATCACAATGAAATGTGTCAAGTTAAACATGTGTCTGGGGCAAGTAACAAAGTCAGTAGACTAACATACGAGCTGTGACAACATTTAAGACTTGGCTACAAGTATCTCTGGCAGTTCGGCTTGTATAGGGATCTAGATGAAGTAAAGTGTAAAGTGTGTGGACAAAGACAGGGACACACACTCCAACACTATATCTTGGATTGTAGTAAAATTGAGCCATTTAGAGATAAATCTAAGCTCACTATGTATGATATGGCAACCTATCTTATTACCATGAGTAAATTACCTGAAATCCTTGCACTGTACCCACATTTCGCTTCCAGTAGATAAACGACATATGAGATGAAGAAACAAGTAGTGTATTGTGAAGACTAATAATAAACAGAAGCTCCCCTATGACTCTGTAATATCCCCATCCCCTATTATGTATTAGCGATAAGACCTACCATTAATGTATAATGCCTTACTGTAAATATATAGCTCTTGAAATAGAACATTCTCTGTAATTAGCTGACATGTAACTATAAGGTAAGAAGGATAGATGAAATTGTTTATGTAATAATCTAAGATGAGGTCTGATAAAGACCTTTTGTGTCCTCTGTAATGCTTTTGCGCTACCGCTCACAGGATGAGTATGGGGTGCACAATAGACTAGCCGCCTCCGGCGTCAACAATCTAAATTCCTTGGAGACGTCAGTCTGGAAAAAAGCCATCCACAGGTCAGAGAATTATTTAGTGTGTCAGACAAATTTTCACTCAACCAGCAGATAAGACTCAGCTAGAAACGAAAATCTATCTTTTATATAAAATTTTAGATCTAATCTTCACAAACAATGAAGAACTAGGAGCATACTGTGGCCACAAGCTCGTTAAAGTGCAGACTAACATCAGTACTATCGTCATCAGTACTAACATCAGTACTATCATCATCAGTACTAACATCAGTACTCGTAATATGTCTAAAATGATCAAGCAAGAAGGGACATTCAATAAATTAAATTTTAAAATAAAAGGAATGATTAGTTACAAAAATAGAACTTGCACACAATCAGTTGAAAACCGTCTAAGGTAACTCTGCCGCAAGGAATAGAACAATTGACTGCCGAGGCGCACAAAGTCTGCTTGAAACAAGTGTGTTTGTTGGTCAGAAAGAAACCAGCTAAGAAACAGAAAGCAGACGACACTACCGAAGGACAGTACAACGGTAATGCTCAAGCAGACACCACTACCACTAATCCAATCCCCCCAAAAATTGTTTAAACAAGGGGTAGTGAAGAAACAGGAGAAGCTGAAGCAATTATATCAGACTTAAGAAATGAAACTGGAACATAAGGCCTTAGAAGAGATAAAGAACAGTTCAGAATATTTCTTACCAACACCAAAATCCACACGGCACCCACATTCGGCACTCTTGGCACCCACACTGGGCACTCTTGGCACCCACACTGGGCACTAAGAGAGTGTTGCTGAGTGCCTGAGTCACGCCTGGTGTACTACCCTCCCTGCAGGCCGCGCCAACACTCTCTCTTTCTCCCGATAAATTTATACCGAGCCGTAGTTGTGTAGTCTGTGGTAGACTTGCTCACACAACCACATTTTTGTACTATTTTTTATAGTCTGGAAAAAATAAAGCTAAAAAGCAGACTTAAAATATTCCTAGGCCTAGTATACCACATGTCTGTACTGTATTTAGGCCTTAGAAAAACGTGCATTAGGCCTATGATGGTTAGGTTAGGTCTTATTAGAAACATAACAATATAAAATTTTCCAGTTTGTCCAAATTCAGTAACACAAAAGTCTAATTTCTACAGTTTCATTACGACATATTTGTGCTTCCGACGACATCGTTACTCTATGTACTATCATCTCAGGAGGCCGGGGTGTGTGGTCGTGGTGACGAGGACCACGAGGGACTCCACTCTGGCGAAATGTTCCGAACCAACCTCATCCTTGAGGAGGAATTGATTATAATCTTTTGCCTGTGGTCGAGGTGGGGAGGATGTGATACCTGGTTGATGGGGTTCTGGGAGTTCTTCTACTCCCCAAGCCCGGCCCGAGGCCAGGCTTGACGTGAGAGTTTGGTCCACCAGGCTGTTGCTTGGAGCGGCCCGCAGGCCCACATACCCACCACAGCTCGGTTGGTCCGGCACTTCTTGAAGAAAACTGTCTAGTTTCCTCTTGAAGATGTCCACGGTTGTTCCGGCAATATTTCTTATGCTTGCTGGGAGGGTGTTGAACAACCGTGGACCTCTGATGTTTATACACTGTTCTCTGATTGTGCCTATGGCACCTCATAGGCGATATCTGGTTGTAATGAGATGGAAAGGGTGTGGCTGGTAATAAGGTGGGGAGAATGAGGCAAGGAATGAGGTGGGGAGGATGAGGCAAGGAATGAGGTGGGGAGGATGAGGTGGGGAGGGCGAGGCTTGAAATGAGTTAGGAAGGATGAGGCAGGTATAATTAATGGACACAGTTTTGGGTAAGCGGAGGTACCTGTACAAACACAAGAATGATTGTTGGGAAGCTGGTAGTAGCTGGATTCCTGTGACCCTCCGCCTACTTGACCTTGGACCACCTTGTTCACTACACGGTTCCTCTTCATTTGACTGTGACACATTAAACCTATTTTTTTTTTCTTTACATGATAAGGATCCCTTGTCACTCTGGTCCAGTGGCACCCCAAAAGCTTCTGGCCCTCCCCCAAATAACTCCAGAAGAAATGTGTGTGTGTGTGTGCTCACCTAATTGTTCTTGCGGGGGTTGAGCTCTGGCTCTTTGGTCCCGCCTCTCAACCGTCAATCAATAGGTGTACAGGTTCCTGAGCCTATTGGGCTCTATCATATCTACACTTAAAACTGTGTATGGCGTCAGCTTACACCACATCACTTCCTAATGCATTCCATTTGTCAACCACTCTTGACACTAAAAAAGTTCTTTCTAATATATCTGTGGCTCATTTGGGCACTCAGTTTCCACCTGTGTCCCCTAGTGTGTGTGCCCCTTGTGTTAAATAGTCTTTATCTACCCTATTGATTCCCTTGAGAATCTTGAATGTTGTGATCATGTCCCCCCTAACTCTTCTTTCTTCCAGCGAAGTGAGGTTTATTTCCCGTAGTCT
Source organism: Procambarus clarkii (assembly GCF_040958095.1). Lineage (NCBI taxonomy): Eukaryota > Metazoa > Arthropoda > Malacostraca > Decapoda > Cambaridae > Procambarus > Procambarus clarkii. The sequence continues at coordinate 26,420,051 of NC_091212.1, forward strand.
CTCCTCGTAGCTCATACCTCTCAGCTCGGGTACTAGTCTGGTAGCAAACCTTTGAACCTTTTCCAGTTTAGTCTTATCTTTGACTAGATATGGACTCCATGCTGGGACTGCATACTCTAGGATTGGCCTGACATATGTGGTATACAATGTTCTGAATGATTCCTTACACAAGTTTCTGAATGCCGTTCTTATGTTGGCCAGCCTGGCATATGCCGCTGATGTTATCCTCTTGATATGGGCTGCAGGGGACAGGTCTGGCGTGATATCAACCCCCAGGTCTTTTTCTCTCTCTGACTCTTGAAGAATTTCAAGAATCTACACCTATCTTCATTACATTACATTTGCTTGAGTTAAACTCTTAACAACCATTTGTTCGACCATTTCACATTTCTCACACACACACACACACACACACACACACACACACACACACACACACACACGTGTGTGTGTGTGTGTGTGTGTGTGTGTGTGTGTATATATATATATATATATATATATATATATATATATATATATATATATATATATATATATATATAATATGTGTGTGTGTGTAAATCACGAAAACACGTGATGAAAAATGTGACAGAGTCAGACCACGGAGTAAGAATCGAAACAGGAATTTCCTTAAGTACTTTCGTATATTAATAAATCTTCAGAAGGAATAGGAATGATTTACAAGTCAAGTATTGGACATATATATAAGCAGGAGAGTGTGGTGAGGTACAGTGAAAAATTAATGGGAACCAGGTGGACACAAATAAGAGCCGCCTAAGAACTGCTGAAGGCCTATTGGCCCATACGATGCAGCTCCTATCCATACCCACCAACAGGTCCACACATGGATAATAATAGCATAAGATAGTAAATATTTACAATGAATTAGCGAGACAAATGTGTATCAATGATCCTACTCAAATTGCCCCTTAACTGATCTATCAAAAATGGATCTAAGTTATATAAACCGCTGCTAATGTTCAAATTACTTTCTTTTGTAATCTGTATTAAAGCAGATTCAATTATGTTCCTGTTATAAGTGCTTTTACAATTCGTTATTGAAGAAGCCATCTCTCAATCAATTTGGTGAGCATCTTCTGACAAATGAACCAACAAAGCATTAGACAATAAGCCGTGTCTAACAGTATTTGTGTCGTGAAATTCTACATTACAAATCTTTAGATGTTTGCCCAACATAGAACTTATTACAGTCTTTACAAGGTATTTTATAAATGACACAATTATGACTACGAGGGCTGTTGATGAGTCACAATAACGTGGCTAAAGTAAGTTGACCAGACCACACACTAGAAGGTGAAGGGACGAAGACGTTTCGGTCCGTCCTGGACCATTCCCAATCGACTTGAGAATGGTCCAGGACGGACCGAAACGTCGTCGTCCCTTCACCTTCTAGTGTGTGGTCTGGTCAACTACGAGGGCTGTTTCTAACTAATAGTTTATGCTGTTGGTAAAGTGCCTACACCTGGCCAGGCGTGAGGCTGTGTACCGTGGTGTAGGTGGACTAAAGTTAGCCCTTGTGGCACTCCTAGTGGCACTCCTAGTGGCACTCCTAGTGGCACTCCTAGTGGCGCTCCTAGTGGCACTCCTAGTGGCGCTCCTAGTGGCACTCCTAGTGGCGCTCCTAGTGGTACTCCTAGTGGCACTCCTAGTGGCGCTCCTAGTGGCGCTCCTAGTGGCACTCCTAGTGGCACTCCTAGTGGCACTCCTAGTGGCACTCCTAGTGGCACTCCTAGTGGCACTCCTAGTGGCACTCCTAGTGGCACTCTACACCTGCACGCGCCATCTACCTCCCGGGGGTCGGTGGGGTTGGCACCAGATACGCGGCTTTAAGTTCACATCTACATGCATTTCCTGTATCTTGGTGTACCTGGGGGAGGATGGTGTACCTGGGGGAGGATGGTGTACCTGGAGGACGATGGTGTACCTGGGGGAGGATGGTGTACCTGGAGGACGATGGTGCACCTGGGGGAGGATGGTGTACCTGGGGGAGGACGGTGTACCTGGGGGAGGACGGTGTACCTGGGGGAGGATGGTGTACCTGGGGGAGGATGGTGTACCTGGGGGAGGATGGTGCACCTGGGGGAGGATGGTGCACCTGGAGGACGATGGTGTACCTGGGGGAGGATGGTGTACCTGGAGGACGATGGTGCACCTGGGGGAGGATGGTGTACCTGGAGGACGATGGTGCACCTGGGGGAGGATGGTGTACCTGGAGGACGATGGTGCACCTGGGGGAGGACGGTGTACCTGGAGGACGATGGTGCACCTGGGGGAGGATGGTGTACCTGGGGGAGGATGGTGTACCTGGGGGGAGGACGAAGAGAACACCGGTGGAGTGTGTGGTACATGAACAAGAGAACATGAACAGGTAGAGTGTCTTGTGCAATGAAAGAACTGCAATGTTTATTTAAACTTTTGACAGTTATATGTGTACGACCATTAGTGAGTAAAACTCTTGATTTGATCAGAACTCAATGCTGGCAGGCGGTACCAAAGAGCTGAAGCTCAACCCCCGCAAAAATATTAGGTAAGCACTAGGTTTGAGCACCGTAGCATTGACCTGATTCGACCCTCATAGTGCCTTGCGCATGGGTTGGGGAGGGGCTGAGAGGGGGGGTTTGGATGGGGTAGGTGTTGCTGGGGAGGTAGTCGGGGTTCTGGGGTTGGTGGGGGATATATGGAGGGGGGGAGGGGTTGGAGGGAGGGGGGGGTATGGTAGCGAGGCATGCGTTAGTGGGGAGATTGGGTAGAGAATGGGAGGGGGGGGGGAAGGGAAGCAGGGCCAGCACTGGGTAATTTTTGGCGGGAGGGGTGAGGCAGGGAGGGGGCGACCGGCATGGTGCCGCTGTCACTGTTATGGGCGGCAGGGGCGGCAGGGGAGGACTTACACAGGTATTGTGGTGGCCAGTGTATTGTGTACCTTACACTCCCTCCTCCCCCTCACTCCCAGCCCCCTCACACCACCCCTTCCCATACTTCCTTTGTTGTGGAGCCTCGCCCCCTCCCTCTCTCCCTCTCTCTGGGGATGCCTTGCTCGCTGCCCACCTCCCATGTTTAACAATGGTACCATGGTACGTTGGTGTGGTTGCTGGCCAGGTACCATGTTTGACAGTGGTACCACGGTACGTTGGTGTGGTTGCTGGCCAGGTACCATGTTTGACAGTGGTACCATGGTACGTTGGTGTGGTTGGTGGCCAGGTACCATGTTTAACAGGTACCACGGTACGTTGGTGTGGTTGGTGGCCAGGTACCATGTTTAACAGAGGTACCACGGTACGTTGGTGTGGTTGGTGGCCAGGTACCATGTCTAACAAAGGTACCACGGTACGTTGGTGTGGTTGATGGCCAGGTACCATGTTTAACAGAGGTACCACGGTACGTTGGTGTGGTTGCTGGCCAGGTACTATGTCTAACAGAGGTACCACGGCACGTTGGTGTGGTTGCTGGCCAGGTACCATGTTTGACAGTGGTACCACGGTACGTTGGTGGCCAGGTACCATGTGTAACAGAGGTACCACGGTACGTTGGTGTGGTTGGTGGCCAGGTACCATGTCTAACAGAGGTACCACGGTACGTTGGTGTGGTTGGTGGCCAGGTACCATGTCTAACAAAAGGTATTGCGTTGTGGTACCTTTTGTTCTCTCATACTTTGTTTCTCGTTCGTTGTCTTCTGCTCCTCTTATTCCCATTGTGTTTATTTTAATTTTATTACTTTCATAAATTATGATTTTAATATTTTCTCTGTCAGTCTCCGTATGTAACAGTGCTGGAGAGCTCGAGTGTGTTCTCCCCCTCGTGTTCCGTGAGTGTTCTCCCCTCGTGTTCCATGAGTGTTCTCCCCTCGTGTTCCGTGAGTGTTCTACCCTCGTGTTCCGTGAGTGTTCTCCCCTCGTGTTCCATGAGTGTTCTACCCTCGTGTTCCGTGAGTGTTCTCCCCTCGTGTTCCGTGGGTATTCTACCCTCGTGTTCCGTATGTGTTCTCCCCTCGTGTTCCGTGTGTGTTCTCCCCTCGTGTTCCGTGGGTATTCTACCCTCGTGTTCCGTATGTGTTCTCCCCTCGTGTTCCGTGTGTGTTCTCCCCTCGTGTTCCGTGAGTGCTCTACCCTCGTGTTCCGTGAATGCTCTACCCTCGTGTTCCGTGAGTGTTCTACCCTCGTGTTCTGAGTGTTCTCCCCTCGTGTTCCGTGAGTGTTCTACCCTCGTGTTCCGTGAGTGTTCTCCCCTCGTGTTCCGTGAGTGTTCTACCCTCGTGTTCCGTGAGTGTTCTCCCCTCGTGTTCCGTGAGTGTTCTACCCTCGTGTTCCGTGAGTGTTCTCCCCTCGTGTTCCGTGAGTGTTCTACCCTCGTGTTCCGTGAGTGCTCTACCCTCGTGTTCCGTGAGTGTTCTCTCCTCGTGTTCCGTGAGTGTTCTACCCTCGTGTTCCGTGAGTGTTCTACCCTTGTGTTCCGTGAGTGCTCTTCCCCCGTGTTCCGTGAGTGCTCTTCCCCCGTGTTCCGTGAGTGCTCTACCCCCGTGTTCCGTGAGTGCTCTACCCTCGTGTTCCGTGAGTGTTCTCCCCTCGTGTTCCGTGAGTGTTCTACCCTCGTGTTCCGTGAGTGTTCTCCCCTCGTGTTCCGTGAGTGTTCTCCCCTCGTGTTCCGTGAGTGCTCTACCCTCGTGTTCCGTGAGTGTTTTACCCTCATGTTACGTGAGTGTTTTACCCTTGTGTTCCGTGAGTGTTCTCCCCTCGTGTTCCGTGAGTGGTCTACCCTCGTGTTCCGTGAGTGTTCTACCCTCGTGTTCCGTAAGTGTTCTACCCTCGTGTTCCGTGAGTGCTCTTCCCCCGTGTTCCGTGAGTGCTCTTCCCCCGTGTTCCGTGAGTGCTCTACCCCCGTGTTCCGTGAGTGTTCTACCCTCGTGTTCCGTGAGTGCTCTACCCTCGTGTTCCGTGAGTGTTCTACCCCCGTGTTCCGTGAGTGCTCTACCCTCGTGTTCCGTGAGGGTTCTACCCCCGTGTTCCGTGAGTGCTCTACCCTCGTGTTCCGTGAGTGTTCTACCCCCGTGTTCCGTGAGTGCTCTACCCTCGTGTTCCGTGAGTGTTCTACCCCCGTGTTCCGTGAGTGTTCTACCCTCGTGTTCCGTGAGTGTTCTACCCCGTGTTCCGTGAGTGTTGTCCCTCGTGTTCCGTGAGTGCTCTACCCTCGTGTTTCGTGAGTGCTCTACCCCCGTGTTCCGTGAGTGCTCTACCCCCGTGTTCCGTGAGTGTTCTACCCTCGTGTTCCGTGAGTGTTCTCCCCTCGTGTTCCGTGAGTGTTCTACCCTTGTGTTCCGTGAGTGCTCTTCCCCCGTGTTCCGTGAGTGCTCTACCCCCGTGTTCCGTGAGTGCTCTACCCTCGTGTTCCGTGAGTGTTCTACCCCCGTGTTCCGTGAGTGTTCTACCCCCGTGTTCCGTGAGTGCTCTACCCCCGTGTTCCGTGAGTGCTCTACCCCCGTGTTCCGTGAGTGCTCTACCCCCGTGTTCCGTGAGTGTTCTACCCCCGTGTTCCGTGAGTGCTCTACCCCCGTGTTCCGTGAGTGTTCTACCCTCGTGTTCCGTGAGTGCTCTACCCCCGTGTTCCGTGAGTGCTCTACCCCCGTGTTCCGTGAGTGCTCTACCCCCGTGTTCCGTGAGTGTTCTACCCCCGTGTTCCATGAGTGTTCTACCCCCGTGTTCCGTGAGTGCTCTACCCCCGTGTTCCGTGAGTGTTCTACCCCCGTGTTCCGTGAGTGCTCTACCCCCGTGTTCCGTGAGTGCTCTACCCCCGTGTTCCGTGAGTGTTCTACCCTCGTGTTCCGTGAGTGCTCTACCCCCGTGTTCCGTGAGTGCTCTACCCCCGTGTTCCGTGAGTGCTCTACCCTCGTGTTCCATGAGTGCTCTACCCTCGTGTTCCATGAGTGCTCTACCCCCGTGTTCCGTGAGTGCTCTACCCTCGTGTTCCATGAGTGCTCTACCCCCGTGTTCCGTGAGTGCTCTACCCTCGTGTTCCGTGAGTGCTCTACCCTCGTGTTCCATGAGTGCTCTACCCCCGTGTTCCGTGAGTGCTCTACCCTCGTGTTCCATGAGTGCTCTACCCCCGTGTTCCGTGAGTGCTCTACCCCCGTGTTCCGTGAGTGCTCTACCCCCGTGTTCCGTGAGTGTTCTACCCCCGTGTTCCGTGAGTGCTCTACCCTCGTGTTCCGCAAGACACAAACTACGGTCTAACTATATGTGTGGTGTTTTCTTGCGATTACTTGAAACCTTTTGTGGCATTAAAGGTTGCGAGAGGATGTGAACCCGGTTGATACCTGGTTGATGGGGTTCTGGGAGTTCTTCTACTCCCCAAGCCCGGCCCGAGGCCAGGCTCGACTTGTGAGAGTTTGGTCCACTAGGCTGTTGCTTGGAGCGGCCCGCAGGCCCACATACCCACCACAGCCCGGTTGGTCCGGCACTCCTTGGAGGAAACAATCTAGTTTTCTCTTGAAGATGTCCACGGTTGTTCCGGCAATATTTCTGATGCTCGCTGGGAGGGTGTTGAACAACCGTGGACCTCTGATGTTTATACAGTGTTCTCTGATTGTGCCTATGGCACCTCTGCTCTTCACTGGTTCTATTCTGCATTTTCTTCCATATTGTTCACTCCAGTATGTTGTTATTTTACTGTGTAGATTTGGGACCTGACCCTCCAGTATTTTCCACGTGTATATTATTTGATATCTCTCGTCGTCGTCTTTCTAGTGAGTACATTTCGAGAGCTTTGAGACGATCCCAATAATTTAGGTGCTGTATCGCGTCTATGCGTGCCGTATATGTTCTCTGTATTCCCTCTATTTCAGCAATCTCTCCTGCTCTGAAGGGGGAAGTGAGTACTGAGAAGTACTCAAGATGGGACAACACAAGTGACTTGAAGAGTACAACCATTGTGATGGGATCCCTGGAATTGAAAGTTCTCGTAATCCATTCGATCATTTTTCTGGCTGACGCAATATTTGCTTGGTCATGCTCCCTAAACGTTAGGTCGTCTGACATTATTATTCCCAAATCCTTAACATACTGTTTTCCTGCTTTCTTTGAGTGCCTGTGTTACCGGCACTTTGCATTTCTTTATAAATATTGAATTCCATGAATCTGGACCCGGAGCTGAGTGCATGGGCATGTTATCAATTTCTCTTTCAAAATCTAGGACACTCGTGTTAATATCAGTTATATTTACAGGGGTTTGAATATCACGCATAAAGAAATTGTCTGGATCTTCCACTTTCATGGCGTTTATCGGAGTGCTAAACATGTCCTCATACTGCTTTTTTAGGATTTCACTAATTTCTTTGTCATCCTCCGTGTATGAACCTTCACTCGTACGAATAGGTCCAATACTGGCAGTGGTTTTTGCTTTTGATACCGCATATATGAAGAAATATTTTGGATTTTTCTTTATTTCCTGAATTGCTTTCTGTTCTAACTGTCTTTCTTCAGTCTGATATGAGTGTTTCAATTTCCGCTCGATTTCTTCAATCTCCCTGTTTAAATTATTCCTTCTTTGACGGGAAAGTCGTGTCGAAAAGACTTTCCCTACACGACGTGTAGGGAAAGTCGAAAGAAAGGCAGGCAGTACCATTGGCAGTACCGATGGTACGGCCCGCCTCACCTGATGGTACCGCCTGCCTCACCTGATGGTACCGCCTGCCTCACCTGATGGTACCGCCTGCCTCACCTGATGGTACCGCCTGCCTCACTTGATGGTACCGCCTGCCACACCTTGTGGTACCGCCTGCCACACCTGGCAGCGTGGGTGAGGGGCGCCAGGGGCCACACCTGGTGGTACCACACCTGGCAGCGTGGGTGAGGGGCGCCAGGGGCCACACCTGGTGGTACCACACCTGGCAGCGTGCGTGAGGGGCGCCAGGGGTCCAGACCCAGTATTGATGCCGCCGTAAACATTACCTGGTGAAGGCTTTTAAAGAGGCTCGGCTGCGCTTAATGTTGTGGAGGAGCGTCCTGCGCTCCTGGCGCTCTCTGGCGTGTTTACCCCTGCTGGCGACGACGCCTTGTGCGCCGGCCCCCCCCCCTTGCCCACGCCCTGTGGCCCCCCCTGGCCCACGCCCTGTGCCCCCCCCTGGCCCACGCCCTGTGCCCCCCCCCTGGCCCACGCCCTGTGCCCCCCCCCTGGCCCACGCCCTGTGCCCCCCCCTGGCCCACGCCCTGTGCCCCCCCCTGGCCCACGCCCTGTGCCCCCCCCTGGCCCACGCCCTGTGCCCCCCCTGGCCCACGCCCTGTGCCCCCCCCTGGCCCACGCCCTGTGCCCCCCCCCCTGGCCCACGCCCTGTGGCCCCCCCTGGCCCACGCCCTGTGCCCCCCCCCCTGGCCCACGCCCTGTGTCCCCCCCCCTGGCCCACGCCCTGTGCGCCCCCCCTGGCCCACGCCCTGTGCCCCTCCCCCTGGCCCACGCCCTGTGGCTCCCCCCTGGCCCACGCCCTGTGCCCCCCCTGGCCCACGCCCTGTGCCCCCCCTGGCCCACGCCCTGTGGCCCCCCCCCTGGCTTACTTGTGTACTGGTACTTATCTATTACTACTTACCTATCATGACCTCGAGGGGAGTGAGGTCTAGCCACCCCCCGCCAACAGCCGGGTTACACCTGTTACGTCATTAATTAATCATTCTAACATTCACATTCTGTGTACTAGGTTTTTTCTCTGCTTTAGAAACAATATCATTTAGTTTTTTCCCCAATACTCTTCTTACATATATGAATAAATTAAAGGAGTAGGTGGTAGAAGCAATGATGCCCAACCCAGACATCTCAAGATGAAGAAACCATGATGTTTCGGTCCGTCCTGGACCATTATCAAGTCGATTGTCGACTTTATCAAGTCGACTTTAAGCAAACTGCAGTCATAATTTTAATAGATGCGATAGTGAAAAAGGTCAGGAGTCATTGCGTCAGATAACTCCGTGTTAGAAGACCAGGGAGGGGGGGGGGTGATAGCGTCCCATCTCAGAAGCATAAGACCAGTCGGGGATGTGCTTTAATTGTACACTTGACAGCGGGACATACCGCGGTGCGCGAGCTGGGGGTATGCGGAGTGCGATGTCGTTCTGCGTGTCCAGGATCACATTGGTTTTAACGCGAACTTAGACATAGTGATTGAGGTCGTTACACAGCCGTGCTGGGGGTCGTTACACAGCCGTGCTGGAGGTCGTTATCCAGCCGTGCTGGAGGTCGTTACACAGCCTTGCTAGGGGTCGTTACACAGCCGTGCTGGAGGTCGTTACACAGCCGTGCTGGAGGTCGTTACACAGCCGTGCTGGAGGTCGTTACACAGCCGTGCTGGAGGTCGTTACACAGCCGTGCTGGGGGTCGTTACACAGCCGTGCTGGGGGTCGTTACACAGCCGTGCTGGAGGTCGTTACACAGCCGTGCTGGAGGTCGTTACACAGCCGTGCTGGAGGTCGTTACACAGCCGTGCTGGAGGTCGTTACACAGCCGTGCTGGGGGTCGTTACACAGCCGTGCTGGGGGTCGTTACACAGCCGTGCTGGAGGTCGTTACACAGCCGTGCTGGAGGTCGTTATCCAGCCTTGCTGGGGGTCGTTACACAGCCGTGCTGGAGGTCGTTACACAGCCTTGCTGGGGGTCGTTACACAGCCTTGCTGGGGGTCGTTACACAGCCGTGCTGGAGGTCGTTACACAGCCGTGCTGGAGGTCGTTACACAGCCGTGCTGGGGGTCGTTACACAGCCGTGCTGGAGGTCGTTACACAGCCGTGCTGGAGGTCGTTACACAGCCGTGCTGGAGGTCGTTACACAGCCGTGCTGGAGGTCGTTACACAGCCGTGCTGGGGGTCGTTACACAGCCGTGCTGGAAGTCGTTACACAGCCGTGCTGGGGGTCGTCACACAGCCGTGCTGGGGGTCGTTACACAGCCTTGCTGGAGGTCGTTACACAGCCTTGCTGGAGGTCGTTACACACCCTTGCTGGAGGTCGTTACACAGCCTTGCTGGAGGTCGTTACACAGCCGTGCTGGAGGTCGTTACACAGCCGTGCTGGGGGTCGTTACACAGCCGTGCTGGAGGTCGTTACACAGCCGTGCTGGAGGTCGTTACACAGCCGTGCTGGAGGTCGTTACACAGCCGTGCTGGGGGTCGTTACACAGCCGTGCTGGAGGTCGTTACACAGCCGTGCTGGGGGTCGTTACACAGCCTTGCTGGGGGTCGTTACACAGCCTTGCTGGAGGTCGTTATCCAGCCGTGCTGGAGGTCGTTACACAGCCGTGCTGGAGGTCGTTACACAGCCGTACTGGGGGTCGTTACACAGCCGTGCTGGAGGTCGTTACACAGCCGTGCTGGGGGTCGTTACACAGCCGTGCTGGGGGTCGTTACACAGCCTTGCTGGGGGTCGTTACACAGCCTTGCTGGAGGTCGTTATCCAGCCTTGCTGGAGGTCGTTACACAGCCGTGCTGGGGGTCGTTACACAGCCGTGCTGGAGGTCGTTACACAGCCGTGCTGGAGGTCGTTACACAGCCTTGCTGGAGGTCGTTATCCAGCCTTGCTGGAGGTCGTTACACAGCCGTGCTGGAGGTCGTTACACAGCCTTGCTGGAGGTCGTTATCCAGCCTTGCTGGAGGTCGTTACACAGCCGTGCTGGAGGGCGTTACACAGCCGTGCTGGAGGGCGTTACACAGCCGTGCTGGAGGTGCCCAACAAGGAAAGTGTGATCAAATGAGAGTCGTACATCAGTAGTGTGGCGCTGGACCATTTTGGTCTCGTGCAGCAGCTGTGGATCACGTAGACTGTCGCTGCGGGATATTTGCATAGCATTTAATAATTTTTAATGATTGTTAAGAATGTGTGCGTGTTTTGGGTGTGCGTTTCCACGTAAGAACGTTCACATGTGCACACAGGGTTGACGTTCATGCATGTTAACTGCCGAATAAGAAGAGACAGTTAGACAAACGTACAATTTATACCATTAATCGTAAATTTGAAAAATTCGATTTCAACAGTTTGAGATCAGATGTAGAAGAGGAAAACTTGGTCAAGTAACTGTGTAAATACACATAGGGAAGCGGAGGGTGATTAGATCAGGTTCAGGACAAGCGTTCGAGGTCACTGGCCCATGCGCATGAACGATGCGCATGGGCCAGTGACACAATACATCTTGGTATTACATATTGCGCATTACCAACCCCGCGCACTCAACCAGTGCGTCGCTTGCTTTACGTTACGTCACCAACGTTACAGATACAACCTACTGAGAAGTGTAAAGGCTCATAAGTACCTTACGTTTTCTATGCATCAGACTCGGGTTAGGTGGGCTGTGCTTGGGTTCGGTCTTGGTCAGGTTAGGATAGGAGACTGTATTTCTGACGGAGTGGCTGGTCTTCCAGGGCCACCGTCCAGCGTGGTCTCTCCTTACGCCACTCCGTAAATAATGCAACTGTTTCACCCAGCCAGATACGTACGAGCCCCAACCTACCCGCCCAATCATTCGAGGCCGATGCATTGAAAACTGTCAATATTACCGTACTTTAATATGTACTAATGCGTCGAATTTTTAACAGATTGGTCGATACCGTGAACAATATGACGTGTTAGATGACAGGACAGGCTGCTGGGTGAACAGTGGTGGGAAGGGAGGGACGGGAAGGGAAGGGAAGGGAAGGGGGAGGGAAGGGAAAGGATGGGATGGGATATAACCGGAAGACAACACTGTGAAGACATAACACATGGCAACTGCTTCACCATACAGCCTAACATTAAGCTTAAACCTTGAGGTTGTATGGTACTCATGGCAACACTGCACACCTGTCATCTTTGTCCAGGTACAGTGTTGCCATAATATTCCCCGAGGTACAGTGTTGCCATAATATTCCCCGAGGTACAGTGTTGCCATAATATTCCCAGAGGTACAGTGTTGCCATAATATTCCCCGAGGTACAGTGTTGCCATAATATTCTCCGAGGTACAGTGTTGCCATAATATTCCCCGAGGTACAGTGTTGCCATAATATTCCCCGAGGTACAGTGTTGCCATAATATTCCCCGAGGTACAGTGTTGCCATAATATTCCCCGAGGTACAGTGTTGCCATAATATTCCCCGAGGTACAGTGTTGCCATAATATTCCCCGAGGTACAGTGTTGCCATAATATTCCCCGAGGTACAGTGTTGCCATAATATTCCCCGAGGTACAGTGTTGCCATAATATTCCCCGAGGTACAGTGTTGCCATAATCTCCGAGGTACAATGTTGCCATACTCTCGAGGTACAGTGTTGCCATAATATTCTCCGAGGTACAGTGTTGCCATAATATTCCCCGAGGTACAGTGTTGCCATAATATTCCCCGAGGTACAGTGTTGCCATAATATTCCCCGAGGTACAGTGTTGCCATAATATTCCCCGAGGTACAGTGGTGCCATAATATTCCCAGAGGTACAGTGTTGCCATAATATTCCCCGAGGTACAGTGTTGCCATAATGTTCCCCGAGGTACAGAGTTGCCATAATATTCTCCCAGGTACAGTGTTGCCATAATATTCCCAGAGGTACAGTGGTGCCATAATATTCCCCGAGGTACAGTGTTGCCATAATATTCCCCGAGGTACAGTGGTGCCATAATATTCCCCGAGGTACAGTGGTGCCATAATATTCCCAGAGGTACAGTGTTGCCATAATATTCCCAGAGGTACAGTGTTGCCATAATATTCCCAGAGGTACAGTGGTGCCATAATATTCCCAGAGGTACAGTGTTGCCATAATATTCCCAGAGGTACAGTGGTGCCATAATATTCCCCGAGGTACAGTGTTGCCATAATATTCCCCGAGGTACAGTGGTGCCATAATATTCCCCGAGGTACAGTGTTGCCATAATATTCCCCGAGGTACAGTGGTGCCATAATATTCCCCGAGGTACAGTGGTGCCATAATATTCCCAGAGGTACAGTGTTGCCATAATATTCCCCGAGGTACAGTGGTGCCATAATATTCCCAGAGGTACAGTGTTGCCATAATATTCCCCGAGGTACAGTGGTGCCATAATATTCCCAGAGGTACAGTGTTGCCATAATATTCCCCGAGGTACAGTGGTGCCATAATATTCCCCGAGGTACAGTGTTGCCATAATATTCCCCGAGGTACAGTGGTGCCATAATATTCCCAGAGGTACAGTGCATCCCGCTTCACGAGAGAGCACTCCTGGACCCCCTTCACGAGAGAGCACTCCTGGACCCCCTTCACGAGAGAGCACTCCTGGACCCCCTTCACGAGAGAGCACTCCTGGACCCCCTTCCTTCACGAGAGAGCACTCCTGGACCCCCTTCACGAGAGAGCACTCCTGGACCCCCTTCACGAGAGAGCACTCCTGGACCCCCTTCCTTCACGAGAGAGCACTCCTGGACCCCCTTCCTTCACGAGAGAGCACTCCTGGACCCCCCTTCCTTCACGAGAGAGCACTCCTGGACCCCCTTCCTTCACGAGAGAGCTCTCCTGGACCCCCTTCCTTCACGAGAGAGCTCTCCTGGACCCCCTTCCTTCACGAGAGAGCTCTCCTGGACCCCCTTCCTTCACGAGAGAGCTCTCCTGGACCCCCTTCCTTCACGAGAGAGCCCTAGGACCCCCTTCCTTCACGAGAGAGCTCTAGGACCCCCTTCCTTCACGAGAGCCTTAGGACCCCCTTCCTTCACGAGAGCTCTAGGACCCCCTTCCTTCACGAGAGAGCCCTCTTGGACCCCCTTCCTTCACGAGAGAGCTCTCCTGGACCCCCTTCCTTCACGAGAGAGCTCTCCAGGACCCCCCTTCCTTCACGAGAGAGCTCTCCAGGACCCCCTTCCTTCACGAGAGAGCTCTCCAGGACCCCCTTCCTTCACGAGAGAGCTCTCCAGGACCCCCATCCTTCACGAGAGAGCTCTCCAGGACCCCCTTCCTTCACGAGAGAGCACTCCTAGACCCCCTTCCTTAACGTGAGAGCACTCCTGGACCCCCTTCCTTAACGAGAGAGCTCTCCTGGACCCCCTTCCTTCACGAGAGAGCACTCCTGGACCCCCTTCCTTCACGAGAGAGCACTCCTGGACCCCCTTCCTTCACGAGAGAGCACTCCTGGACCCCCTTCCTTCACGAGAGAGCTCTCCAGGACCCCCTTCCTTCACGAGAGAGCACTCCTGGACCCCCTTCCTTCACGAGAGAGCTCTAGGACCCCCTTCCTTCACGAGAGAGCTCTCCTGGACCCCCTTCCTTCACGAGAGAGCTCTAGGACCCCCTTCCTTCACGAGAGAGCTCTCCTGGACCCCCTTCCTTCACGAGAGAGCTCTCCTGGACCCCCTTCCTTCACGAGAGAGCACTCCTGGACCCCCTTCCTTAACGAGAGAGCACTCCTGGACCCCCTTCCTTAACGAGAGAGCACTCCTGGACCCCCTTCCTTAACGAGAGAGCACTCCTGGACCCCCTTCCTTCACGAGAGAGCTCTCCTGGACCCCCTTCCTTCACGAGAGAGCTCTCCTGTACCCCCTTCCTTCACGAGAGAGCTCTCCTGGACCCCCTTCCTTCACGAGAGAGCTCTCCTGGACCCCCTTCCTTCACGAGAGAGCTCTCCTGGACCCCCTTCCTTCACGAGAGAGCTCTCCTGGACCCCCTTCCTTCACGAGAGAGCACTCCTGGACCCCCTTCCTTCACGAGAGAGCTCTAGGACCCCTTCCTTAACGAGAGAGCACTCCTGGACCCCCTTCCTTCACGAGAGAGCACTCCTGGACCCCCTTCCTTCACGAGAGAGCACTCCTGGACCCCCTTCCTTCACGAGAGAGCACTCCTGGACCCCCTTCCTTCACGAGAGAGCTCTAGGACCCCCTTCCTTCACGAGAGAGCTCTCCTGGACCCCCTTCCTTCACGAGAGAGCTCTCCTGGACCCCCTTCCTTAACGAGAGAGCACTCCTGGACCCCCTTCCTTAACGAGAGAGCTCTCCTGGACCCCCTTCCTTCACGAGAGAGCACTCCTGGACCCCCTTCCTTCACGAGAGAGCACTCCTGGACCCCCTTCCTTCACGAGAGAGCTCCAGGACCGTGGGCTTCACCAGCACATGAAGGTGGAATGTAACATTGAGACATAATTAATGAGATAAGGAATAAGAGACGTACCGGAAGTTCGAGGAGTGAAGGATATTAGTAAGGTAAAGTACGAGGGGGTTGGGGTTATGGTTGTGGTTGGGGGGGGGGGGTTGTGGTTGGGGGGGGGGGTGGTTGTGTGTGGGGGGGGGGGTGGGGGGGGTTAGGAGGGTGTGGTGGTGGGGGTTTGGGGTATTGGGGAGGTGGTGGCGGTGGCAGGTATCGATCCAGACGCTCAGACTACTGGGTACTGCCGGCCTGGTACCATGGGGCCTCAACTGCAGGTTCTCCCCCCCCCCCTTGCAATTGTGCCCCCTCCCCCACTCCCGCCCCCTCCCCTCTCATGGGCATTGCTGCCACACGCTCACCAATAATACGCCAAAACACACACGCACGCACACACACGCACGCGCACGCACACACACAAGCACGCACACACACGCACGCACGCACACACACGCACTCAGTTCAGCAGCAGTATGGGATGAAGGGAAGATAGATTCTTCAAGCAAAGGAGAATGACCTGGGAGCGGACATAGCCCCAAACCTGATGCCAGACGCCCACATTAGAGGACTAACAACAGCTCCACTTGTCGTAGCCGCTAACATCCGCGTATCCTTCAGAAACTTGGACAAAGGCGCTTCCCGGGCCCAATATACAGCGAAGGTGAGACTCACTCTTGAATATGCGTCCCCAGCACAGAACCCTTACAAGGAAAAGAACAAGTAGAAACTAGAATATCTCCAAAGATAAGAAACGAGACTCGTTTCGGAGCTAAGGGGTTTGAGCGATGAGGAAAGACTCTGGAGGAAAGGAGAGACAGGAGGGACATGATAACAACATATTAGATTCTAAGAGAAAATTAATAAAGCAGACAAACCAATGTTTTTCATTCCTAAGAACAGCAGAACGAGGTGTCATGGATGGAAACTGGAGGCACAAATAAGTCATAGAAACACCAGTAATAACTTCTTCAGTGTTAGAGGAGTCAGTAAATGGAATAGGTTAGATACAGAAGTTGTTGAAGTTAATTCGATTCAAATTGTTCATTGTAAATATGATTAAAGCGTGAGATATGAGTCAATGCGTTAATCTTAGAACGTTCATAATGCGTGGCGAGGAGCCTAGCTCGACCCTGCAAGCACATCTGGGTTGCTGGGCGGCAACAAGAATCAGGCAGGAAAGAGAGGGGTGGGCAGACTGCATGTTTTTGGATTGCCAGAAAGCCTTTGGCACAGTAACACATCAGAAACTAGTGAGAAAGCTGGAGGTGCAGGCAAGAGTGAAAGGGAAGATATTCCATTGGATAAGGAAGTACTTAAGTAACAGAAGACAGCGAGTCACTGTGAGGGGTGAGGTCGCAAACTGTCGAGACGTCACCAGTGGAGTCCCGCAGGGTTCAGTCCTTGGACCTATACTGTTTCTGATATATGTAAATGATCTCCCAGATGGTATAGAATTATTCCTCTCATTGCTTGCTGATGATGCAAAAATTATGAGGAGGATTAAGATGGAGGAAGATAGTATGAGGCTACAAGATGACCTATACAGACTGAATGAATGGTCCAACAAATGGCTACTAAGGTTCAACCCGAGTAAATGTAAGGTAATGAAATTAGGCAGTGGAAACAGGAGGCCAGACACAAGATATAGAATGGGAGATGAAATCCTTCATGAAACAGATAGAGAGAAAGATCTAGGAGTTGATGTCATACCAAACCTGTCTGCTGAAGCCCACATCAAGAGAATAACATCGGCCTATGCGAGGCTGGCATCTTTCAGGAACCTGTGTAAGGAATCATTCAAAACCTTGTATACCACATATGTAAAACCAATCCTGGAGTATGCGGCCCCAGCATGGAGCCTGTACTTTGTCAAGCACAAGGCGAAGCTGGAAAAAGTTTAAAGGTATGCCACTAGACTAGTTCCAGAGCTAAAAGGCAAGAGTTACGAGGAAAGGCTGCGTGAGATGCACCTCACGACACTGGAAGACAGAAGAGTAAGGAGAGACATGATCACTACCTACAAAACTTTTAAAGGAATTGACAAGGGTAGATAAAGATAAACTGTTTAACACAGGTGGTACGCGAACAAGGGGACACAGGTGGAACCTGAGTACTCAAATGAGCCACAGAGACGATCGAAAGAACTTTTTCAGTGTCAGAGTAGTTAACAGATGGAATGCATTAGGCAGTGATGTGGTGGAGGCTGACTCCATACACAGTTTCAAATGTAGATATGATAGAGCCCAGTAGGCTCAGGAATCTGTACACCAGTTGATTGACAGTTGAGAGGCGGGACTAAGGAGCCAGAGCTCAACCCCCGCAAGTACAACTAGGCGAGTACACACACTCAACGCGCACATACGTGCGCATGAGGCCAGATACAAGGAACCATTTGTGAGATGAAATCCTTCAAGAATCAGGGGAGGGAGAAAGACCTGCAAGTGGTTGATATCACGCCAGACCTGTCCCCTGAAGCCCACATCAAGAGGATAACATCAGTGGGTTAGGCTAGGTTGGCCAACGTAAGAACTGCCTTTAGAAACTTGTGAAGGAATTTTTAGAACCTTATATATCACACATTTAAGACCAATCCTGGAGTATGCAGCGCTAGCGTGGAGTCCGTACCTAGTCAAGCACAAAATTAAATTGGAGAAGGTATGCCACCATACTAGTACCCCGAGCTGAAGGATATGAGCTACGAGGAGAGACAACGGGAACCAAACCTCACGTTGCTGGAAGACAGAAGAGTTAGGGGAGATATGGTCACCACATACAAGATTCTCAGAGGAATTGATAGTGTAGATAAAGACAGTTTAAGACAGGGGTACACACAAGGGAACACAGGTGAAAGCTGAGTACCCAACTGTGTCACAAAGACATTAGAAAGAACTTTTTTTTAGTGGAAAAGAACCTAATCGAGGACGGAGGAGTAGACAACATAACAGTCCATCAATTTTGTGAGACGCTGTGATTTACAGTACATCATATTTAGGCCGTTGGGGATTTATACGCTAAAATGCGACGTACTATGCGAGTGGACAGTTTCTAAACGTGAGTGAAGCATAGAGAACTTTTGCCAAACAGAGCTATAATTAAAATGATTGGAGGAATGAATTTATGAGTGATAGTGAGTGAATGAGAGCGCGAGTGTTTTTTTTTTTTTCATGGATATTCCTGCGCGGGCCCTGAGCCTCTGGCTGGTTCACTAAGTGTTCCTTGTTTCTTGTTTCTGTTTTACTCAGGCGGAGTGTGAGTATTTATGACTCGTATGGTCGCTTCAGTAAGATTTTGTCCCATGTGCTTAAAAACTTCTGCTCTGTTGAATCTTAGTTGAAGTCATATTGAGTTTGTTAGTGTGCAGTGTGTTAGGTAATGTTCCAGTGGTCTGTCGGAGAGCAAGTGGTGATGAGTAATTGTACGAAGATATCGGAGAATGACCCATAAGACAGGAACACTCGGTACGTTGGGTCCGGTGAGTCAGTGGTTATCGTACCAGATTGGGCCATGATACAGAAGACATTTACGATATCTGTACCTCATGTCTCGCACATGGCAGCATATAGTCTGTATTTACTAAACAATTTACGACGTCTTAAGCGCTACGAGGCTACCCATTACAGCAATGGGACGAGAACGACCTCCTAAACCCAAAAGAATAAACAACCGTGATCGAGAAAGATGTAAATGTTTCGTATGAGGACATCAGAGGAAAACTATCGGAGGAAAGCTGCATAGATCTCATACGTGAGCACGAAGGATAGGGAGTACTGCGCCTTATTTAACAGAGTACATTGTAGAATTAACATTATTTCCCCCGTTAAATAGTACATTGTAGAATTCAATTTTGACGAATGTTGACGGATTCAAACGCATTTTGACGTATGAGTTCTCCTTGGCCCCAAAAACTGATGTTTACAAATCACAGCGGCTCGCCAAATTGACGTGTTGTTCCGTTTTCTATGTGTGGGACCTCGGGTAGGATAGGTTCGGGTAATTTGGTACATCAGTTTAGTGACGCTGTGAGCGCTCGAGAGGATGGACTGGTGTACAACCAAGGGTCAGTATAAGGCGTGTATGTATACGTGTGTGTGTGTATGTTTATACATACGTGTATGTACATATGTAGGGATGTACATTTATATATACGTATGTATGTGTATGGTGAATGTATGCACAGTAAGACTGTATGATTGTGTGTGGGACTGGCATCAGGGTGACGGCCCTCAGGGTGACGACCCTCAGGGTGACGACCATCAGGGTGACGACCATCAGGGGTGACGGCCCTCAGGGTGACGACCATCAGGGTGACGACCCTCAGGGTGACGACCATCAGGGGTGACGACCATCAGGGGTGACGACCATCAGGGGTGACGACCATCAGGGTGACGACCCTCAGGGTGACGACCATCAGGGTGACGACCCTCAGGGTGACGACCATCAGGGTGACGACCATCAGGGGTGACGACCATCAGGGTGACGACCATCAGGGGTGACGGCCATCAGGGTGACGACCATCAGGGTGACGACCATCAGGGTGACGACCATCAGGGTGACGACCCTCAGGGTGACGACCCTCAGTGGTGACGACCCTCAGTGGTGACGACCATCAGGGTGACGACCATCAGGGGTGACGACCATCAGGGGTGACGACCATCAGGGGTGACGACCATCAGGGGTGACGACCATCAGGGTGACGACCATCAGGGTGACGACCATCAGGGGTGACGACCATCAGGGGTGACGACCATCAGGGTGACGACCCTCAGGGTGACGACCCTCAGGGGTGACGACCATCAGGGTGACGACCATCAGGGGTGACGACCATCAGGGGTGACGACCATCAGGGGTGACGACCATCAGGGGTGACGACCATCAGGGGTGACGACCATCAGGGGTGACGACCATCAGGGGTGACGACCATCAGGGTGACGACCATCAGGGTGACGACCATCAGGGGTGACGACCATCAGGGTGACGACCATCAGGGGTGACGACCATCAGGGGTGACGACCATCAGGGTGACGACCATCAGGGTGACGACCCTCAGGGTGACGACCATCAGGGTGACGACCATCAGGGGTGACGGCCATCAGGGTGACGACCATCAGGGTGACGACCATCAGGGTGACGACCATCAGGGTGACGACCCTCAGGGTGACGACCCTCAGTGGTGACGACCATCAGGGTGACGACCATCAGGGGTGACGACCATCAGGGGTGACGACCATCAGGGGTGACGACCGTCAGGGGTGACGACCATCAGGGTGACGACCATCAGGGTGACGACCATCAGGGGTGACGACCATCAGGGGTGACGACCATCAGGGGTGACGACCATCAGGGGTGACGACCATCAGGGGTGACGACCATCAGGGTGACGACCATCAGGGTGACGACCATCAGGGTGACGACCATCAGGGTGACGACCATCAGGGGTGACGACCATCAGGGGTGACGACCATCAGGGTGACGACCCTCAGGGTGACGACCCTCAGGGGTGACGACCATCAGGGTGACGACCATCAGGGGTGACGACCATCAGGGGTGACGACCATCAGGGGTGACGACCATCAGGGGTGACGACCATCAGGGGTGACGACCATCAGGGGTGACGACCATCAGGGGTGACGACCATCAGGGTGACGACCATCAGGGTGACGACCATCAGGGGTGACGACCATCAGGGTGACGACCATCAGGGGTGACGACCATCAGGGGTGACGACCATCAGGGTGACGACCATCAGGGTGACGACCATCAGGGTGACGACCATCAGGGTGACGACCATCAGTGTGACGACCATCAGGGGTGACGACCATCAGGGGTGACGACCATCAGGGTGACGACCATCAGGGTGACGACCATCAGGGTGACGACCATCAGGGGTGACGACCATCAGGGTGACGACCATCAGTGTGACGACCATCAGGGGTGACGACCATCAGGGGTGACGACCATCAGGGTGACGACCATCAGGGTGACGACCATCAGGGGTGACGACCATCAGGGGTGACGACCATCAGGGTGACGACCCTCAGGGTGACGACCCTCAGGGGTGACGACCATCAGGGTGACGACCATCAGGGTGACGACCATCAGGGGTGACGACCATCAGGGGTGACGACCATCAGGGTGACGACCATCAGGGTGACGACCATCAGGGGTGACGACCATCAGGGGTGACGACCATCAGTGGTGACGACCATCAGGGGTGACGACCATCAGGGGTGACGACCATCAGGGGTGACGACCATCAGGGGTGACGACCATCAGGGTGACGACCATCAGGGTGACGACCATCAGGGGTGACGACCATCAGGGGTGACGACCATCAGGGTGACGACCATCAGTGTGACGACCATCAGGGTACACCCACTAGTCAGTCATGAAGATGCATCACAACCCTGATTATTTCTTTGTTTCATGAGTCAAAACAGAAGAAAATCAGAAATAAAGGAAAGTGTTGAGGCCCGTAGCGCCCGTGGGACAGTGTTGGCGTGTGTGTGAACCTCTCCCAGGTGAACCTCTCCCAGGTGAACCTCTCCCAGGTGAACCTCTCCCAGGTGAACCTCTCCCAGGTGAACCTCTCCCAGATGAACCTCTCCCAGATGAACCTCTCCCAGATGAACCTCTCCCAGATGAACCTCTCCCAGGTGAACCTCTCCCAGATGAACCTCTCCCAGGTGAACCTCTCCCAGGTGAACCTCTCCCAGATGAACCTCTCCCAGATGAACCTCTCCCAGATGAACCTCTCCCAGACGAACCTCTCCCAGATGAACCTCTCCCAGGTGAACCTCTCCCAGGTGAACCTCTCCCAGATGAACCTCTCCCAGATGAACCTCTCCCAGATGAACCTCTCCCAGATGAACCTCTCCCAGGTGAACCTCTCCCAGATGAACCTCTCCCAGATGAACCTCTCCCAGGTGAACCTCTCCCAGATGAACCTCTCCCAGATGAACCTCTCCCAGGTGAACCTCTCCCAGGTGAACCTCTCCCAGGTGAACCTCTCCCAGGTGAACCTCTCCCAGGTGAACCTCTCCCAGGTGAACCTCTCCCAGGTGAACCTCTCCCAGGTGAACCTCTCCCAGGTGAACCTCTCCCAGGTGAACCTCTCCCAGGTGAACCTCTCCCAGATGAACCTCTCCCAGATGAACCTCTCCCAGATGAACCTCTCCCAGATGAACCTCTCCCAGGTGAACCTCTCCCAGATGAACCTCTCCCAGATGAACCTCTCCCAGGTGAACCTCTCCCAGATGAACCTCTCCCAGGTGAACCTCTCCCAGATGAACCTCTCCCAGATGAACCTCTCCCAGGTGAACCTCTCCCAGATGAACCTCTCCCAGGTGAACCTCTCCCAGATGAACCTCTCCCAGATGAACCTCTCCCAGGTGAACCTCTCCCAGATGAACCTCTCCCAGATGAACCTCCCAGATGAACCTCTCCCAGATGAACCTCTCCCAGATGAGAAGGAATACATGACGCGGTGTGGAGGTACTCTGACGCCAAGGTTCTCCAGTGAGAGGCTGGCACACCACCCGTTTAGTGCACACATACAGTTGTTATTGAAGGGTGTAGAGCTCCACCTCCTGGAGCCCGCCTCACAACCTTCAGTCGACGTAATGTTCACGCTCCAGAATCTTTTTGAGTGTGCGTGTATATGTGTAAACACACACATTGGTGTATTTATGCTTTAAGCCACATATGAGTGAGAAAAATATATGTGAGCAAGACCCAAATATACATAGTTTTGTCATTAAATATACATAGTTCTGATTATTTTTAGAATTTTCAAAATGACTGTGTGGTCTGCATTATCTTTAGATCTGGAGATATTGAATACAGGGATCCGAGGTTAATTTTAGTGTGGGTTGGTGTTGTGTGTATCGCGAGTGTAGCTAATGTCGTCCCTCTCTTGTTTCAGGTTGGTGGCTCTGAGCAGTGTTTCTCCCGGCTGTCGTGGCTGTATAGTGGTAGGTGGGTGCTGGGGGCGGCTACACCTCCTCCTTGTGCTCGGGAAGGTGTTGCCAACTCCTCCTCGTGCTTGGGATTGACCCCAATACTTGTGTTTATAGATTTAATTATATATATATATATATATATATATATATATATATATATATATATATATATATATGTCGTACCTAGTAACCAGAACGCACTTCTCGGCCTACTATGCAAGGCCCGATTTGCCTAATAGGCCGAGTGATTTTCTATATTTTCAATAAATGTTTTCCTATTGGTTTATTTTAAATATTATTATTATATTATATTAGGACCATAATTTATTGACTTAGTTGTGATAGTTTAGGTTGGGTTAAGATAGGTTAGGTTAGGTTAGGTAGGGTTGGTTAGGTTCGGTCATATATCTACTCTAGTTTTAACTCAAAATTAAACAAATTAACTTATACATAATGAAATGGACAGATTTATCATTTCATAAGAAAAAATTTAGAAAAATTATATAAATTCAGGAAAACTTGGCTTATTAGGCAAATCGGGGCTTGCATAGTAGGCCAAGTACGACGTTCTGGCTACTAGGTACGACATATATATATATATATATATATATATATATATATATATATATATATATATATATATAATATTTATGCGCGAACAAGCTTGAATGGTCCCCAAGCCAATATGCAACTGAAAACTCTACAACCCAGAAGGATTCAAACCCAAACAGCCAGGAGCACTATGCACCATGACCTACCTGATTCTTGAACCACTAGATCATACAGCTCTACAAAGTTGTGCTGGGTTTCGGACGAGGCCAACTGGTTGCCTGCTTCTGTGTTCGTACACGCCCCTACTCGCCCACACTCCCACAGCAGAATGTGCCCACAATGACACCCAGCTGTCCTCCTTGTGTGGAGAACAGCTGCCTCCTGCTGCACGCTGGTGGCTCTCACGCTGGCATGATCACACCCACACCCGCCCACGCTGGCATGATCACACCCACACCCGCCCACGCTGGCATGATCACACCCACATCCGCCCACGCTGGCATGATCACACCCACATCCGCTGGCATGATCACACCCACATCCGCTGGCATGATCACACCCACACCCGCCCACGCTGGCATGATCACACCCACACCCGCCCACGCTGGCATGATCACACCCACATCCGCTGGCATGATCACACCCACACCCGCCCACGCTGGCATGATCACACCCACACCCGCCCACGCTGGCATGATCACACCCACATCCGCCCACGCTGGCATGATCACACCCACATCCGCTGGCATGATCACACCCACATCCGCCCACGCTGGCATGATCACACCCACATCCGCCCACGCTGGCATGATCACACCCACATCCGCTGGCATGATCACACCCACATCCGCTGGCATGATCACACCCACATCCGCTGGCATGATCACACCCACATCCGCTGGCATGATCACACCCACATCCGCTGGCATGATCACACCCACATCCGCTGGCATGATCACACCCACACCCGCCCACGCTGGCATGATCACACCCGCCCACGATGGCCCCAACAGCTGATAGTAATTTCCAGCAGCCAGCAGGGCGGTGCTGGGGGTCCACCCGCTCGCCTCTCCCTCACTCAGCAAGCAGGGCGGTGCTGGGTGCCACCCGCTCGCCTCTCCCTCACTCAGCCAGCAGGGCGGTGCTGGGTGCCACCCGCTCGCCTCTCCCTCACTCAGCCAGCAGGGCGGTGCTGGGGGTCCACCCGCTCGCCTCTCCCTCACTCAGCAAGCAGGGCGGTGCTGGGGGTCCACCCACTCGCCTCTCCCTCACTCAGCCAGCAGGGCGGTGCTGGGGGTCCACCCGCTCGCCTCTCCCTCACTCAGCAAGCAGGGCGGTGCTGGGGGTCCACCCGCTCGCCTCTCCCTCACTCAGCCAGCAGGGCGGTGCTGGGGGTCCACCCACTCGCCTCTCCCTCACTCGGCCAGCAGGGCGGTGCTGGGGGTCCACCCGCTCGCCTCTCCCTCACTCAGCCAGCATGGTGGTGCTGGGGGTCCACCCGCTCGCCTCTCCCTCACTCAGCAAGCAGGGCGGTGCTGGGGGTCCACCCGCTCGCCTCTCCCTCACTCAGCAAGCACAAGCGATTTACACAACCAATGACGCTTTTTTCTGTCCCCTTTTTTGCCAGTTTTTATGAATGGACTGGTCATTTAAACATGCACTTGCCGATATAGTTTTGTTGTAGAGTTGTACAACTTGGATGGTTTATGGCGAGTAATCACGAGGCTGAAGTGTGTTGTAGAAGGTTGTGTTGGCGCGGTCCGTGTTAGAGGAAGGTGTTCGTGTACCGGTAGTAACACACTTACCTCCGTGTGTGTGTGTGTGTGTGTGTGTGTGTGTGTGTGTGTGTGTGTGTGTGTGTGTGTGTGTGTGTGTGTGTGTGTGTGTGTGTGTGTGTGTGTACTCACCTATTTGTGCCTGCAGGTTGGAGCATTGACTCTTGGATCTTGCCTTTCTAGCCATCGGTTATTTACAGCAATGACTCCTGTCCCGTTTCCCTATCATATCTAGTTTAAAATTATGAATAGAGTTTGCTTCCACAACCTGTTCCTTAAATGCATTCCATTTTTTCCACTACTCTCTCGCTAAAAGAAAACTTCCTAACATCTCTGTGATTCATCTGAGTTTCCAGCTTCCACCCATGTCCCCCTCGTTCTGTTAATTTTACGTGTAGACATTTCAGCTATTTCCACTGTGTCAATTCCCGAGTATTTTATACGTTCCTATCATATCCCCCCCTCTCCCTTCTTTTTTCTAGTGTCATAAGGTTCAGTTCCTTCAGGCGCTCTTTATATCCCTTTGTAACTCTGTGACGAGCCTCGTCGCAAACTTCTGCACCTTTTCCAGTTTCCTTATGTGTTTCTTCAGGTGGGGACTACATGATGGCGCGGCATACTCTTAAGACTGGTCTCGCGTAGGCAATGTAAAGCGCCCTAAAAGCTTCCTCACTTAGGTTTCTAAATGATGTTCTAACTTTTGCCAGTGTTGAGTACGCTGCTGTCGTTATCCTGTTTATATGTGCCTCAGGAGTTAGATTAGGTGTTACGTCCACGCCCAAGTCTCTTTTCGAGTTGTCACAGGCAGGCAGTTCCCCTTCATTATGTACTGTCCCTCTGGTCTGCTATCACCAGATCCCATTTCCATAACTTTACATTTGCTCGTGTTGTACTCCAGTAGCCATTTCTCTGACCATCTCTGCAATCTGTCCAGGTCCTCTTGGAGGATCCTACAATCCTCATCTGTCACAACTCTTCTCATTAATTTTGCGTCTTCCGCGAACATTGACATGTAGGATTCTACTCCTGTAAACATATCATTTACGTAAATTAGAAATAGAATTGGTCTCAGCACCGATCCTTTAGGTACCCCACTCGTTACTGTTCGCCAGTCCGACTTCTTGCCCCTTACCATTACTCTCTGGCTCCTTCCTGTTAGGTAGTTCCTTACCTCATGCTAGGGCCTTCCGCTTACTCCTGCCTACTTCTCAAGTTTGAGTAGCATTCTCATGTGCGGTACTGTATCAAAGGCCTTTTGGCAGTCCAGAAATATGCAGTCTGCCCAACCTTCTCTGTCCTGCCTTATCCTTGTTACTTTATCATATAATTTCAAAAGGTTTGTTAGGCATGATTTCCCTGTCCAGAACCCATGTTGATGCTTTTTTACAAACCTAATGCTCTCCAGGTGTGCAACAAGTGTTAGCCTAATTATTCTTTCGGGTATTTTGCAGGGGATGCTTGTCAGTGATACAGGTCTGTAGTTAAGTGCCTCCTCCCTATTGCGTTTCTTGAAGATCGGTACGACATTTGCCTCCTTCCAGCAACTGGGCAATTTTCCCGATATGAATGACTCATTAAAGATCATTGCCAGAGGCACACTGAGGGCCTGCACTGCCTCTTTTAGTATCCTTGGGGATACTTTGTCTGGTCCAACCGCTTTAGTTGCATCCAGTGTCGTCAACTGTTTCATTACCTCCTTTGCTGTCACCTCTGTGATAGTCTTTCATCTAGGATAATCTTTTCTAACAATGGGAACTGCTCAGGCTCGGTTGTGAACACTCCATGGAAACTGGCATTCAGTGCCTCGCAGATTTCCTTGTCATTTTCTGTATATGCCCCTTCTGTTTTCCTTAGTCTTGTCACTTGGTCGTTCACTGACATTTTTCTTCTTATATGGCTGTATAGTAATTTAGGTTGCTTTTTCGCTTTGACTGCAATATCATTCTCATAATTTCTTTCCGATACTCTTCTTATATTAATGTAATCGTTCCTAGCTCTGTTACATCTAATCCTGTTGTCCTCTGTCCTTTGTCTTCTGTACTTCCTCCACTCCCTCCTGCTTTTTATTTTTACTTCCTATCACTGTCTATTAAACCATGGGTTATTATATTCCCTCCTGCTTTTTTCCGTTACTGTTGGTGTAAATCTCTCTTCGGCCTCCTTGCATTTCCATATGACTTGGTTCATCATATTTTGGACTGTTTTTTCTCTAATTTCTTCCTCCCACTGCACTTCTCCCAGATAGTCCCTTATCCTCATGTAGTCCCCTTATCTGTAGTCAACTCTTCTTTCCCAGACCTCTTGTCCCTTGATTACAATTTTAAGTTCCGTCATGTAGTCAAAGACTAGGACACAATGGTCACTGGCTTCTAGTGCTATTTTATGATCCAAATTCTTGATGTCTTCTACATCCTGGGTGAAAATCAGGTCTAATAGGCTCGGTGTAGCCCCTCCTCTTTCCCTTGTGTCTTCCTTCGCATGTTGTGTTAGGAAATTCTTGTCTATAACGTCTACTAACTTCTTTCTCCACGTTTCCTCCCTGCCATGGGGATTCCTTGTTTCCCAATTTATATCCCCATGATTTAGGTCCCCCATGACTAGCAGTTTCGCTCTCATTCTGTGAGTTATTGATGCTGCCTTCTGCATTTCATCTATACATGCCTTGTTGTTGTCATCATACTCCTGCCTGGGTCTTCTACTGTTTGGTGGGGGATTGTAGATTACCAAGATCACAATCTTCCTCCCATCCGCTGTCAGTTCCATGTATGGAGCTTGTGCTTTCATTGGTACCCCGATTTTCTAGGTCTCCAAACTTCCATTTCCGCTTTATTAGGAATGCCACTCCCTCTCCCTGTCTCTGTGTTCTTTCTTTTCTTATTACCTGTTACCTCTCTGGAAATATTGCATCCAAGATCATGCCGTTTATTTTAGTTTCCACTATTGCAACTGTGTCTGGATCTGCCTCACTAACTCTTTCTTTTATGTCTTCTGCTTTATTGGATACCCCATCAGCATTGGTGTACCAAACCTTGAGACTCTTCTTGGAAACTCTGGTGCCAGAGTTCACCCTTCCTCTGGGGGTCTGGGAGGCGAATGGGGGCTGGAGGGGTGCCTGGGAGACAAATGGGGTCTGGGCTGAGAGTCAGATAGAGGTTAAGAGGTTGGGGGGGGGGAAGAATAATGGGGGGAGAGGGCTGAGGGGAGAATGGAGCATGGGTGCTGAGAGTGGAAGAGAGGTTGTTAGGGGGGGGGGGGCAGAGGTAGGTTTTGGGGTAGAAGAGGGGAAGAGGGAGATGGGGAAGAGGTTAGGGGGTCACAAGGCGAGGGGGACATATGGGAGATGGGGTGCAGATGAGGGTTGAGGGTTGGGTGGGGTTTGGGGGTGAGGGGAGCAGTGGGAGCTGGAATGGAGCAGATAGAATTGAAGGCAATGGGGTAGAAGGGGGAGGAGAGGTGGGAAGGTGGGTTTGGGGAGGGTATGGCCTGGCCCGATATGGTCATTGAAGTGTGCGATGTAGCAGGTTGAGTTGAGTGCAAGTGTGGAAGGGGCAGGGGAGTTGTTGGGGGTTGAAGCAGGGGGGGGTATAGGAGGGCAGAACTGGGGAGGGTGTGACTTGGGAGGGTGTGACTTGGGCGACTAGGGGTTTCGGTGACGTGCAGGCCATTTCACCTTGCGAGCTGTTTGTTCATCTTTCGTCACATACCTCTCAATAAACACATAGTAATGGGCTTCGCTGCTTCTAAGTAAATGTTTGTTCTTCATTATGTAATCCACTGCCTCTTCATTAGAGAATTGTACCAGAACAGGTCTATTCTGTGTACAATTGTAAGGTCCCACCCGGCGGCTGTGTTCCACCTCGTTTCCTGCCATCTCGGCCCTAATAATCTCAAAATCCCATGCCATTCATATTTTTCCATTTTTATCCTTAATTGTCTTGATGTTGCCCTAGATGTGTGTACTTACCTAATTGTGCTTGCGGGGGTTGAGCTCTGGCTCTTTGGTTCTGCCTTTCAACAGTCAATCAACTAATGTGCAGGTTCCTGAGCCTACTGGGCTCTATCATATCTACACTGGAAACTGTGTATGGAGTCGGCCTCCACCGCATCACTTCCTAATGCATTCCATTTGTCTACTACTCTGACACTGAAAAAATTCTTTCTAACGTCTCTATGGCTCATTTGGGCACTCAATTTCCACCTGTGTCCCCTAGTGCGTGTGCCCCTTGTGTTAAATAACCTGTTTTTACCTACCCTATTAATTCCTTTGAGAATGTTGTACGTGGTGATCATGTCCCCTCTAACTCTTCTGTCTCCCAGTGACGTGAGGTTTAATTCCCGTAGTCTCTCCTCGTAGCTCATACCTCCTCAATTCGGCTACTTGTCTGGTAGTAAATCTTTGAACCTTTTCCAGTTTAGTCTTATGCTTGACTAGATATGGACTCCATGCAGGAGCCGCATACTCCATGATTGGTCTGACATATGTGGTATACAAAGTTCTGAAAGTTTCCTTACACAAGTTTCTAAAGGCCGTTCTTATGTTAGAACATAACAACCTGGCATATGCCGCTGATGTTATCCTCTTGATATGAGCTTCAGGGGACAGGTTTGGCGTGATATCAACGCCTGGATGTGTGTGTGTGTGTGTATGTGTATATTTGTGTGTACACGTGCGTGCGTGAATGCGTGTGTGCATGATTGCGTGCGTGCGTGTATAAAGGGTGGCAACAAGCAGTAGAGGTAGAGTGCCAGACACTAGGCTGCTTCTTCCCTGCCCGCCACCTTGCCCTCCTGCCCTCCCTCATTTGTTTCTTTATTTTATTACGGAAGATTTTCACACGTTTGATGATTTTCCTCAAAGAATTTTCAGAAATAATACTGAAATTTGTTACCAGTGTTTGAGAGAGAGAGAGAGAGAATAAGCAAAGTGTGATAGCGTGTGAAATAGCAGTATGGTTTTCAGAAGGGAAAGAATGCCTTATGACCCTGATCGAGGTATTCACAAGGTGTTCAAGATTCGCCAGGGTAGAGGACAGATGGACTGCATTTTCCTAGATTGCCAAAGAGCCTTTGACACTATCCCCCACGTAAAAAGTTCGAAAAACAGGCTGGAATAACAGGACACAGGATTGGATTAGAGTGTGTTTGACGAAGAAGAAACAAAGGTATGTGGTGAGTGTGTGTGAGCCAGTAGTGTGTGGGTGTATGTTGGTAATGACTGTGTGTATTAGTACCGACCTTTGCAGTACCACTCGCGGTACCATTTGGCATGGACCATTGGTCCATGTGGCACTTGGTGGCACTTAGTCCGCTAATGTTCCCGATTAATATGAATGATCTTTCTGAAGTGGACCCAAGATATTTTACATCATTTCTGCCACCACTATTATGACTGAATTAACCCCCCCCCCCCACACACACAGAAGGGAAGGGAACTATGAGGAGAAAGCGTCAAGCCATTATGACTATATAGCACTTGGAAGGGATCAGGATAAGGATTTGGGATGGAATAAAGAGGAGAAATAGGGTCTACATTTATCCACGAACATAACAAGAACCGAAGTGTTAGGAGTCAATATATTAGACGATTGACAGCTTGAGAGGCGGAGCCCACAAGCAAGACCTCGGTGACACAAACTATTAGATAAGTACTGCAAGTGTAGTACACACAGTTGCTCAGGGAGAGAGAGAGAGAGAGAGAGAGAGAGAGAGAGAGAGAGAGAGAGAGAGAGAGAGACAGAGAGACAGAGACAGACAGAGACAGACAGAGACAGACAGACAGACAGACAGACAGAGACAGACAGAGACAGACAGAGACAGACAGACAGACAGAGACAGACAGAGACAGACAGAGACAGACAGAGACAGACAGAGACAGACAGACAGAGACAGACAGAGACAGACAGAGACAGACAGACAGACAGACAGACAGAGACAGACAGAGACAGACAGAGACAGACAGAGACAGACAGAGACAGACAGAGACAGACAGACAGAGACAGACAGACAGAGACAGACAGACAGAGACAGACAGACAGAGACAGACAGACAGAGACAGACAGACAGAGACAGACAGACAGAGACAGACAGACAGAGACAGACAGACAGAGACAGACAGACAGAGACAGACAGACAGAGACAGACAGACAGAGACAGACAGACAGAGACAGACAGACAGAGACAGACAGACAGAGACAGACAGACAGAGACAGACAGACAGAGACAGACAGACAGAGACAGACAGACAGAGACAGACAGACAGAGACTGACAGACAGAGACAGACAGACAGAGACAGACAGACAGAGACAGACAGACAGAGACAGACAGACAGAGACAGACAGAGACAGACAGAGACAGACAGAGACAGACAGAGACAGACAGAGACAGACACAGACAGACACAGACAGACACAGACAGACACAGACAGACACAGACAGAGACAGACAGAGACAGACAGAGACAGACAGACAGACAGACAGACAGACAGACAATATACCGAACTCATTTTGCCTGGTAGTGTACCGCGGTGCAGCAGGAAGCAAGAGAGAGAGAGGGACGAGGTGACTGGCAGCTGCACCCTTCTCATTGCTTACCTAACCTCTCACACCCTCCATCATTTGCTGAATCTTTACCCTAACTTCTCTCATTGCTTCCCTCGCCCCTCTCTCTTCCCCCTAGTCAACATCTCACCAGATGGCGTCTGAGGCAAACTTACCCCTGTAACCCGCAACAACTCTACCAAACCTTACCTTCACTCTTCTTCAGCTCAACTTACGGCAGAGGTGTCTTTCTCCACGTAAACTTTCTAGACAGTTTTGTCCAGCCCGTCATTTTGTCCAGCCCGTCATTTTGTCCAGCCCGTCATTTTGTCCAGCCCGTCATTTTGTGCAGGGTGTCCATATTATAAATATATAAATATAAATTATTTGTCCATATTATAAATATATAAATATAAATTATTTGTCCATATTATAAATATATCGTCCACTATTTTTTTTGCCACTCCTGGCAGCTTGTGTTGTAAAGTGTGGGAGTGACGCAGGTGTTATGGTTGTGTGAGAGTGACGCAGGTGTTATGGTTGTGTGGGAGTGACGCAGGTGTTATGGTTGTGTGGGAGTGACGCAGGTGTTATGGTTGTGTGGGAGTGACGCAGGTGTTATGGTTGTGTGGGAGTGACGCAGGAGTCATGGTTGTGTGGGAGTGACGCAGGTGTTATGGTTGTGTGGGAGTGACGCAGGTGTTATGGTTGTGTGGGAGTGACGCAGGTGTTATGGTTGTGTGGGAGTGACGCAGGTGTTATGGTTGTGTGGGAGTGACGCAGGTGTTATGGTTGTGTGGGAGTGACGCAGGTGTTATGGTTGTGTGGGAGTGACGCAGGTGTTATGGTTGTGTGGGAGTGACGCAGGTGTTATGGTTGTGTGGGAGTGACGCAAGAGTCATGGTTGTGTGGGAGTGACGCAAGAGTCATGGTTGTGTGGGAGTGACGCAAGAGTCATGGTTGTGTGGGAGTGACGCAACACGTGACGGATCTCCCAACACTGAGTACTCATTGAGTTTTTTTTTATTATTATTATTATTTTCTACCACAGACGTGGCCACACATTTACAATGCTAACCAGCATATATACATTTTCTTCTGTCCGCCATGGACAGGGTTAGAGATGTGTTAAACATATAGTTCAAGGGTTTATTGAACACTCAACCACAGAAGGTGATTCGGTGCTTTT
The DNA here is from genome assembly GCF_040958095.1 of Procambarus clarkii. Classification (NCBI taxonomy): domain Eukaryota; kingdom Metazoa; phylum Arthropoda; class Malacostraca; order Decapoda; family Cambaridae; genus Procambarus; species Procambarus clarkii. Next base: position 26,453,171 of record NC_091212.1, read on the forward strand.
AAAATGCTAAGCTAACCTACATACGTAAATACATAGATACACAGATTTACGTATGCCCTACATAAAGTGTTCGATGTGTCTTTTACATAGTGTCATTAATGTGCATTTACAAAGGTGAAATGTAATTCTGATCAGCTTCCATATATACTTTATACACATACATATACATACACACACACATATACGTACATATACATACATATATACACACACACATGCATTCACATACATTTGTCTCTTTTACTCTAACAGCGTGAGATAGCTGATAGAGAAACTAGTGTGCAATTAAGCACTTAAATCACTGAAGGTGATTAAGGTGCTTTTACGAGCTCAGGTTATATAGTTACATCACATACATACTTTATATAATTGATATATTACATATGGTTAATCTTGGGTACAAGTCCAATATATCATCAAGTGTTCCAGTACTCGTATAGTAACTACAGAGTTCAGCATACCTTAGCCCAGGAGGGCGAAAGTCAGTCAATATGGGACATTCTACAATATAATGTTCAAGAGAGTGCATGTTTTCTCTTTCACAAAGTTGACACATTGTGTACTCGACATTTGGGTTTTGAGAAAGCTGCCAGATACGTCTATATCCCAGGCGTATTCTGGCCACTATAACATCACATTGCCGGGTTCTTGTTCTATTAGTCCCATATGTGAATGTCTCCTCACGATATCTATCATAATATTTAATGCTACAACTTTCAGGTCTTTGTGAATTTGTTAGGTCGGTGAGATCTTCATTAGATATTTGTTTAAGTATTCTCTTTGTCACTGCTAATGAAACACCCATATCAATTTGTACTACTGGTTTTCTGCAGGCTGACTTAGCAAGCATTGAGTGTAAACTCTGGCAGTGTTTTGGTTGGCTAAATGGATATCAGGCCAAAGACTCGCTGTTCGATCTATAATGTGCTGGTTGGTGGAGGTTATTTGGCACTCGGGAGAGCTCCAGGTGAGGTCTAGAGTTGCTCCTCGCTCCTTGTGGCCTCTAGGAGGGAGCCCCGGGCAGCCAGCGAGAGTACCGTCGTCCAAGGACCAGATGTTGAGCTCGCCGGACAGGTTTTCGGTGACCTTTCTGTAAAAAGGGATAGTAGGAGAAGTAAATACTCAAACGATTTGATGCTTTAATATACATGGAATTGAACACAGCAGCATTATTTAAATGGCTTAATATCTTGTGAATATTAAAAATAATGACAAATTGACCAATAAAAACTACAAATTCAACAAAAACCTACAAGTTGAAATTGAAATAAGTTTATTGAGGTAAAATACACACAAAAGGATGAGGCAGCTCAAGCTATTCTCACCCCGTTCAGTACAACGTGTTCATACATATGTAGACACACATCACAAGCAATAAACGTATTACCGAACATTCTGAGAGATAAACATATACATTTGCTCCTGTACACAAGCCACAAGTCGCCCCAGAGACGAGCTCATGTAAACTATACTAACTAGAACGTGTTAGTGAGCAATATCTTCCCCGTGGAGAGGTTGACGGGGGGCAGGTCAGTGACATCCTCCTGTCTCTAGCATCACCTGTGCTCCCTCCTCCAACCACTTGGGCTGGACGGTAGAGCGACGGTCTCGCTACATGCAGGTCGGCGTTCAGTCCCCGACCGTCCAAGTGGCTGGGCACCATTCCTTTCCCCCGTCTCATCCCAAATGCTTATCCTGACCCCTTCCCAGTGCTATATAGTGGTGGCCATAGGTGGGAGAAGGTGGGGCCAGCAGGGCAGGATGTGGGTTGGCCACGTGCCAGTACCCGGCTGTACCCGAGGCCACGCTGGGTGAGGCTTGGGTTGTCCCCCCCACCCCCACCCTCTCACACACCTCTACATCCAGTCACCATCGCCACCACCACCCTCACCACCACCACCCTCACCACCACCATCCTCACCACCACCACCCTCTCACACACCTCTACATCCAGTCACCATCGCCACCACCACCACCCTCACCACCACCACCCTCACCACCACCACCCTCACCACCACCACCATCCTCACCACCACCACCACCCTCACCACCACCACCACCCTCACCACCACCACCACCCTCACCACCACCACCACCCTCACCATCACCACCACCCTCACCATCACCACCACCCTCACCATCACCACCACCCTCACCACCACCACCCTCACCACCACCACCACCCTCACCATCACCACCACCCTCACCACCACCACCCTCACCACCACCACCCTCGCCACCACCACCCTCACCACCACCACCACCCTCACCACCACCACCCTCACCACCACCACCCTCACCACCACCACCCTCACCACCACCACCACCCTCACCACCACCACCACCCTCACCACCACCACCCTCACCACCACCACCCTCACCACCACCACCACCCTCACCACCACCACCACCCTCACCACCACCACCACCCTCACCACCACCACCACCCTCACCACCACCACCACCCTCACCACCACCACCACCCTCACCACCACCACCATCCTCACCACCACCACCATCCTCACCACCACCACCATCCTCACCACCACCACCACCCTCACCACCACCACCACCCTCACCATCAACCACCACCCCACCACCACCACCCTCACCACCAACCACCACCCCACCACCACCACCCTCACCATCAACCACTACCCCACCACCACCACCCTCACCACTCCCCCCCCACCACCACCACCCCCATCCCCGCCACCACCGCCACCACCACCACCACCCCCCCCCCCACATCCCCACCACCACCCCCACCCCCCCCCCCACATCCCCACCACCACCCCCACCCCCCACCACCACATCCCCACCACCACCCCCACCCCCCACCACCACCCCCCACCACCACCCCCACACCCCCACCACCACACCCACCACCACCCTCACACCCCCACTACCACCCCCACACCCCCACCACCACCACACCCCCACCACCACCCCTACACCCACCACCATCGCCACCACTATTGCCACCACAATCACCCCCACCATCGCCACTATTACTTTCGCCAAGGACCACACCTCCTCTACCACATCAATAAATACTTAATCCCATGCAGTACCACGACTACCACCAAACACTACCACTAGCGCCCTACCAGTACCTCCACAAGGGACAACTACCAGTACCACCATAAGGGACAACTACCAGTACCACCACAAGGGACAACTACCAGTACCACCACAAGGGACAACTACCAGTACCACCATAAGGGACAACTACCAGTACCTCCATAAGGGACAAATACCAGTACCTCCATAAGGGACAACTACCAGTACCTCCACAAGGGACAACTACCAGTACCTCCATAAGGGACAACTACCAGTACCACCATAAGGGACAACTACCAGTACCTCCATAAGGGACAACTACCAGTACCTCCACAAGGGACAACTACCAGTACCTCCACAAGGGACAACTACCAGTACCACCATAAGGGACAACTACCAGTACCTCCACAAGGGACAACTACCAGTACCTCCACAAGGGACAACTACCAGTACCTCCACAAGGGACAACTACCAGTACCACCATAAGGGACAACTACCAGTACCTCCATAAGGGACAACTACCAGTACCACCATAAGGGACAACTACCAGTACCACCATAAGGGACAACTACCAGTACCACCATAAGGGACAACTACCAGTACCACCATAAGGGACAACTACCAGTACCACCACAAGGGACAACTACCTCCATAAGGGACAACTACCAGTACCTCCACAAGGGACAACTACCAGTACCTCCATAAGGGACCATAATGGACAACTACCAGTACCACCACAAGGGACAACTACCTCCATAAGGGACAACTACCAGTACCTCCACAAGGGACAACTACCTCCATAAGGGACAACTACCAGTACCTCCACAAGGGACAACTACCAGTACCACCACAAGGGACAACTACCAGTACCTCCACAAGGGACAACTACCAGTACCACCATAAGGGACAACTACCAGTACCACCATAAGGGACAACTACCAGTACCACCATAAGGGACAACTACCAGAACCACCACAAGGGACAACTACCTCCATAAGGGACAACTACCAGTACCTTCACAAGGGACAACTACCAGTACCACCATAAGGGACAACTACCAGTACCACCATAAGGGACAACTACCAGTACCACCATAAGGGACAACTACCAGTACCACCACAAGGGACAACTACCTCCATAAGGGACAACTACCAGTACCTCCACAAGGGACAACTACCAGTACCTCCATAAGGGACCATAATGGACAACTACCAGTACCACCATAAGGGACAACTACCTCCATAAGGGACAACTACCAGTACCTCCACAAGGGACAACTACCAGTACCACCACAAGGGACAACTACTAGTACCACCATAAGGGACAACTACCAGTACCACCATAAGGGACAACTACCAGTACCACCATAAGGGACAACTACCAGTACCACCATAAGGGACAACTACCAGTACCACCACAAGGGACAACTACCTCCATAAGGGACAACTACCAGTACCTCCACAAGGGACAACTACCAGTACCACCACAAGGGACAACTACCTCCATAAGGGACAACTACCAGTACCACCATAAGGGACAACTACCAGTACCTCCACAAGGGACAACTACCTCCATAAGGGACAACTACCAGTACCTCCACAAGGGACAACTACCAGTACCTCCACAAGGGACAACTACCAGTACCTCCACAAGGGACAACTACCAGTACCTCCATAAGGGACCATAATGGACAACTACCAGTACCACCATAAGGGACAACTACCTCCATAAGGGACAACTACCAGTACCTCCACAAGGGACAACTACCAGTACCACCACAAGGGACAACTACCAGTACCTCCATAAGGGACCATAATGGACAACTACCAGTACCACCATAAGGGACAACTACCTCCATAAGGGACAACTACCAGTACCACCACAAGGGACAACTACCAGTACCACCATAAGGCACAACTACCAGTACCTCCACAAGGGACAACTACCAGTACCACCACAAGGGACAACTACCAGTACCACCACAAGGGACAACTACCAGTACCACCACAAGGGACAACTACCAGTACCACCACAAGGGACAACTACCAGTACCACCATAAGGCACAACTACCAGTACCTCCACAAGGGACAACTACCAGTACCTCCATAAGGGACAACTACCAGTACCACCACAAGGGACAACTACCAGTACCACCATAAGGGACAACTACCAGTACCACCACAAGGGACAACTACCAGTACCACCACAAGGGACAGCTACCAGTACCACCATAAGGGACAACTACCAGTACCACCACAAGGGACAACTACCAGTACCACCATAAGGGACAACTACCAGTACCTCCACCACAAGGGACAACTACCAGTACCACCATAAGGGACAACTACCAGTACCACCATAAGGGACAACTACCAGTACCTCCACAAGGGACAACTACCAGTACCACCATAAGGCACAACTACCAGTACCACCATAAGGGACAACTACCAGTACCACCATAAGGGACAACTACCAGTACCACCATAAGGGACAACTACCAGTACCTCCATAAGGGACAACTACCAGTACCACCATAAGGCACAACTACCAGTACCTCCATAAGGGACAACTACCAGTACCTCCACAAGGGACAACTACCAGTACCTCCATAAGGGACAACTACCAGTACCTCCACAAGGGACAACTACCAGTACCTCCACAAGGGACAACTACCAGTACCTCCATAAGGGACAACTACCAGTACCTCCATAAGGGACAACTACCAGTACCACCATAAGGGACAACTACCAGTACCTCCATAAGGGACAACTACCAGTACCTCCACAAGGGACAACTACCAGTACCTCCACAAGGGACAACTACCAGTACCACCATAAGGGACAACTACCAGTACCTCCACAAGGGACAACTACCAGTACCTCCACAAGGGACAACTACCAGTACCTCCACAAGGGACAACTACCAGTACCTCCACAAGGGACAACTACCAGTACCACCATAAGGGACAACTACCAGTACCTCCATAAGGGACAACTACCAGTACCACCATAAGGGACAACTACCAGTACCACCATAAATGACAACTACCAGTACCACCATAAGGGACAACTACCAGTACCACCATAAGGGACAACTACCAGTACCACCACAAGGGACAACTACCTCCATAAGGGACAACTACCAGTACCTCCACAAGGGACAACTACCTCCATAAGGGACAACTACCAGTACCTCCACAAGGGACAACTACCAGTACCTCCATAAGGGACCATAATGGACAACTACCAGTACCACCACAAGGGACAACTACCTCCATAAGGGACAACTACCAGTACCTCCACAAGGGACAACTACCTCCATAAGGGACAACTACCAGTACCTCCACAAGGGACAACTACCAGTACCACCACAAGGGACAACTACCAGTACCTCCACAAGGGACACCTACCAGTACCACCATAAGGGACAACTACCAGTACCACCATAAGGGACAACTACCAGTACCACCATAAGGGACAACTACCAGAACCACCACAAGGGACAACTACCTCCATAAGGGACAACTACCAGTACCTTCACAAGGGACAACTACCAGTACCACCATAAGGGACAACTACCAGTACCACCATAAGGGACAACTACCAGTACCACCATAAGGGACAACTACCAGTACCACCACAAGGGACAACTACCTCCATAAGGGACAACTACCAGTACCTCCACAAGGGACAACTACCAGTACCTCCATAAGGGACCATAATGGACAACTACCAGTACCACCATAAGGGACAACTACCTCCATAAGGGACAACTACCAGTACCTCCACAAGGGACAACTACCAGTACCACCACAAGGGACAACTACTAGTACCACCATAAGGGACAACTACCAGTACCACCATAAGGGACAACTACCAGTACCACCATAAGGGACAACTACCAGTACCACCATAAGGGACAACTACCAGTACCACCACAAGGGACAACTACCTCCATAAGGGACAACTACCAGTACCTCCACAAGGGACAACTACCAGTACCACCACAAGGGACAACTACCTCCATAAGGTACCTCCATAAGGGACAACTACCAGTACCACCATAAGGGACAACTACCAGTACCTCCACAAGGGACAACTACCTCCATAAGGGACAACTACCAGTACCTCCACAAGGGACAACTACCAGTACCTCCACAAGGGACAACTACCAGTACCTCCACAAGGGACAACTACCAGTACCTCCATAAGGGACCATAATGGACAACTACCAGTACCACCATAAGGGACAACTACCTCCATAAGGGACAACTACCAGTACCTCCACAAGGGACAACTACCAGTACCACCACAAGGGACAACTACCAGTACCTCCATAAGGGACCATAATGGACAACTACCAGTACCACCATAAGGGACAACTACCTCCATAAGGGACAACTACCAGTACCACCACAAGGGACAACTACCAGTACCACCATAAGGCACAACTACCAGTACCTCCACAAGGGACAACTACCAGTACCACCACAAGGGACAACTACCAGTACCACCACAAGGGACAACTACCAGTACCACCACAAGGGACAACTACCAGTACCACCACAAGGGACAACTACCAGTACCACCATAAGGCACAACTACCAGTACCTCCACAAGGGACAACTACCAGTACCTCCATAAGGGACAACTACCAGTACCACCACAAGGGACAACTACCAGTACCACCATAAGGGACAACTACCAGTACCACCACAAGGGACAACTACCAGTACCACCACAAGGGACAACTACCAGTACCACCACAAGGGACAACTACCAGTACCACCACAAGGGACAACTACCAGTACCACCATAAGGGACAACTACCAGTACCTCCACCACAAGGGACAACTACCAGTACCACCATAAGGGACAACTACCAGTACCACCATAAGGGACAACTACCAGTACCTCCACAAGGGACAACTACCAGTACCACCATAAGGCACAACTACCAGTACCACCATAAGGGACAACTACCAGTACCACCATAAGGGACAACTACCAGTACCACCATAAGGGACAACTACCAGTACCTCCATAAGGGACAACTACCAGTACCACCATAAGGCACAACTACCAGTACCTCCATAAGGGACAACTACCAGTACCTCCACAAGGGACAACTACCAGTACCTCCATAAGGGACAACTACCAGTACCTCCACAAGGGACAACTACCAGTACCTCCATAAGGGACAACTACCAGTACCTCCATAAGGGACAACTACCAGTACCACCATAAGGGACAACTACCAGTACCTCCATAAGGGACAACTACCAGTACCTCCATAAGGGACAACTACCAGTACCTCCATAAGGGACAACTACCAGTACCTCCATAAGGGACAACTACCAGTACCTCCATAAGGGACAACTACCAGTACCTCCACAAGGGACAACTACCAGTACCTCCATAAGGGACAACTACCAGTACCTCCATAAGGGACAACTACCAGTACCACCACAAGGGACAACTACCAGTACCACCATAAGGGACAACTACCAGTACCACCATAAGGGACAACTACCAGTACCACCACAAGGGACAACTACCAGTACCACCACAAGGGACAACTACCAGTACCACCATAAGGCACAACTACCAGTACCTCCACAAGGGACAACTACCAGTACCTCCATAAAGGACAACTACCAGTACCACCACAAGGGACAACTACCAGTACCACCATAAGGGACAACTACCAGTACCACCACAAGGGACAACTACCAGTACCACCACAAGGGACAACTACCAGTACCACCACAAGGGACAACTACCAGTACCACCACAAGGGACAACTACCAGTACCACCACAAAGGACAACTACCAGTACCACCACAAGGGACAACTACCAGTACCTCCACAAGGGACAACTACCAGTACCTCCATAAGGGACAACTACCAGTACCTCCATAAGGGACAACTACCAGTACCACCATAAGGGACAACTACCAGTACCTCCACAAGGGACAACTACCAGTACCACCACAAGGGACAACTACCAGTACCACCACAAGGGACAACTACCAGTACCTCCATAAGGGACAACTACCAGTACCACCATAAGGGACAACTACCTCCATAAGGGACAACTACCAGTACCTCCACAAGGGACAACTACCAGTACCACCACAAAGGACAACTACCAGTACCACCACAAGGGACAACTACCAGTACCTCCATAAGGGACAACTACCAGTACCTCCATAAGGGACAACTACCAGTACCACCATAAGGAACAACCACCAGTACCTCCACAAGGGACAACTACCAGTACCTCCACAAGGGACAACTACCAGTACCACCATAAGGGACAACTACCAGTACCACCATAAGGAACAACCACCAGTACCACCATAAGGGACAAGTAGAGGAATGCGAGAGACACGTATGAGTTGATATAATTCAAACACAAACATCGGAGGCACACACACACAAACAGGTACACATGCACGGTATTAGAGTTGGGTTGGTTCTCAACTCACAATCGGAAATCCTGGGTTTGAATCCCAGGCGGAACAGGAATGGCTAGGCGCGTTTCCTATCACCCAATGCTTCCGTTCTCCCTAGCAGTATATAGGTAGCCGGGAGTTACATCCTGGGGCAGGTCAGTATTTCCACCACTAGACGACCTCGACATAAGCCTAGCATATATATATATATATATATATATATATATATATATATATATATATATATATATATATATATATATATAAAATATAATATAATATAATATAATATAATATGCAGGCTACCTGTCCTCAACAAATTTAATTAAACTATTAAATGGGACACTCGCAAACATAAGAATATAATTTGGTATGGGACGAAGTGCAGAATATAGTCAGTGAAGAGGGATACCGTAGGAAGTGCAGAATCCCCGACCGAGATTTTGCCCCGAGGGGCGAGTTTACTGGGCAGCACCACTCATCCTGTGAGTGGACACACCGCCATAGTGACAGTATTTGGGCAGCGCCACTCATCCTTTGAGTGGACACACCGCCATAGTGACAGTATTGGGCAGCGCCACTCATCCTGTGAGTGGACACACCGCCATAGTGACAGTATTGGGCAGCGCCACTCATCCTGTGAGTGGACACACCGCCATAGTGACAGTATTGGGCAGCGCCACTCATCCTGTGAGTGGACACACCGCCATAGTGACAGTATTGGGCAGCGCCACTCATCCTGTGAGTGGACACACCGCCATAGTGACAGTATTGGGCAGCACCACTCATCCTGTGAGTGGACACACCGCCATAGTGACAGTATTGGGCAGCGCCACTCATCCTGTGAGTGGACACACCGCCATAGTGACAGTATTGGGCAGCGCCACTCATCCTGTGAGTGGACATACCGTCATAGCAGCGTGTACAACACTCCCTTATTGGAAGAAAACCCGCTGGGTTGTTCATCCTGTCACTTGTACCCAGACACAGCTGGGACTTGCTTAACTGTCTCAAGTGAACAGCTCCTCAAAAAGAAGATTAACATCTGTCAACCCTTAAAATCTTAAGTTATCTTGCGGGGGCCAAATGGGGGAATCTTTTAAGAACAGTACCTATGTTTGACAAATAGTGTTTTCCTAAATCAAAAATAGCTGCACCATGTACAGATTCGCTGATTTGTGCTTCATCCTCCTTTCCTCAGTCACCTTGTCACGGTGATGGGGTTTATTATTCTACACATACTTCTAATGTCTCTCAGGTATTTAAATTCACATAGGTAGTGGTCAAGGCGGTGTCCGTCACTCTCATCACAGATTTTGCATCTCCGCTGTTCAACTGTTGTTTCTATTCCGAATCTCCATGGATATTTGTATCCAAGACGGATTCTCGCTATTACTGATTCTCTCCCGCAGCCACCTCCTCTTCGGCCATAATGATTGGGATTGCCAGCTGCAACCATGTTGTACCATCGTACAGATTCACTGGTTTGTGCTTCTATCCTCCTTTCCTCAGTTACCTTGTCACGGTGATGTTGCCTGATAATACCTCTAATTTGTAGCAGAGTCTTGGGTATGAAGTATTCAATATGGTCTCCTTCAGCAGCCAGCACATCTGCTCGTTCATTCCCACATATTCCAACATGGGAGGGGATCCACAGAAACTTGACGACTCTTCACTGGATGATTAGTACCCTCACAGCTCTCTTAATTTCAGCGACTATGACAAGATTTTCTGCTCGATTTTTACTTAGGCTTTGTAACGCTGCTTTTGAATCAGCGCAGATCACTGCGCCATTAATGTTTCGTTCAAGGAAACTTAACGCCATAACAATAGTAGTGTTAGCGGTGTTCAACCTTCTGTAGTGACAAATGTTGAAACAAAGGTTACAGTAAAACGGTATACAGAATTAAAAAAAATAGATATGAATAATATTACCTTTGATGTTAGTAGCTGTTGTGCAAGTGATGAGACAGCAAAAATGTTACAGTGTTGGGAGGAAGTGTCTAAGAAACTCTCACATCTGATGGAATGTGACGGACAGGGCAATGGTAGTTTTATTATTAATCATGGATGAAAGTAGAGTGAGGATATTATCTTGGAACATTAATGGGTGTGTGTGTGTGTATGTATATGTATGGGTATAAAGTATATATGGAAGCTGATCAGAATTACATTTCACCTTTGTGAATGTACATTAATGACACTATGTAAAAGACACATCTAACACTTTATGTAGGGCATACGTAAATCTGTGTATCTATGTAGTAATCTAGTGCGATGGACGTACACTATTATACTCTAAGAGAGTACTTTATTAACCAGAAATGTTAAATGGGATTCTTGTATAGTGATTTGTGTATTTGTACTCACTGAATTTGTGCGCCCCTTGAGGGACTTGAAATAGAGGTATCAACCAGTTATCAACCAGGTATCAACCAGAGGGGGGGGGGTAGAAATAGACAAGGCTACTCTTTCCCTTTGAGATGTATTTTTTCTCGTCTCAATAAACATACTTGAACTTGAATGGCAGTTAGCTCTGCTTGCGTTGAAGAGGCATAGTTCTCAATGCGTGCTTTTTCTTCATTTCTGCGTTGAAAAGCATTATTCCTAATTACAGTGTATGCTGCACCAGCCCTGCCTTTTTTTTTTTTTTTTTTATTATTATTATTATTATTTTCTACCACAGACGTGGCCACACATTTACAATGCTAACCAGCATATATACATTTTCTTCTGTCCTCCATGGACAGGGTTAGAGAAGTGTTAAACATATAGTTCAAGGGTTTATTGAACACTCAACCACAGAAGGGGATTCGGTGCTTTTAAAATGCTAAGCTAACCTACATACGTAAATACATAGATACACAGATTTACGTATGCCCTACATAAAGTGTTAGATGTGTCTTTTACATAGTGTCATTAATGTACATTCACAAAGGTGAAATGTAATTCTGATCAGCTTCCATATATACTTTATACCCATACATATACATACACACACACACATATACATACATATATACACACACACATGCATTCACATACATTTGTCTCATTTACTCTGACAGGGTGAGGTAGCTGATAAAGAAACTAGTGTGCAATTAAGCACTTAATCACTGAAGGTGATGAAGGTGCTTTTACAAGCTCAGGTTATATAGTTACATCATATATATACATTGTATGATTGATATATTACATGGTCAATCTTGGATACAAGTCTAATATATCATCAAGTGTTCCAGTACTCATATAGTAACTACAGAGTTCAGCATACCTTAGCCCAGGAGGGCGAAAGTCAGTCAGTATGGGACATTCTACAATATAATGTTCAAGAGAGTGCATGTTTTCTCTTTCACAAAGTTGACACATTGTGTACTCGACATTTGGGTTTTGAGAAAGCTGCCAGATACGTCTATATCCCAGGCGTATTCTGGCCACTATAACATCACATTGCCGGGTTCTTGTTCTATTAGTCCCATATGTGAATGTCTCCTCACGATATCTATCATAATATTTAATGCTACAACTTTCAGGTCTTTGAGAATTTGTTAGGTCGGTGAGATCTTCATTAGATATTTGTTTAAGTATTCTCTTTGTCACTGCTAATGAAACACTCATATCAATTTCTACCACTGGTTTTCTGCAGGCTGACTTAGCAAGCATATCAACAGTGTCATGCCTTGAGATGCCAACATGTGATGGTATCCATAGGAATTTAATCTCAAATCTGTTTTCTTTGGCAGCTAAAACATTCATTCGAATATCACCGCCCCTTTGTTAAGAGACTTATCAAACAATTTTTAATAGGGAAATTCCGTCAAAGGTGCTGTTTTACCTCAAGTAGTAGGTAGTTGATCTCTTATCATAAACATGTTGGAGTGCTATATTTCATCCATTAGTTATAGGATCAGCCTCGGATAAGACTTTTCAAACAGATTTTAATTACAAAATTCTTATGAAACGTGGTGTGAGGTTTTCAAGATGTACGCGGGTCAAGTCCCTTATAGGAGGTGGCAGCAAACCTCTTCCCCCCCCCCCCTCTAGCTACACTGGCTAGAGGGGGTAGTTTTGGGGGTGTATATACCCTGTGTATGGATGATAACATTCAGAGTACCTGGGAGAGTTACTGGAGCCGGTCTGCGGGTCATCACAGGGTCGGGTAGAGGCAGTGAGTCTCCCGATGAGAGGCGGTGGTTCATAAGGTAATGTGTGTGATGTCTCGGATGTATTGTCCTGGTCTAAATTACTTACTTTTGTGTCAGTGTAGGATAGTGACTAAAGAATTTGTCAAGATGATAGGAATTTGTCAAGCCAAGATGATAGGAATTTGTCAAGTGAAGATGGCAGGAATTTTGGGTGAATATCATAATATCTACTTCATAAAAGGTTGTTAAATTTCCAACTTTGTTTCACGTGTTTTCCCCTCATTGCCATCTCCCGTGTGTCACCACCCAACCTCTCCTCTTACAACTTGCGTCTGAATTTGCCCGTATGGCCGAAAATGGACATAATTTGAAAAAGAAAACATGAAAATAAATTTTTTGATATTTTTCCTAAACAGTACGTTTGGAAAAACATACTGTTTTATTACTTACAAACAGAAAACGGGACAGTACATCACTTTCGTGAGCCGATTTCATTTCAAATTACGTCCATTTTTGGCCATAGCGTACGGGCGAAAAGCGACGTTATTTTGTAAGAGAACTGGTTGCATCAAGGACGTTGAACCTCCTAGTGTGAACCTCAAAAATTCTCCATCATTAAATTGTTTAACACAACTGTCAGTAAGTGATTACATCAACAGAAGACATCTGTCAGCAGTAATTAAAGTCAACAAGACGCGGTGGTTCCCGCCATGAACCACTGACCATCCCATAATTAGTCATTATCACAACTATTGTAGTAAGGAAGGTAACGGGGGGGGGGGGGTGGAAGCCCGGGTTGCTCCTCTCACTTACCAGTAAACTTTTCCTGGACCGTGCCAGAGGTTCTGAGAGAGATTAGTACCACCAGGTGACCCTCAACTGTTAATACTGTCTACACTGTTTATGGTAATATACTTAAGAGTACCAGTGTGTAAACCTCCAGTGGTACAGTGGTACCAGGTAGGGGTTACAGTGGTAAGAGGTAGGGGGTTACAATGGTACCAGGCAGGAGGTTACACTGGTATCAGATAGGGGTTACAGTGGTAGCAGGTAGGGGTTACAGTGGTAGTAGGTAGGGGTTACAGTGGTAGTAGGTAGGGGTTACAGTGGTAGCAGGTAGGGGTTACAGTGGTAGTAGGTAGGGGTTACAGTGGTACCAGGTAGGGGTAACAGTGGTAGCAGGTAGGGGGTTACATTGGTAGCAGGTAGGGGTTACAGTGGTAGCAGGTAGGGGTTACAGTGGTATCAGGTAGGGGTTACAGTGGTACCAGGTAGGGGTTACAGTGGTACCAGGTAGGGGTTACAGTGGTATCAGGTAGGGGTTACAGTGGTATCAGGTAGAGGTTACAGTGGTAGCAGGTAGGGGTTACAGTGGTAGCAGGTAGGGGTTACAGTGGTAGCAGGTAGGGGGTTACAGTGGTAGCAGGTAGGGGGTTACAGTGGTAGCAGGTAGGGGGTTACAGTGGTAGTAGGTAGGGGGTTACAGTGGTAGCAGGTAGGGGTTACAGTGGTAGCAGGTAGGGGTTTACAGTGGTAGTAGGTAGGGGTTACAGTGGTAGCAGGTAGGGGTTTACAGTGGTAGTAGGTAGGGGTTACAGGGGTAACAGGTAGGGGTTACAGTAGCAGCAGGTAGGGGTTACAGTGGTAGCAGGTAGGGGTTACAGTGGTAGCAGGAAGGGGGTTACAGTGGTAAGAGGTAGGGGTTACAGTGGTAGCAGGAAGGGGGTTACAGTGGTAGTAGGTAGGGGGTTACAGTGGTAGCAGGTAGGGGTTACAGTGGTAGCAGGAAGGGGGTTACAGTGGTAGCAGGTAGGGGTTTACAGTGGTAGTAGGTAGGGGTTACAGTGGTAGCAGGTAGGGGTTTACAGTGGTAGTAGGTAGGGGTTACAGGGGTAACAGGTAGGGGTTACAGTAGCAGCAGGTAGGGGTTACAGTGGTAGCAGGTAGGGGTTACAGTGGTAGCAGGAAGGGGGTTACAGTGGTAAGAGGTAGGGGTTACAGTGGTAGCAGGTAGGGGTTACAGTGGTAGCAGGAAGGGGGTTACAGTGGTAAGAGGTAGGGGGTTACAGTGGTAGCAGGTAGGGGGTTACAGTGGTAGCAGGAAGGGGGTTACAGTGGTAAGAGGTAGGGGGTTACAGTAGTAGTAGGTAGGGGTTACAGTGGTGGCAGGTAGGGGTTACAGTGGTGGCAGGTAGGGGTTACAGTGGTATCAGGTAGGGGTTACAGTGGTATCAGGTAGGGGTTACAGTGGTAGCAGGAAGGGGGTTACAGTAGTAGTAGGTAGGGGTTACAGTGGTGGCAGGTAGGGGTTACAGTGGTATCAGGTAGGGGTTACAGTGGTATCAGGTAAAGGTTACAGTGGTATCAGGTAGGGGTTACAGTGGTATCAGGGGTTACAGTGGTAGCAGGAAGGGGGTTACAGTAGTAGTAGGTAGGGGTTACAGTGGTGGCAGGTAGGGGTTACAGTGGTATCAGGTAGGGGTTACAGTGGTATCAGGTAGGGGTTACAGTGATATCAGGTAGGGGGTTACAGTGGTATCAGGTAGGGGTTACAGTGATATCAGGTAGGGGGTTACAGTGGTAAGAGGTAGGGGGTTACAGTGGTAGCAGGTAGGGGGTTACAGAGTAGCAGGTAGGGGGTTACAGTGGTAGCAGGTAGGGGTTACAGTGGTAGCAGGTAGGGGTTTACAGTGGTAGTAGGTAGGGGTTACAGGGGTAACAGGTAGGGGTTACAGTAGCAGCAGGTAGGGGTTACAGTGGTGGCAGGTAGGGGTTACAGTGGTACCAGGTAGGGGTTACAGTGGTATCAGGTAGGGGGTTACAGTGGTATCAGGTAGGGGTTACAGTGATATCAGGTAGGGGGTTACAGTGGTATCAGGGGGTTACATGGTCATGAGAAGTGCACACAGGGATGGTGTGGTCATGAGAAGTCGCTGAACAGATAGTGAGGGAGACAGTGAGGTTCATATAAGGCACAGGTATAGGGTGGAGTCATGAGGCGTGAGAAGTGAGGCGAGCAGCAGCAGCAGCAGCAGCAGCAGCAGCAGCAGCAGCAGCAGCAGCAGCAGAAGCAGCAGCAGCAGCAGCAGCAGCAGCACCAGCAGCAGCAGGAGGAGGAGGAGGAGGAGGGAGGAGGAGGCTTAAAGGCCAGGTGAAGGTCACCCCTGAGAGTAGCCAGCCTTCGGCCACCCTGCTGGGGTCCTCCTCCCCGTCTGTAGGATGGCTGTACTCACCTATTTGTACTCACCTATTTGTGCTTGCGGGGGTTGAGCTTTGGCTCTTTGGTCCCGCCTCTCAACTGTCAATCAACTGGTGTACAGATTCCTGAGCCTACTGGGCTCTATCATATCTACATTTAAAACTGTGTATGGAGTCAGCCTCCACCACATCACTGCCTAATGCATTCCATCCGTTAACTACTCTGACACTGAAAAAGTTCCTTCTAACGTCTCTGTGGCTCATGTGGGTACTCAGTTTCCACCTGTGTCCCCTTGTTCGCGTCCCACCAGTGTTGAATAGTTTATCTTTGTTTACCCGGTCGATTCCTCTGAGGATTTTGTAGGTTGTGATCATGTCTCCCCTTACTCTTCTGTCTTCCAGTGTCGTAAGGTGCATTTCCCGCAGCCTTTCCTCGTAACTCATGCCTCTTAATTCTGGGACTAGTCTAGTGGCATACCTTTGGACTTTTTCCAGCTTCGTCTTGTGCTTGACAAGGTACGGGCTCCATGCTGGGGCCGCATACTCCAGGATTGGTCTTACATATGTGGTGTACAAGATTCTGAATGATTCCTTACACAGGTTCCTGAACGCTGTTCTGATGTTAGCCAGCCTCGCATATGCCGCAGACGTTATTCTTTTTATGTGGGCTTCAGGAGACAGGTTTGGTGTGATATCAACTCCTAGATCTTTCTCTCTGTTCGTTTCATTAAGTACTTCATCTCCTATTCTGTATCCTGTGTTTGGCCTCCTATTTCCACCACCTAGTTTCATTACTTTGCATTTACTCGGGTTGAACTTCAACAGCCATTTGTTGGACCATTCACTCAGTCTGTCTAGGTCATCTTGTAGCCTCCTACTATCGTCCTCAGTTTCAATCCTCCTCATAATTTTTGCATCATCGGCAAACATTGAGAGAAACGATTCTATACCCTCTGGAAGATCATTTACATATATCAGAAACAGTATAGGTCCAAGGACTGACCCCTGCGGTACTCCACTCGTAACGTCTCGCCAATCTGAGACCTCACCCCTCACACTGACTCGTTGTCTCCTGTTACTTAGGTACTCCTGTATCCAACGGAGTACCTTCCCTTTCACTCCAGCCTGCATCTCCAGTTTTTTCACTAACCTCTTGTGTGGCACTGTGTCAAAGGCTTTCTGACAATCCAAAAATATGCAGTCTGCCCACCCTTCTCTTTCTTGCCTTATTTTTGTTGCCTGGTCGTAGAATTCAAGTAACCCTGTGAGGCAGGACCTGCCATCCCTGAATCCATGTTGATGCTGTGTTACAAAGTTCTTTCGCTCCAGATGTTCCACTAGCTTTCTTCGCACAATCTTCTCCATCAACTTGCATGGTATGCAGGTTAGGGACACTGGTCTGTAATTCAGTGCCTCCTGTCTATCCCCTTTCTTGTATATCGGGACTACGTTAGCTGCTTTCCAAATTTCTGGCAGTTCCCCTGTTGCCAGTGATTTGTTATACACCATGGAGAGCGGGAGGCACAGTTCTTCTGCTCCTTCCTTTAGTATCCAAGGGGAGATTCCATCTGGACCTATAGCCTTTGTCACATCCAATTCTAGTAAACACTTCCTTACTTCCCCGCTGGTAATCTCAAACTCTTCCAGTGGTTCCTGGTTAGCTATTCCCTCTCTTATCTCTGGGATTTCTCCTTGCTCCAAGGTGAAGACCTCCTGGAATTTCTTATTCAGTTCCTCACACACTTCCTTGTCGTTTGTAGTGAATCCTTCTGCCCCTAACCTTAATTTCATAACCTGTTCCTTTACTGTTGTTTTTCTCCTGATGTGGCTATGCAGCAATTTAGGCTGAGTCTTTGCCTTGCTTGCGATGTCATTTTCGTATTGTCTTTCTGCCTCTCTTCTCATCCTAACATATTCATTCCTGGCATTCTGGTATCTTTCTCTGCTCTCCAGTGTCCTGTTATTCCTATAGTTTCTCCATGCCCTTTTACTTTGCTGCTTAGCTAGCCTACATCTCTGATTAAACCATGGGTTTCTCATCTTCATTTCACTGTTTTCCTTTTGGACTGGGACAAACTTGTTTGCTGCATCCTTGCATTTTTGCGTGATGTATTCCATCATATCTTGGGCCGTCTTTTCCCTGAGCTCTGTTTCCCATGCTATATCTGCTAGGCATTTTCTTATCTCCTCATAGTTTCCCTTTCGGTATGCTAACCTTTTGGTTTCGGTATCCCTTCTCGAGTTCAATAACCCTTCTTCAATCAGGTACTCAAACACCAATACACTGTGGTCGCTCATTCCTACTGGGTCCTCAAAACTGATTTCTCTTATGTCAGAGTCGTTCAGGGTGAAAACCAGGTCGAGTCTCGCTGGTTCGTCGTTTCCTCTCATCCTTGTGGGTTCACTGACATGCTGGGTTAAGAAGTTTCTAGTCGCCACCTCCAGTAGTTTGGCTCTCCACGTATCCTCGCCTCCATGCGGTTCCTTGTTCTCCCAATCAATCCTGCCGTGATTGAAGTCCCCCATGATGAGCAGGTGGGATCTATTTCTACAGGCAGAAGAGGCTGCCCTCTCAATTATAGTGTTAACTGCCATGTTGTTGCTTTCGTACTCTTGACTGGGTCTTTTGTCATTTGGTGGAGGATTATATATTACTGCTACTACTATCCTTGGTCCTCCCATTGTCATGGTGCCTGCTATGTAGTCTCTGAAACCCTCACAGCCCGGGATAGTCATCTCCTTAAAACTCCATTCCTTTCTCATGAGTAGGGCCACTCCTCCTCCTCCCCTACCTTCCCTCTCTTTCCTTATTATTGTGTACTCCTGGGGAAACACGGCATTCGTTATGATTCCAGAGAGTTTTGTTTCAGTGAGTCCAATTACATCTGGGTTCACTTCTTGTGCTCTTTCCCTTAGTTCACTTGCCTTGCTTGTGATCCCATCTATGTTCGAGTACATTGCCCTGAAACTAACTCTCTTCTGCTTCTCCTCTGGGGAGGACCTGTGGGGTCTGGGGTGAGCAGGAGCTGGGAGGATCTGGTATGGGGAGACTGGTGGAGGAGGAAGGGCTTGGGGGGGTAGGGGTGAGGGGGAGGGCAGGGGTAGGGGGAGGGTAGGGGGAGTGGGTGAGGGGGGAGTGGGTGAGGGGGGGGAGGGGGAGGGTAGGGGGAGTGGGTGAGGGGGGGAGGGTAGGGGGAGTGGGTGAGGGGGGGAGGGTTGGGGGGGTGGGTTTTGGGGGGGCAATAAAGTGGGGAGGGCGTGGGGGGAAAGGGAAGGCTGAGGTGGTTGAGGAAGAGGGGAGGGTTTTGGGGAGTGGTGGAGAGGGGAAGGCTTAGGTGGGGTGGGGGAGAGTGGGGAGCTTAGGGGGGTGGGGGAGAATGAAGGGCTTGTGGGTGGGAGGGACGGAAGGGCATGTGGGAGAAGGGAGGGCTTGGGGGATGGGGGAGAAGGGAGGTCCTGGGGGGAGGGGGGAGTGGGAGGAGGGGGGTGAGTGGGAGGAGGGGGGTGAGTGGGAGGAGGGGGGTGAGTGGGAGGAGAGGGGTGCCTTAGGTGGGTACTTAGTGGGGGGCTGACAGGGGTTGGGGCAGGTAGGGTGTCTGTTGGGTGGAATGAAGGGGTGGTGCCGCACTCCCTGTGGCTAATGCACTGTTTGAGGAGGGTTCCCCGTTTCCCT
>NC_091212.1:26478707-26486207 GCF_040958095.1 Procambarus clarkii
TTTCCAGGTTCGTCTTGTGCTTGACAAGGTACGGGCTCCATGCTGGGGCCGCATACTCCAGGATTGGTCTTACATATGTGGTGTACAAGATTCTGAATGATTCCTTACACAGGTTCCTGAACGCTGTTCTGATGTTAGCCAGCCTCGCATATGCCGCAGACGTTATTCTTTTTATGTGGGCTTCAGGAGACAGGTTTGGTGTGATATCAACTCCTAGATCTTTCTCTCTGTTCGTTTCATTAAGTACTTCATCTCCTATTCTGTATCCTGTGTTTGGCCTCCTATTTCCACCACCTAGTTTCATTACTTTGCATTTACTCGGGTTGAACTTCAACAGCCATTTGTTGGACCATTCACTCAGTCTGTCTAGGTCATCTTGTAGCCTCCTACTATCGTCCTCAGTTTCAATCCTCCTCATAATTTTTGCATCATCGGCAAACATTGAGAGAAACGATTCTATACCCTCTGGAAGATCATTTACATATATCAGAAACAGTATAGGTCCAAGGACTGGACTGTGTGTGTGTGTGTGTGCGTGTGTGGTGTGTGTGTGGTGTGTGTGTGTGTGCGTGTGTGGTGTGTGTGTGGTGTGTGTGTGTGTGTGTGTGTGGTGTGTGTGTGTGTGTGTGTGTGTGTGTGTGTGGTGTGTGTGTGGTGTGTGTGTGGTGTGTGGTGTGTGTGTGTGTGTGTGTGTGTGTGTGGTGTGTGTGTGTGTGTGTGTGGTGTGTGTGTGTGTGTGTGGTGTGTGTGTGTGTGTGTGTGTGGTGTGTGTGTGTAATTACCTAAGTGTAGTTACAGGATGAGAGCTACGCTCGTGGGGGTGTAACACCCATGACCCCCCCCCCCCCCCTTAGAGTTCACACCCAGGGAAGCCTTCTCCAAGAGGTCAGCCCAGATGACCTCCGGTTTATCTTGTATATTGATTAAAAATTCCTGGGTTAGTCTTAGTCAGCATAGTTTCAAGTATGTAATATTTCATGATACTCTTGTCAAACATTGCAAGGGAATTAGACTCCAGATTCTTATGTGTAAACATCCATGGATCTCCCCCTTTTGGCCAGGTCAGAGGTCAGTCACACACGTAATTAATAACTCCTCTCTTGAAGAGTGTATGGTCAATGTCAAACAAGCTTATTGAAATATTTTTTAAGTGTTTGTGCACGTGTGGCCCAACACCCCTAGCATTTCTGATCTAGGTAGCAACAGTAAATCTCCCCTCCCCCCTTTTTGGGGTATATATATTGGTCCTGTAGAGATTTAAGGGCAGAGAGTGCGGTACACCGGGATCGAGAGCGGGTCTGTGAAGAACATCTCAGCCAGGGAGAGACAGAGGTCTTAAGGTAATGTGTGTGATCTCTGAGTTTTTGTTCCATGTCAAAATTTCTTAACTTTTTGCCAGTGTTAGAGTAGGATTTATAAGTGGTGATTGACATAATTTTGGTCTCAATAAACTTACGTGAAATTTCCCGTCTGTGTCAATTGTTGAATCCTCTTAGCCTTTTGGATATAGTGGCTGACAACCGTTTTCATAATTAATGACAGTCATAGAAAGTACTCTCCAAGTCAAGCAATGTTTCTTGCCTCGTTGCTTGATATAGTTTCAATGGTCAAAGGCAGATGGTGGCAGCATATTTAATCCTTGTGTTAGCATTTCCTTATTGGCAGTGTATCTTTTGGTTCCGGTGTAACCATCATATGTCAGCTCATAACAGTGTTACCAAGTGCAACCGATGGGGAAGTGTTACTCAGGATAAGTAGTGTTTACATTATTAGTTTAGTGTTCCATTATAGTGGTGTTCCATTATAGTGGTGTTCCATTATAGTGGTGTTACCGTGTCCCGTCTTCCCAGTGTGTGTGTGTGTGTGTGTGTGGTGGTGAGAGTGTGTGGTGTGTGTGTGTGTGTGTGTGTGGTGGTAAGAGGTTGAGGGTGGAGAGAGAGAGTACCCCAGTACCCATGCTAACATTTCTGACAGAACATCTTTCAAAGTACTTTCTAACAATGCTTCCTTTTTGGCATGGTGTGGTCATGAGTGCACACGGGCATGGTGTGGTCATGAGTGCACACGGGCATGGTGTGGTCATGAGAAGTGCACACGGGCATGATGTGGTCATGAGTGCACACGGGCATGGTGTGGTCATGAGTGCACACGGGCATGGTGTGGTCATGAGTGCACACGGGCATGGTGTGGTCAGGAGTGCACACGGGCATGGTGTGGTCAGGAGTGCACACGGGCATGGTGTGGTCATGAGAAGTGCACACGGGCATGGTGTGGTCATGAGTGCACACGGGCATGGTGTGGTCATGAGTGCACACGGGCATGGTGTGGTCATGAGAAGTGCACACGGGCATGGTGTGGTCATGAGTGCACACGGGCATGGTGAGGTCATGAGAAGTGCACATATTGTTCCGAAGAACAATATCCTTGTGGTCTTTGCCGGAGTCAGTCCATAACAGAGAGGGTATGGTGTTGTATGGTGAGGTCTTATGTGGCGGTGTTGTATGGTGAGTGTCTCAACATGTGGCGGTGTTGTATGGTGAGACCTCACTGTGAGCATCTCGTCTTAAGAACAATCTGTTTGCTGAAGTAAAGCAGTTGAAGATGGTGTGGAGCGGTGACCTCCATCGGAATATCTGGCGAGGGACTGTGAAGGATAGTGAACTTGATTTGTGGGTGATGGTGGTCATGAATAGTGCATGTTGAACGTCGAAACTTGTGAATGTGGAAAGTGGTGAATAGGAAGAGTGGTGACCATGAATTGTGGTGAATATGAAGCTCGTTGAGGATGTGGCAGACAGGCAGACAGGCAGGCAGGCAGGCAGGCAGGCAGACAGGCAGACAGGCAGGCAGGCAGGCATGCAGACAGGCAGGCAGGCAGGCAGGCAGGCAGGCAGGCAGGCAGGCAGACAGGCAGGCAGGCAGGCAGGCAGGCAGACAGGCAGGCAGACAGGCAGGCAGGCAGGCAGACAGGCAGGCAGGCAGGCAGGCAGGCAGGCAGGCGGGGGGGGGGGGCTTCTGGCAGGCAGGCGGGCGGGCGGGCGGGCGGGCAGGCAGGCAGGCAGGCAGGCAGGCGGGCAGACAGACAGTCAGACAGTCGGGCGGGCAGGCAGGCAGGCAGGCAGGCAGGCAGGCAGGCAGGCAGGCAGGCAGGCGGGCAGACAGAAAGACAGGCAGGCAGGCAGGCAGGCAGGCAGGCGGGCAGACAGAAAGACAGACAGACAGACAGACAGTCAGGCAGGCAGGCAAGCGGGCAGGCGGGCAGGCAGGCAAGCGGGCAGGCGGGCAGGCAGGCAGAAAGACAGGCAGGCAGGCAGAAAGACAGGCAGGCAGACAGAAAGACAGGCAGGCAGACAGTCAGGCAGACAGACAGACAGGCTGTCCGGCAGTCCGGCAGGCAGGCAGGCAGGCAGGCAGGCAGGCAGGCAGGAAGTTCCCGCGTGAGGGTGGAGGGCGGAGCACGAGCTGCAACCGGTCCGCCTGTCCTGCCTCACCCGGCCCCGTGGTGTTACACCCGGCCCTATGGTGTTACACCCGGCCCTATGGTGCTACACCCGGCCCTATGGTGCTACACCCGGCCCTATGGTGCTACACCCGGCCCTATGGTGCTACACCCGGCCCTATGGTGCTACACCCGGCCCTATGGTGCTACACCCGGCCCTATGGTGCTACACCCGGCCCTATGGTGCTACACCCGGCCCTATGGTGTTACACCCGGCCCTATGGTGTTACACCCGGCCCTATGGTGTTACACCCGGCCCTATGGTGTTACACCCGGCCCTATGGTGTTACACCCGGCCCTATGGTGTTACACCCGGCCCTATGGTGTTACACCCGGCCCTATGGTGTTACACCCGGCCCTATGGTGTTACACCCGGCCCTATGGTGTTACACCCGGCCCTATGGTGTTACACCCGGCCCTATGGTGTTACACCCGGCCCTATGGTGCTACACCCGGCCCTATGGTGTTACACCCGGCCCTATGGTGCTACACCCGGCCCTATGGTGCTACACCCGGCCCTATGGTGCTACACCCGGCCCTATGGTGTTACACCCGGCCCTATGGTGCTACACCCAGCCGTATGGTGTTACACCCGGCCCTATGGTGCTACACCCGGCCCTATGGTGCTACACCCGGCCCTATGGTGCTACACCCGGCCCTATGGTGTTACACCCGGCCCTATGGTGCTACACCCAGCCGTATGGTGTTACACCCGGCCCTATGGTGCTACACCCGGCCCTATGGTGTTACACCCGGCCCTATGGTGCTACACCCGGCCCTATGGTGTTACACCCGGCCCTATGGTGCTACACCCGGCCCTATGGTGTTACACCACGTAAAGCCACGCCAAGCCCCACACACACACCGCCCCGCCAAGAGTCAGTGACAGTATGAAGGATTGCGTCAGTGTACACGTGATGGTCACCTTGTAGGTGGATGCTTATAGGTGCAGCTCATTACTAAACGAGAGGGAATAGTTGCACTGGACGACCGCTAGCCGGGTCCCAGGAGCTGGAGTTCCCTCCAGCTACAACAGACAGGTATAGGCTGGCGCACCACACACACACAAGGAGGCGCGGGACTCGCCGTGGCGTGCGTGTGGTGGCGTGGCCTTCTCCAGATAACTTGGCTACCGTGGCGTGCAGGCTGGTGCCTCATCACGGGAACCCGCCACACACACACACAGGCTTCCTGGCAATCTCCTCCCACATGCCGCCCCTGTACACTGCGGCAGCCCCACCTTACGGCTCCACACTGCCGCCCCTGTACACTGTACGCCCCCACATGCCGCCCCTGTACACTGTACGCCCCCACATGCCGCCCCTGTACACTGCGGCAGCCCCACCTTACGGCTCAACACTACACTACCCCAGGATATCTACACGAGACGGTGGGAGTGGCGGCGGTGCTGGCCGCCGGAGACTGGGGGAACCAGGAGGCAAGTGTTGTGAGGTCACCAACAGCAAGTGGTCGCTGTTGGTGCTCTTAATGTGACTAGTTGTGAGTGCTTGGTGCCACCTGCGAAGCTCTGGTGCCAGCTGGAGCCACCTGCGAAGCTTGGGTGCCAGCTGGAGCCACCTGCCAAGCTTGGGTGCCAGTTGGAGCCACTTGGGAAGCTCGGGTGCCAGCTGGAGCCACCTGCCAAGCTCGGGTGCCAGCTGGAGCCACCTGCGAAGCTCGGGTGCCAGCTGGAGCCACCTGCGAAGCTCGGGTGCCAGCTGGAGCCACCTGCGAAGCTCGGGTGCCAGCTGGAGCCACCTGCGAAGCTTGGGTGCCAGCTGGAGCCACCTGCCAAGCTTGGGTGCCAGCTGGAGCCACCTGCCAAGCTTGGGTGCCAGCTGGAGCCACCTGCCAAGCTCGGGTGCCAGCTGGAGCCACCTGCGAAGCTTGGGTGCCAGCTGGAGCCACCTGCCAAGCTTGGGTGCCAGCTGGAGCCACTTGGGAAGCTCGGGTGCCAGCTGGAGCCACCTGCGAAGCTCGGGTGCCAGCTGGAGCCACCTGCGAAGCTCGGGTGCCAGCTGGAGCCACCTGCCAAGCTCGGGTGCCAGCTGGAGCCACCTGCCAAGCTTGGGTGCCAGCTGGAGCCACCTGCCAAGCTTGGGTGCCAGCTGGAGCCACCTGCCAAGCTTGGGTGCCAGCTGGAGCCACCTGCCAAGCTTGGGTGCCAGCTGGAGCCACCTGCCAAGCTCGGGTGCCAGCTGGAGCCACCTGCCAAGCTCGGGTGCCAGCTGGAGCCACCTGCCAAGCTCGGGTGCCAGCTGGAGCCACCTGCGAAGCTCGGGTGCCAGCTGGAGCCACCTGCGAAGCTCGGGTGCCAGCTGGAGCCACCTGCGAAGCTCGGGTGCCAGCTGGAGCCACTTGGGAAGCTCGGGTGCCAGCTGGAGCCACCTGCGAAGCTCGGGTGCCAGCTGGAGCCACCTGCGAAGCTCGGGTGCCAGCTGGAGCCACTTGGGAAGCTCGGGTGCCAGCTGGAGCCACCTGCGAAGCTCGGGTGCCAGCTGGAGCCACTTGGGAAGCTCGGGTGCCAGCTGGAGTCCCTGATATAAGGTGCTGCAGGGAACCCCAGCTGGAGATGGAGTAATGTTTCATTGTTGTAAACTGGTGTTTCAGTCTACGACAAATATTGCTTCGTGTACGTCACCAGGAGTGACCAGCAGGCTGTTGGTGTCAGCGGCCAGCATGCGTGTGTTGAAGTTTGAGGGAAGGCTGGGAGGCGCGGGCCAGTGTGGAGGCAGCGTGCAGGAGCTAAGCTTTAAGTTGTTGGTTGAGTGGAGGAGGGAGACATTCCCCCCCCCCCCTCCCTCCTCCTCCACCCTCTCACAGTAAGGTAGAGTCGCCCCTCGCGCCTAATTGCTCGGCGTCCCCTCTTTCCGTGCCCTCCTCCCTCTTTCCGTGGCCCTCGTCCCCTCTTTCCGTGCCCTCCTCCCTCTTTCCGTGGCCCTCGTCCCCTCTTTCCGTGGCCTCGTCCCCTCTTTCCGTGGCCCTCCTCTCTCTTTCCGTGGCCTCGTCCCCTCTTTCCGTGGCCCTCCTCCCACTTTCCGTGGTCCTCCTCCCACTTTCCGTGGCCCTCCTCCCACTTTCCGTGGCCCTCCTCCCACTTTCCGTGGCCCTCCTCCCACTTTCCGTGGCCCTCCTCCCACTTTCCGTGGCCCTCCTCCCACTTTCCGTGGCCCTCCTCCCACTTTCCGTGGCCCTCCTCCCACTTTCCGTGGCCCTCCTCCCACTTTCCGTGGCCCTCCTCCCACTTTCCGTGGCCCTCCTCCCACTTTCCGTGGCCCTCCTCCCACTTTCCGTGGCCCTCCTCCCACTTTCCGTGGCCCTCCTCCCACTTTCCGTGGCCCTCCTCCCACTTTCCGAGGCCCTCCTCCCACTTTCCGTGGCCCTCCTCCCACTTTCCGTGGCCCTCCTCCCACTTTCCGTGGCCCTCCTCCCACTTTCCGTGGCCTCCTCCCACTTTCCGTGGCCTCCTCCCACTTTCCGTGGCCTCCTCCCACTTTCCGTGGCCTCCTCCCACTTTCCGTGGCCCTCGTCCCCTCTTTCCGTGGCCCTCCTCCCACTTTCTGTGGCCCTCCTCCCACTTTCCGTGGCCCTCCTCCCACTTTCCGTGGCCGTCCTCCCACTTTCCGTGGCCCTCGTCCCACTTTCCGTGGCCCTCCTCCCACTTTCCGTGCCCTCCTCCCCTCTTTCCGTGCCCTCCTCCCCTCTTTCCGTGGCCCTCCTCCCTCTGTCCGTGGCCGCCCTCCCTCTTTCCGTGGCCCCCCTCCCTCTGTCCGTGGGCCTCCTCCCTCTTTCCGTGGCCCTCCTCCCTCTTTCCGTGGCCCTCCTCCATCTTTCCGTGGCCCTCCTCCCTCTTTCCGTGGCCCTCCTCCCTCTTTCCGTGGCCCTCCTCCCTCTTTCCGTGGCCCTCCTCCCCCTTTCCGTGGCCCCCCTCCCCCTTTCCGTGGCCCCCCTCCCTCTGTCCGTGGCCCTCCTCCCTCTGTCCGTGGCCCTCCTCCCTCTTT
>NC_091212.1:26491207-26596207 GCF_040958095.1 Procambarus clarkii
AGAATTATTAATCTCACCTATCCACCTATCCGTCATCTTCAACAACATATGTTTACAAGAAAGACTGCTACCAATATATATATATATATATATATATATATATATATATATATATATATATATATATATATATATGCACAACTCTCCTAAACACGAGAGTTAAGTATTGTATACTTAACTCTCGTGTTTAGGAGAGTTGTGCCTTAAGCAGAGACACTGTGTCTTCCCATATTAACAGGGACTTGATGAAATTAACGTCTAAATGACCCCTCACTTGCTCTGGTGCTCTTGGGAGGTGTTGATCTTTGGGGTATTTAAATACTCCGAAATTACCATCTCTTTTAAGGGTCTGAGCGTGTGGTGGAGAGGGTTAAGGCGTACCTGTTATGCCAGTTGCTGGAAGGCTTCTGTGCTGGCTAGGGTTCGAGTCTCCTGGTGGGAAAGTGTTCTAAAGTTGTATATATATATATATATATATATATATATATATATATATATATATATATATATATATATATATATATATATATATATATATAAGCCTATACTTGCATAAACCACAAGTGAAGATTAATAATCTTTGGACAACACCCACCAGTGGGACTCGAACCCAGAAAGCACAACTACCTTCCAGTAGCTGCCATAACTAGTATGCTTTAACCCACTACACCATCAGACCCTACAAAAGAAGTAGAGACTTCGAGATATATATACATCTCAAATATCTCCACTTCCCGAGGGCACCAGATGAGTGTGAGGTTAGTCTGCATTTTTCGTCAAGCCACTGTCAATGTGAGAGAACTCGTGTCCAGCTTATAAGCCTATACTTGCATAAACCACAAGTGAAGATTAATAATCTTTGGACAACACCCACCAGTGGGACTCGAACCCAGTATATATATAATATATATACTGTATAATGTATATATATTGAATATATATATATATATATATATATATATATATATATATATATATATATATATATATATATAATATATATGTCGTACCTAGTAGCCAGAACGCACTTCTCAGCCTACTATGCAAGGCCCGATTTGCCTAATAAGCCAAGTTTTCATGAATTGTTTTTCGACTACCTAACCGACCTAACCTAACTTTTTCGGCTACCTAACCTAACCTATAAAGATAGGTTAGGTAGGGTTGGTTAGGTTCAGTCATATATCTATGTTAATTTTAACTCCAATAAAAAAAATTGACCTCATACATAATGAAAAGGGTAGCTTTATCATTTCATAAGAAAAAAAAATAGAGAAAATATTTTAATTCAGGAAAACTTGGCCTGTTAGGCAAATCGGGCCTTGCTTACTAGGCCGAGAAGTGCGTTCTGGCTACTAGGTACGACATATATATATATATATATATATATATATATATATATATATATATATATATATATATATATATATATATATATATTAGTATATTTTGGTAGCAGTCTTTCCTGTAGACATTATTAAATATGACCGAAAAAGTAAGATTAATAATTCTAACACGAATTTTCTCAATATTTCTTATGTTTTCACTGTCGATGGTAATTGAAAAATCAATTCTCCAAAATTCATTTTTATTTCTAGTCTGATGCGACATTTGAACGCGTTTCGTAATGACTTATTACATTTTCAAAGACTTTAGTTTACACACATAACTATAACCTGCAAACACTAAACAGAGTTCTACTATGCTATAATTCAAACGGCTTTTCATTTTATATACCTGCATTTGGGTGAGGTGATATGTTACAAAAGTTTTGGATGAGCTGAAAACAAACTTTCAACACAAGATAGAACACGAAATATTGGGTAATATTGGGTAAATTTAAAGGGGAAGAATGGAAGTAAATGCAAAGGGCCTATTGGCCCATATTTCTTGATGCTTCTATATTGGTGCGGAGTCTTGAAGTGGGTAGAATATAGTTGTGCATTAATTGGCTGTTGATTGCTGGTGTTGACTTCTTAATGTGTAGTGCCTCGCAGATATCAAGTCGCTGCTATCGCTGTATCCATCGATGATTTCCGTGTTTTTTGTTAAGACTTCTCTGGTGATGGTCTGGTTGTGGGAAGAGATTATATGTTCCTTAAAGGAGCCCTGTTGCTTATGCATCGTTAATCGCCTGGAAAGAGATGTTGTTGTCTTGCCTATATACTGAGTTCTTTGAGGCTTACAGTCCCCAAGTGGGCATTTGAAGGCATAGACGACATTGGTCTCTTTTTACAGCGTTCTGCTTTGTGTCTGGAGAGTTTCTCATAAGTAGGTTGGCCGTTTTCTTGGTTTTATAGTAAATCGTCAATTGTATCTTCTGATTTTTGTCTGTAGGGATAACGTTTATATTAACAATATCTTTCAGGACCCTTTCCTCCGTTTTATGAGCTGTGGAAAAGAAGTTCCTGTAAAATAGTCTAATAGGGGGAATAGGTGTTGTGTTGGTTGTCTCTTCAGAGGTTGCATGGCGTTTCACTTTCCTTCTTATGATGTCTTCAACGAAACCATTGGAGGTTAGGTAGGGTTGGTTAGGGTCGGTCATATATCTACGTTAATTTTAACTCCAATAAAATAAAATTGACCTCATACATAATGAAATGGGTAGCTTTATCATTTCATAAGGAAAAAATTAGAGAAAATATATTAAGTCAGGAAAACCTGGCTTATTAGGCAAATCGGGCCTTGCATAGTAGGCTGAGAAGTGCGTTCTGGCTACTAGGTTACTAGGTACGACATTATATATATATATATATATATATATATATATATATATATATATATATATATATATATATATATATATATAATAATAATATTCTTACCAGTATGTAATGTTAGGGAGTTCAGCCCTATTTTAACCGATGACCTGCTTATAAGAGTCATATCATCCTGATTTGTACATACTTTGAATCATGGAAAAAACATTTTGTACATTTAAGGAGAAGCCTGAGATGTCGGTTGATGGCAATTATGATTTTTGTTGGTTCTGGAAGGGGCTTTAGGCTTTTCTACCAGAATAAAATATGGCGGAGGGAGGAGAGCTTTACTGTCAAGGGAGGCGAGGATGCAGTGCATTGTGGGAGCCCGCTAGCTGTCTGCTGATTGGACAGCGGCGGGGGCGTGTGGTGGTGGACCAATGGCGTGGAGCCCTGGACATGGAGCCCTGGGGCCAGATTCACGAAAGCACTTACGAACCTGTACATCTTTTCTCAATCTTTGGCGGCTTTGTTTACAATTATTAAACAGCTAATGAGCTCCGAAGCACCAGGAGGCTGTTTATAACAATAACAACAGTTGAATGGGAAGTTTTCATGCTTGTAAACTATTTAATAAGTGTAACCAAAGCCGTCAAAGATTGAGGAAAGATGTACACGTTCGTAAGTGCTTTCGTGAATCTGGCTCTTGGGCGTGATGTCGGATGACGTAACGGCGCCTGCAGCTCCAGGCAGGAGAGCTTGCCCTGTTGCAGTAGAGCACGGAGGCGCACGCCGAAGCTCTCTAGCCCAGAAGGCGCTATAGGCTGTAGGAGGCGTTATTCGGCAATTGTCACTAGTGTAAACGACATGGAAGCCTTTCATCTCCTAGGGGAGCAGAGTGAGGCAGAACTTTACTGGTGGAAGAGGACACCAGGAGCTGGAGCCCGACAAGACCTGGGGACGTCAGGTGGCGACGCCGTGGAGTGCGTGGCATGTCCTTCGGGCCGAGAGCGCTAGTTGCTGTAGGAGGCAGAAGAGACGGCCGACTGGGTCTACCAAGAAGTAATTAAGTATGGGCGAGGAGAATGCAGGGAAGGAGACAAGTTACCAGTGGGGGAGGATGCCAAGAGTGGTGACAACCTACATCGTCCTCATCGAGCACTCGGAGGAGCTACAAGAGGAGAGTTTTCTTGTCAACCGACACACGGGAAAAGGAAACCGAGGAGGATCAAGTTTACTTCATTTGCTATGAGCGCAAGGATGGGATCCAGAAAGGGGATTCTACCTTAGTGGATTGTGGTCCCCCTTCCCCCCCCCCTCCTTTGTGGTGATCATTGGCACCCAGTGGAAGTAGGAGGGAGAGCTAAGACCCGCAACATTAAGGAGGAGGATTAATTGTGTGGATCAGAATATCAAAGTGTAAGGGGGACTTATATTATTAGTTGAGCCGCGTGCGGACTTTGTCATATTTTAGTGCCTGTGTGGACATTACCTAGGGTGGGGAGGTTCTGGACTTAGTAAAATTTCATGGTTTGTGGACTTTAACTTTTGAGACGAGATTCCTGACTTTGCCAGATATATCAGTCATTGTAACTAACGTTTGAAAAAGAGTAATTGACTTTGTCATTTGTCAAGTCATTGTGGGCTTTATCTCATGTAGAGTTTCTTGACTTTGTCATATTTTCAGTAATTGTGGACTCTGACCATTTGAGAAGAGATTTTCAACGTTGCCATTTGCCAGTCCAGTTGGGATTTAGTTTTTCTGAAGACAAAGGGATAGTTCACTGATTTGTTATTGATGTTCATCCTGAGACATTATATCTCACTCTGGTTACGTAACGTCTCTACCCATCTACCCATCAGGCAAGAGGTGTCTGACGGCTGAATGGACGACGCTTTGGATTCATAATCCTATGGCTCGATTCCCGGCGGAGGCGGAAACAAATGGGCAGAGTTTCTTTCACCCTGATTAACCTATTCACCTAGTAGTAAATAGGTATCCAGGAGTTAGACAGCTGCTATGGGCTGCTTCCTGGGGATGTGTAACAAAAAAGGAGGCCTGATCGAGGACTGGGCCGCGGGTACACTAAGCCCCGAAATCATCTCAAGATAACCTCAGGATAAGATCATGTTCACATCCTTTCAGGCAGTCTTGAGTGGACTAGTGTACCAGTGTTATTACGTGATGTTTGCTTAGTGACATAGTGACTGCTATGACTTGTGCTTTCTCTTAATTTACTTCATTGTTATTTGCTTGCGAGTATGAATAGAGAGATTTGTGTATATAAGAAGCGATGACAAGTGGATGAGTTCGCTCCAGTAAAGTGGTGGATTTTGCTTAGACTTTCACTCAACCGCATTTGTGAATGCGGTTGAGACATATAATACCTGAGGCCAGGTGGCTCGTTGATTTATGAGGAAAAGTTCTGTTTCACGAGCCTAGCAGGGGATTTAATCCTTAGCGTAGGATCGAATAGGTACCTAACAAAGTCCAGAACTGTAAACTATTTTAAAAGCTTCTTGAGCACTCAGGGATGTTCCATCCACTCTCCACCAGCTCATCTCCACTCTAATGCTCGCCAAAATATACTGGCGTGAAGCATTTTTTGTCGGTGATTAGTACAAAAAACGGATTAATCACTGTTGTTAGTCATGAAGGAGGTGATTAATCCCCTGAGCATCTGTGACTAGATATATATAACCAGTTGTATATATGTCCACTCCCCCAGTTACAGCCTCGCTCCTGTGCCAGGTAAGTCCACTACGGACTCACCATAGCCTGTGCTACTTGCAACTTTTTGTTCTGAGTAGCTGAATCTAAAACAACAGGGAGGCTTGTAGGGGGGCGGATCACCCTACAAGCCTCCCACTTGCAAGTTAGCAACAACTAAGCCTGTGGGAACTGACCTGTGAGATTTATATTTATTTAATTTATATGAATTTATATTTACGTTAATTTGTATACTTCGATAGCAATTTGTATAATGATAAGTGGACTGTATTTCTGCAATAATCTCATAATCTCAAATCGATCCTCTACACATTAGGGGGGTTTATATTAATTTAATTTATATATATGCAGCCAATCAAACTACAGTATTAACTACACATTATTAAACATTGAAGAGGTTCCTTATCTTATTTGTACAGCAGGCCTTAGTCCACCAGGTATAACCAGGATGTAGACACCACATTTTCCCTCTTTGAGGTAGCTTCCATCACCCAGGTAACTGATGCACAAAGTATGCTTCCTCGTCTTGACCTGCCAAAAGGGCGCTAGCTGTAAAGCCAGAATCCTATATATGACAGCTATATCAGAGAAAACACTGTACATGGAACAATGAAGACCTGGCTTAATTACCTTTAGTATGAGGCGATCTTATGCTCTAACCGGGCACCCTATCCAATGACATTAATAGCCACTAATGATAGATAAATGGGTTTTGGTAGAACACTTAACTTGAATTTGTTGACAGCGTGTTGATGATGGCACACCTTTGGTTTCCATAACACTTCGTCCAAGTAAAATTAACAGGAGCCGAATTGCCCCCGTGAGCCTCTGGTCTAGTATAAACAATCGCTGCCCCTCCTTCCTCACTGACGCTACTGGCCTACATTGTCCAGATGACAGTAAGTGATAGAAGGGTCACATTTACTCTACTTTAATTCTGATAATTAAGTTAATTTATATGAGATGTTTTATGATGGTAAAGTCCAAAGACTAATGTATTTAAGAATAATTCCCACCAGAATAGCTGGTGAATTTATAATAGTATGTGGTAACGATATCCCGTATTCTATAAACAGAATGTTCCACTACAAGTTACATTTTCTATGGGTAACTTGTTTATACAACACAACAATATTATGTCTGTATGATTATTAAATGGTGTCGGATTTTCCGACAAAGCCCCCCCCCCCCACCCTGATGCTGGGCGTGGCAGTAGGGGTGTATAAACAGCCTGTAGATAGATTATTGAAGCAGTGCTGAGTGCCAAGCATAAGAGTGGACATCAGGTCATCACGCTGCCATAGGGAGAGGCAGTGAATCCACCCGGGGGGGGGGGGGGGAGGGGGGGTCGAAGAGCACTCAGTATTCAGAAGGTAATGTGTGTGATCTCTGATATTAGTCCACGTAAAAAGTTACTGAACATTTGCCAGTGTAGGGTAGGGCTTGGAGTTTGGTGAATATCATAATTTTGTCCTAAATAAACTCCTGTTAAATTTCCCATCTGTCTGTCACTCGCGTTTCCCTTTTGTCATCTCTCGAGTGCATTCATATTCAGAGATATTGAAACTCCCAATCCTCAGATTGTTAACATACGGTTACTAAGTAATTACACCTAACAGAGTATTCTCAATTCAGTAATGGCTCTTGTTGTGGGGTAATCCTAGCAGGCAGTATGTGCTTTTGGTTAGTGATTATTAATTTTCTATTTTTTATTTACTTCAATATTGAATTATGATTGTAAGTGGACTGTATTTTAAATTCAGCCTGTCAGTTTTACTTGCACATAGTTGGGAGTAAATGACTAAAGCTTATCCCACAATTGGTGGTGATAATAATAAGTTATAAATATTTACAATTTGTTTAATATAAATTATACCACATATGGTGGTAATTAGACTATACTATTTGTTAGTAGTACAGTTATCTACTGTGTTAATGTAACGTAAATTGGTGGCCTTAGCTGATACTGTAGGTATGGCCTGACTAGGCAGTGTGAAATAGTTGTTAGGGGTGTGGCCCTTATGGTCTAGGTGTGCCATGTAATGGCAGCTGGCACTCATATGGCGTCTGGAGCAGCTAGTGTATGCAAGAAGTCATTGTTCTTGCAGGTAGTAACGAGCTTCTCAATTACTTCCTTCCCTTGAACCACGCCTGTGAATAAATTACAGAGAACTAAACTGCATTCACAAATGTGTTATATAACAAGGAATCTTTAGGGTATTAGTAAAACCCCGGCTTACCAGTCTTGGGTATTGCTGGCATATCATAACCGGCAAACCATACACACAGTTTATAATGGCCACTACAGTAATATACACAATTTGTTCTATCGGATGCAATGTTTCTTATGGTTGATGTAGAGGTCGCTGTGGTCACTATTGGGTGGTCTAATTTCAGACCTCCGCACACCAGTTACTCCATCTATCATCATTCTATTATGTAGGAAGAACCGCACGTCTATGGGTCATCCAATAAGGTTAGCAGACTTCTAGATATTACTACTGCTAGGCTACAAGTACCTCTGGGAGTTTGTAACATCTGCTGATGTAAATTTGACTAAATGTAAACTCTGTCAGCAGAACTATTCGCATACCTTCCGTCATTATATACAGGAATGTGAACAAATCGCGGAATTTAGAGATAACACCATCAATGGAGTTCAAGAAATGTGTAAGTACTTCATAATGATGTGCTGCCCGAAATCTTAGCGAAGTATCCAAAATTTGCTTACTGTTGGTAATGCATGCACATGACTAAAGCGTATTGTATGTACTACCTCTATCTTTAAATCTAACAATGTTTGCACTGTAACGCTGCAACTATGTATGTACTGTTCCTAAATAAATTATTATTATTATTATTATTATTATTATTATAGTGTTCCAGTGGAAAGGTTTGAGACATTGTGTGCCTTGACTTTAGCAAAGCTTTTGATACAGTGCCACATTGAAAGATTGATTAAAAAGATAGAGGCTCACAGTATTGGGGGTGGTATATTAGGTTGGATTAGGGGCATGTTTATACTAAAAGAAAAGAGTTAGTAATAATGGAGTTAAGTCA
This sequence comes from Procambarus clarkii, assembly GCF_040958095.1. Lineage (NCBI taxonomy): Eukaryota > Metazoa > Arthropoda > Malacostraca > Decapoda > Cambaridae > Procambarus > Procambarus clarkii. The sequence continues at coordinate 26,499,695 of NC_091212.1, forward strand.
GAGCGGGAAAATGTAAGTAGAATGGCTCAAGGCTCTGTCCTGGGACCTCTGTTATTCATGATATATATAAATGATTTAGATTCAGGTTTGAGCAGCAATATTTGCAAATTTGCTGACGATACGGAAATCGGGAGGGAAATAAACTCGGAAGTCTCACTATCACTTCAAGACGCTCTAATATGGACTTTGAAATGGTCAAAATATTGGAAGATGCAGTTTAATGCGGACAAATGTAAGGTTTTGAGGATAGGTAAAGAAGATAGTTACAAGATACGAGTTAGATGGTGTTGAGATTGCAATGTCGGATTTCGAATAAGATCTGAGAGTTATGGTTAGTAAGAATTTAAGGCCAAAAAATCAGTGCATAAATGTTTGAAGTAAGGCAAATAGGACACTAGGATTTATTTATTGAAGTGTTAGTAATAAATCACCTGGTGTTATTCTTCAGCTATATCTTGCTGTTGTTCAGCCCCATTTAGAATATGCAGTTCAGTTTTGGTCCCCATACTTATGGATATAAATTCACTAGAACCTCTCCAGCGTAGGATGGCAAAGTTAATCCCTCAAATGAGAAACCTGTCACACGAAGAAAGATTGACAAAGCTTAATTTACATTTCTAGAAAGGCGAAGAATTAGAGGTAACATGATAGAGGTGTGCAAGTGGACAGGCTCTGTCGTCCCGTACTTCTACTGGTCGACAGAGCCAGAGTGCATGGGAGGGGGGGGGGGGGAGGCGGAGGCGTGTGAAACTCCGGTTCTACTTCAATGGAAGGCTCGGGATCCTTGTGGGTGTAGTACTACCCCGGTTTGCAATTGTTTTGACTATGTCGTGCGGGAGTTAACTAGAGAGCCCATATGGGAACATCCAGCGCATAGGTTCGAACCCTCATCACGGCTCTTGTGTTGATTTGTTCATTGATATATCACGATAATGTCATTTCTCTGTGTCAAGGGGATATTAATAGGGGATTAAAAGAACATACGAATGAAGGTAACAGCAGAAGGCCTGAGGCGCAGGCAGTCACAGTGAGAGGGTGTGTTAGTTGGAGCTCCGATTGTGTGTGGATACTAATAATAGAAGGTGTAGTGAGGGAGCGGGTGCAGGTGAGGGAGCTATGTGGAGCTCTGAGGACAGAGTTGGAGTCGCTGCGGGAGGAGCTAAGACAGATGAAACAACGTCAAGAGGAAGCAAATTAGGAGAGCAGCATTAGAAAGTCTTCGTCTTGGAGTGCCGCAAAGGAGAGGGGACTTAAGAAGATCGTTTATCTTCTTAAGTCCCGATCGGGCCAAATCGTTTATCAACCAGGTTCCCATTTTACTGTTGGGTTAAACAGAGGCTACAGTTAAGGATTTGCGCCCGGTAAATCCTCCCCGGCCAGGATACGAACCCAGGACAAAACGCTCGTGAAACGCCAGGCGAGTGTCTTACCACTACGCCACGTGGAACAGCGGGGACAACTAATTCTATGGCTGTCTCGAACCTCTGTATCAGTGCCTCACTCCTAACTCTCCCAACATCACTTCCACCAGCACTGATACAAGTAGTGGGTTTGTTCCCATATCCAGCCATAATGTCATTTATGTTGCTTACAATATCCACAATTCCTGCTCCCGGATAGCAAACCCTTAACCTGTTCCCGCTATCTTTGCAACAAAAAGCTCTATCCAAAAAAGTATCAAAACAAAATAGAACACGAAACAATGGGGTATAAGTTGGATAAGTTTAGATTTAGGAAAGACCTGGGTAAATACTGGTTCGGTAACAGGGTTGTTGATTTGTGGAACCAATTACCACACAACGTGGTGGACGTGGGATCCCTTGATTGTTTCAAGCGTAGGTTAGACATATTTGGTGTTATAGTAAACAACTATATAGTAGGAATTGGTGATATAGTAAACAACATAAATGATATTATGGCTGGAAATGGGACCAAACCCATTATTTGTATCAATGCCGGTGGAAGTGATGTAGGACGAGTTAGGAGTGAGGCACTGATATAGTAGTTTAAGACAGCCATACAGTTAGGAGCAAGGGAGGAATTCCCGGTCATATGTGGCACTCTTCCAAGAATGGGAGTTGGAAATGATTGGTTGTCGAGGGCACTTGGTGTCAATTACCGTCTGGACAAATATTGTAAATCAAATGCAATATCCTTCATTGATAACTGGGAACACTTTTATGGATGGAATGACGTGTGTGCTCGGGATGTGGTGCATTTATCCAGGGCTGAGGGTGGTTGTTGTTGCAAACTCGTTGGACCCTGTGGTGGGAGGCGTATGTTTGGGGTTAAACTGTTAGTAGATCGTGGTATGGGAATTGATATGGAGGAAGGAGGTAATAAAAGTATGTGTTGGCGGGGGAAAAAAATGGCAAAATGATCAGGGAAGGAGAAGGTCCTCAAACTAACACTACACTTAAGGTATATTGCACGAACAGGAGGCAAAGAACAAGATAAACGATTTAAATGCTCTTGTTTGCACAGAAACTATAGATATTATTGCACTTACCGTAACGTGGATGAATGTAGAAAACAAAGAACTATTACTTGAATATCAAATAAAAGGATTTAAACTATTTCACACACATATATTAGACGAGGAGGGGGAGTAGCCATATATGTTAAGGAAAATTTGAAATGTAGTCTCAAAGAGGGAATCAAAACTGAGCCACACACAGATACTATTTGGCTACAATTAAACGAAAAAACTAGAAATTTTAATTTTAATTTTTTTTTTCTCTCTCTCTCTCTCTCTCTCTCTCTCTCTCTCTCTCTCTCTCTCTCTCTGCTTCGCTTTCTCCCCCTCCTCCTGTTGATGGGGTTCTGGCAGTTCTTCTACTCCCCAAGCCCAACCTGCGGCTAGGCTTGACTTGAGAGAGCTTGGTCCAACAAGCTGTTGCTTAGAGAGGCCCGCAGGCCCACATATCCACCACAGCCCGGTTGGTCCGGGACTTCTTGAAGAAAATTATCTAGTTTTCTCTTGAAGATGTCCACGGTTGTTCCGGCAATATTTCTTATACTCGCTGGGAGGACGTTGAACAACCGCGGACCTCTGATGTTTATACAGCGTTCCCTGATTGTGCCTATGGCGCACCTGCTCTTCACTGGTTCTGTTCTGCATTTCCTTCCATATCGTTCACTCCAGTATGTTGTAATTTTACTGCGTAGATTTGGGACCTGGCCCTCCAGTATCTTCCACGGATATATTATTTGATATCTCTCTCGTCGTCTTTCTAGTGAGTACATTTGGAGAGCTTTGAGACGATCCCAATAATTTAGGTGCTTTATCGCGTCTATGTATGCCGTATATGTTCTTTACACTCCCTCTATTTTAGTAATCTCTCCTGCTCCGAAGGGGGGAAATGAGTACTGAGTAATACTTAAGACGGGACAGTACAAGTTATTTGAAGAGTACAACCATTGTGGTGGGATCCCTGGATTTGAAAGTTCTCCTAATCCATCCTATAATTTTTCTGGCTGACGCAATATTTGCTTGGTTATTCTCCCTAAACGTTAGGTCGTCAGACATCATTATTCCCAAATCCTTTACATTTTGCTTTCCTACTATGGGACGAATTGATTGTGTTTTGTACCCTGTATTATGTTTAAGGTCCTCATTTTTACCGTATCTGAGTACCTGAAATTTATCACTGTTAAACATCATGTTATTTTCTGCTGCTCAGTCGAAAGCTTCATTAATATCTGCTTGTAGTTTTTCAATGGTCTCAGCAGATGTAATTTTCATGCTGACTTTTGTGTCATCTGCAAAGGATGACACGAAGCTGTGACTTGTATTTTTGTCTATATCTGTAAGAGAATAAGGAAAAGCAGTAGTGCAAGGACTGTACCTTGAGGTACAGAGCTTTTAACTGCGCTTGGACTCTATTTTATATGGTTAACTGTTACTCTTAGTGTTCTGTTCGAATAGAAACTGAGTATCCAGCGTCCAACTTTACCGGTTAGTCCCATTAACCTCATTTTGTGTGCTATCACTCAAACATAGTCGCATATATCGAATGCCATTGCGAAGTCTGTGTATACCACATCTGCATTCTGTTTTTCTTTTAGTGGCTCAGAGATTTTGTCGTAATGGTCAAGTAGCTGTGAGAGGCACGATGTTCCCGCTCTAAACCCATGTTGGCCTATGCTGTGGAGGTCATTGGTTTCCGCGAAACTAGTGACCTGACTCCTAATCACACTCTCAAATACTTTTATTATGCGGGACGTTAGTACAACTGGTCTATAATTCTTTGCCAATGCTTTGCTACCACCCTTATGTAGAGGGGCAATGTCTGCTGCTTTAAGCGCACCTGGTATCTACCCCGTGTCCAAGCTCTTCCTCCACACTATACTGAGTGCCTATGTTACTGGCACTTTGTATTTCTGTATAAATATTGAATTTCATGAGTCTGGACCCGGGGCTGAGTGCTTTGGCATGTTGTCAATTTCTCTTTCAAAATCGGCCACGCTCGTGTTGGCATCAGTTATAATTACGGGGGTTTAGATATCACTCATAAAAAAGTTGTCCATATCTTCCTCTTTCATGCTGTTTATTAGGGTACTAAACATGTCCTCATACTGCTTTTTTAGGATTTCAGTAATTTCTTTGTCATCCTTAGTGTATGAACCTTCACTCGTATGAATATTATAAATATTTATAGTATGAATATTTATTAGTATGCTTGATATAATCTACACAGCCGATAAAAAAACGAGTTAACAACTGCCCTCATCATTGACCTGAGAAAGGCCTTTGGTACTGTAAACCATAACTACCTCTTTAACTTCACCACTATGGAATTCGAGACTTTGCTCTTGGCTATATTCGTTCCTATCTCAGTGACAGACACCACTATGTAGTTATCAATAGCCTAACCTCCCCCACTCTACTGTTGACAGTAGGGGTGCCACAGGGCAGCATCTTGGGACCTCTCCTATTTCTTATATACATCAATGATTTTCCAAATGTTTCTAACATTCATAAACCTATACTATGTGCTAACGATACTATCTTCGTATATTCTGAGCCCAACCCCCACACACTAAATAATATTGTCAACAGTGAATTAAAAAAAAGTCGGCTCGTGGATGTCAACCAACAAACTTACACTAAACATAAAAAAAGAGGTTCTACATTTTATTTGGCAGTAAATCATCAAATCAGATTCAACTTCAGATGGACAATGTTAACATTACCAATAAAAATTAGGGGAAGTTCCCATACTTTGTAAAATCAGATACTATGTTTCCCACTCTGCTCTCCTCCCATTATACTACACAGGAATCTATCCCTTCCTATCTTACGTGCGGAATCAGAGCATGGGTTTCAACCACTGCAAATTACCTCAAACCTATCATCACTCTGCAAAACTCTGCTATCAGAACTGTAACAAACTTTGTCTTCAGACAACACACATTCCCCTCTGTTTAAGTCCCTTAACATGCTAAACATTAACTCCACACATTCTCATTTGCTATCTATATGTACAAAACCTTGTTCCTAAATGCTAATCTTAATCTGAAATTTTTCCTTGGTAGGTGTAATAGAACCCATGAGCACCACACCAGTAATAAATATCTCTTTGATATCCCCCCAGAGTCAGACTAAATTTGTGCAAATACTCCATGCAAATAAAAGGGCCCCCAGTCTTTTCAACTCACTCCCTCGTGAATTAAACAATTGCCTAACCCATGCCTTGTTCAAAAGTAAAATGAAAAAGAACCTAATTTCATCCTCATAGTTTCCTACCTTGTGCCTCAAACTCGCACCGCATCTTGTACTACCCACTTCCCCAATATTAGTACCTAAGACATATATTCTTACCAATATAATCACCTCTGTCTACTTATGTTGTAACTGTTGATATAAAACCTTGCTACAATGTTCCCTTTCATCTTACCTGATAGGTTAGATTAAGGACCTGCACGAAACGCTATGCGTGTTAGTGGCTTTACGTAAAAATACGTAAAATATACCGTAAAAATATTACTACCGTAAAAATATTACGTAAAAATACCAATCTTATGTAATCTCACCAACCCATTGTACCTTGTTGCAAATATTATTATTATTATTATTATTATTATTATTATTATTATTATTATTATAGGTCCAATACTGGAGTGGTTTTTGCTTTTGATTTCGCATATATGAAGAAATATTTTGGGTTTTTCTTTAATTCTTGAATTGCTTTCTGTTCTAGTTGTCTTTCTTCATTCTGATATGAATGCTTCAGTCTCTGCTCGATTTCGTCAATCTTCCTGTTTAAGTTATTTCTTCTTTGTATGAAAAGTCGCGTCTGCATAAGTATATCCGTTATTTTTTTCTTTTGTAGTGTCGTCGGCGTTCTCTTTCTACGTTTGACCTCTTTCTGGCTTTCCTCAAAGGAACATGTTTCAGACAGACTATATATAATTCAGAAGTCAGTTTATCTATTCCTTGTGTAGGATTTTTATTACTGAGAACAGTTTCCCATGGAATGTTTAAGTTCCCTGTTTAATTCCCCCCCCCCAGTCTATCCTTTTATTATTAAAATGGAATTCACTGAATATCCCCTCTCGCTTGACCATTCTCTCTCTCTCTCTCTCTCTCTCTCTCTCTCTCTCTCTCTCTCTCTCTCTCTCTCTCTCTCTCTCTCTCTCTCTCTCTCTCTCTCTTTTCCCCCTCTTCCCCCTCTTCATATATACTAACTCCCTTGGCTCAAATATCTAGCCAGCCACGTTCACACTCTGTACACCTACTTTCCCCATCAAAAGTCGTCCTCCACACAAGCTTCCTGCAAAAAACCTGCATCATTCCAGTCTCCTTCTACCCAGACCCTCGCGCCCACTCCCTCACAAGACGCCGCCGCCTCCCCCCACGTCTTCCCGGCCCTCTTAAAAAAAAACTACTCTTTGCAACACCACTTCTTCATATAGCTTTCGTAGCGGTTCATCAGGATCTCCTCCACCATGATGATGATGATTGTTGTTGTTGTTGAAGATTCGCTACTTGGAACAAAAAGTTCCAAGTAGCACGGGCTATGGTGAGCCCGTAGGTTTATGATGATGATAATGATGTCTCCTTTTGGGCCAACTTGCTGGTGTGCCCCACGTCTCGTCCATCCCGCCAACATAAAGCATGTACACAACTTTTGTGCTCTCCAGGCGGCCTCCAGGCGGCCTCCAGGCGGCCTCCAGGCGGCCTCCAGGCGGCCTCCAGGCGGCCTCCAGGCGGCCTCCAGGCGGCCTCCACGCGTGTTTATACCCACCAGTCCCAGCATAACAGTGACGGTGGAGGAGTGAGGCGTAGGACTCGAATAGTGAACCTTCACTATTCGTACAAGTGAAGGTTCATACACGGAGGATGACAAAGAAATTAGTGAAATCCTAAAAAAGCCGTATGAGGACATGTTTAGCACTCCAATAAACAACATGAAGGTGGAAGATCCAGACAATTTCTTTATGCGGGATATTCAAACCCCTGTAAATATAACTGATATAAACACGAGGGCACTAAATTTTGAAAAAGAAATTGAAAACATGCCCATGCACTCGGCCCCAGGTCCAGACTCATGGAATTCAATATTTATAAAGAAATGCAAAGTGCCGGTAGCACAGGCACTCAGTATAATGTGGAGGAAGAGCTTGGACACGGGGGAGATACCAGATGCACTTAAAGTAGCAGACATAGCCCCTCTTCACAAGGGAGGGAGCAATGCATTGGCAAAAAATTATAGACCAGTTGCACTAACATCGCGCATCATAAAAGTATTTGAGAGAGTGATTAGGAGTCAGGTCACCAATTTCATGGAGACCAATGCCCTTCACAACCCAGGCAAACATGGATTTCGAGCGGGAAGATCGTGCCTCTCACAGCTACTTGAGCACTACGACAAAGTCACTGAGGCATTAGAAGAAAAACAGAATGCTGATGTGATATACACGGACTTCGCAAAGGCTTTCGATAAATGTGACTATGGCGTGATAGCACACAAAATGAAGTCAATGGGAATAACCGGTAAAGTAGGACGCTGGATACTCAGTTTTCTGTCAAACAGGACTCAGAGTGTAACGGTCAACCATATAAAATCTAGTCCAAGTGCAGTGAAAAGCTCTGTACCTCAGTGTACAGTCCTTGCACCGCTGCTTTTCCTTATTCTCATATCAGATATAGACAAAAATACAAGTCACAGCTTCGTATCATCCTTTGCAGTTGACACAAAAATCAGTATGAAAATTACCTCGGCTGAGGACATTGAAAAACTTCAAGCTGATATTAATAAAGTTTTCGGATTGGCATCAGAAAATAACATGATGTTTAACAGTGATAAATTCCAGGTACTCAGGTACGGTAAAAATGAGGACCTTAAACATGATACAGAGTACAAAACACAATCAAATGTACCCATAGTAGGAAAACAGCATGTAAAGGATTTGGGAATAATAATGTCTGACGACCTAACGTTTAAGGAGCATAACCAAGCAAATATTGCGACAGCCAGAAAAATGATAGGATGGATTACGAGAACTTTCAAATCCAGGGATCCCATCACAATGGTTGTACTCTTCAAGTCACTTGTGTTGTCCCGTCTTGAGTACTGCTCGGTATTCACTTCCCCCTTCAGAGCAGGAGAGATTGCTGAAATAGAGGAAATACAGAGAACATATACGGCACGCATAGACGCAATAAAGCACCTAAATTATTGGGATCGTCTCAAAGCCCTCCAAATGTACTCACTAGAAAGAAGACGAGAGAGATATCAAATAATATACACCTGGAAGATACTGGAGGGCCAAGTACCAAATCTACACAGTAAAATAACAACGTACTGGAGTGAACGATACGGAAGAAAATGTAGAATAGAACCAGTGAAGAGCAGAGGTGCCATAGGCACAATCAGAGAACACTGTATAAACATCAGAGGTCCGCGGTTGTTAAACGTCCTCCCAGCAAGCATAAGAAATATTGCCGGAACAACCGTGGACATTTTCAAGAGGAAACTAGATTTATTCCTCCAAGGAGTGCCGGACCAACCGGGCTGTGGTGGGTATGTGGGCCGTTGGGCCGCTCCAAGCAACAGCCTGGTGGACCAAACTCTCACAAGTCAAGCCTGGCCTCGGGCCGGGCTTGGGGAGTAGAAGAACTCCCAGAACCCCATCAACCAGGTATCAACCAGGTAGGGGCCGTAACCCACAAGCCCTATAAGACCATCCTTTACCACAAGGCCAGTATTGGCATCAACACAAGCCCAGGTACTGGCTCAATATTTAATGTCAACATAAGCCCTAACTCACAAGCCCTAACTCACAAGCCCTAACTCACAAGCCCTAACTCACAAACCCTAACTCACAAACCCTAACTCACAAGCCCTAACTCACAAACCCTAACTCACAAGCCCTAACTCACAAGCCCTAACTCACAAACCCTAACTCACAAGCCCTAACTCACAAGCCCTAACTCACAAGCCCTAACTCACAAGCCCTAACTCACAAGCCCTAACTCACAAGCCCTAACTCACAAGCCCTAACTCACAAGCCCTAACTCACAAGCCCTAACTCACAAGCCCTAACTCACAAGCCCTAACTCACAAGCCCTAACTCACAAGCCCTAACTCACAAGCCCTAACTCACAAGCCCTAACTCACAAGCCCTAACTCACAAACCCTAACTCACAAACCCTAACTCACAAGCCCTAACTCACAAGCCCTAACTCACAAGCCCTAACTCACAAGCCCTAACTCACAAACCCTAATTTACAAGCTCCTTCCGGATCGTATCCAGGCATAGTGTGTTGAAGGTTACGCTCAGAACAACACGGCCTTCCACTCGACACACTCGAGCACAGCTCTACCTGCCGCTCGACACACTCGAGCACAGCTCTACCTGCCGCTCGACACACTCGAGCACAGCTCTACCTGCCGCTCGACACACTCGAGCACAGCTCTACCTGCCGCTCGACACACTCGAGCACAGCTCTACCTGCCGCTCGACACACTCGAGCACAGCTCTACCTGCCGCTCGACACACTCGAGCACAGCTCTACCTGCCGCTCGACACACTCGAGCACAGCTCTACCTGCCGCTCGACACACTCGAGCACAGCTCTACCTGCCGCTGGACACACTCGAGCACAGCTCTACCTGCCGCTCGACACTCGAGCACAGCTCTACCTGCCGCTCGACACACTCGAGCACAGCTCTACCTGCCGCTCGACACACTCGAGCACAGCTCTACCTGCCGCTCGACACACTCGAGCACAGCTCTACCTGCCGCTCGACACACTCGAGCACAGCTCTACCTGCCGCTCGACACACTCGAGCACAGCTCTACCTGCCGCTCGACACACTCGAGCACAGCTCTACCTGCCGCTCGACACACTCGAGCACAGCTCTACCTGCCGCTCGACACACTCGAGCACAGCTCTACCTGCCGCTCGACACACTCGAGCACAGCTCTACCTGCCGCTCGACACACTCGAGCACAGCTCTACCTGCCGCTCGACACACTCGAGCACAGCTCTACCTGCCGCTCTACACACTCCCACTCATCTCACCCCAACTTAGGCTTTGTCTATATTACGTTCTCATATGACAAAGTCGATCTCGGCCTACCCTTTAACTTAAGTCTAATTCTAAACCTGGACTAGACCGAAGTCTAGTCCAGCTTTAGTCCAGCACCCAAGTCTAACCCAGCTTATCGTCGACCCAAGTCTAATTCAGCTTTGCTTTGATCCAAGTTTAATCCAGCTTTTTTCCCCTCTTCCACAACCCAGTTCAAAAAGATGTGTTCAACTGACCGTCATCCGAACACACACATCCGCCAACTCTGACGCCCTAATCACATCTCAAATTGAACTTACAAACTCAACGCAATATTGAACTGGCAACTTCCTACGACAAGTCTGATCCATTCTACTCTCAAGCACAAATCTAACCCCGCCCCTTCCCCCCCCCCTAAAATCACAAAATCAGCCCCACAATAAGCCAAAGGCGACTTGCGAAGAAGGTTCAGTGAGTTTTGCTGTCTAAAATGTAACTGTTGACTGTGTGGGGGATTAATGTGACTCTTAACTTCTCGTATACTTACCAAAATTTGTAATTATCCAGTCTGAATACATCCACTCTATTACTTGCAAGTGTGTCGTCCTAGCATTGGACTCACTGGTACAGTGCGCCTTGGCCCTCACAGGTTATCTTGAGGGCAACATATCATCTTGCCATCTTATCTCACCTGACTTGAGAGGATTTTGGGGCTTAGCGTCCCCGGGGCCCGATCCTTGACCAGGCCTCCTTTTTTGTTACCCCTACGTTGCAGCCCGTAGCAGCTGTCTAACTCCCAGGTACCTATTCACTGCTAGGTAACAGGGGCATCAGGGTGAAAGAAACTCGGCCCATTTGTTTCCGCCTCCACCGGGAATCGAACCCGGAACCTCAGGACTACGAATCCGAGCACTGTCCACTCAGCTGGCAGGCCCCTCAGTAGGGTAGAGTGAGGGCACTAATACATTCAGGGTAACAATATGTGGTGTGGTGGCGCCAACAGGTAAGTGGAACACACAGATATTGGAGAATCAGTACCAGCGGGACCAGCTCGTGTTCAAACACTCGCTTGGGGGAAAAATCACCAATTTGCAATGTTTGTTTAACTCTCGCTTCATCAGCAGCTGTGACTCGGTGCTTCTCTGTTTGTTGACAAATTAGTTTTGACTACGCTGTTGCACAGCTCGTAGGTGTCACATGGCACCTGGCCTTCAGCAGGCACCAGTACAGTCAGTAGGTGTCACATGGCACCTGACCTGCATCAGGCACCAGTACAGTCAGTAGGTGTCATATGGCACCTGACCTGCATCAGACACCGGTACAGTCAGTAGGTGTCACATGGCACCTGACCTGCAGCAGGCACCGGTACAGTCAGTAGGTGTCACATGGCACCTGACCTGCATCAGGCACCGGTACAGTCAGTAGGGGTCACATGGCACCTGACCTGCATCAGGCACCGGTACAGTCAGTAGGTGTCACATGGCACCTGACCTGCATCAGGCACCGGTACAGTCAGTAGGTGTCACATGGCACCTGACCTGCATCAGGCACCGGTACAGTCAGTAGGTGTCACATGGCACCTGACCTGCATCAGGCACCGGTACAGTCAGTAGGTGTCACATGGCACCTGACCTGCATCAGGCACCGGTACAGTCAGTAGGTGTCACATGGCACCTGACCTGCATCAGGCACCGGTACAGTCAGTAGGTGTCACATGGCACCTGACCTGCAGCAGACACGGTACAGTCAGTAGATGACACAACGCCCACCTGCAGCAGCGTGGTAGTAGTAGGGAAGTTGAGGACGAAGGCCGTGCACGAGCACCTGGGCAGGTGTTGCACTTGTGCCACACCTGTCCAGGTGAGCACGCAGCAATCCGACTCAGGGTGGTGAGTGGTGCCCCGCTCGCACGGTCAACGTTCTCATGTGTTTACTGGCGTGTGTGGTTAGGATAGGCTGAGCATATGAACATGTGTAGCAGGTGTGTATGTTGAAGTGATAACAAGGGTGTGTCTGTCAGTGTCAGGTTAAACAACTGGCTGACCTCCACACAAACAGAACTAGCAGCATTACACTTAGCAACCAGTACATTAAAAAACATTGGAGGAGGAATAATATTCTGTGATTCAAAGTTTGCTCTTCAAGCAATCGAAAACTTCTCTTGGAAGATCGACAGCAAGAACCTCATACTCCCAATTATAAATGACCTAATTGATGCACAGAGTAAAGGGTCTCGAATCTCCTTTGTATGGATACCTTCACACATAAATATAACCCATCATAATGAGACAGACATTGCAGCCAAATTAGCGTGTAACAAGTCTGAAGTTGAATTAGATCTAGATATCCCCATCTCTGCTGTCAAAACTGTATTGGTCCAAACAATCAGATCTGATAGGAAAGAACTTACTGACTCCCAACGACCTGAAAGTACTAGTATAAAAAGCTATGATTTGTTCAGATCTGAAACCTACATCTATGGACAGCACAAAACGTCCACTAGACTGTGCGACACAGTGGTTGCCAGGATCAGGTTGGGTTACCGTTACCTGTGGCAGGTGGCTGCAGGTGACGGGTCTCCCAATCCCGAGCACTCCAGTTGCAAACTCTGTGAGCAGGAACTACGGCATGATCTTCCGCACTACATCACTGAATGCCCAGTTATTAGATCTTTCAGACCAGTTGGCATGAGGTACCTGGAGCTTTGCAATTACTTTATTCACTCTCGTATTCTTGAAGATATCCTCACAGTATACCCAAAATTTGCCATTGCAGGCTACTAAACATATGGCCCTGTATGACTAACCATCCTGCGAGATGGGGACTTGTATTACCACTGCTACCTTATTCAATCTTGTGTTGATGATATCCTCAAAATGCATCCGGAGTCTGCCAGTGCAGACCGCTTATCACATGTCTCTGTATGACTAACCATCCTGTGTGATGGGGATTTCTTAGCATCACCTAGTTAGCTTTTTTTTTTGACACACTGTACTCCACTTCATATAGTCTAGGGTAGCTGCACTAATGCAGATGTACCTCATTTCTTAATAAAAAAAAAAATTCTCTCTTGCATGCTGGCAACACCTGGCATCACTAGGCCTAGGAGACTGGGTTCAGTATGTAGTAGGTTAGGTCAACCCGTTCTCGCAAATTCGTAAAGTTAATATTGACTTATTAACTACGTGCATAGGTGATATACTAAACATAATAGATACCCTTAAAAAGATTCATAGAAAACACCGACCTTACCTAACCTTGTTAGTATCTTAAGATAAGCATCTTATTGCTTCGTAATTATAATTATTACTTAACCTATACCTATTATAGGTTAGGTAATAATTGTAATTACGAAGCAATAAGATGCTTATCTTAAGATACTAACAAGGTTAGGTAAGGTCGGTGTTTTCTATGAATCTTTTTAAGGGTATCTATTATGTTAAGTATGTCACCTATGCACATATTTAATAAGTCAATATTGACTTATTAAATTTGCGAGAACGGGTTGGTTAGGTTAGGGTTGTCTCTCTCTCTCTCTCTCTTTTTCACACACACACACACACACACACACACATATATATATATATATATACATATATGTAACTCCATATATATATATATATATATATATATATATATATATATATATATATATATATATATATATATATATATATATATATATATAGAGCAATGGGCACGTGCCTAAATCCAGAATCCCTTCGTGTAGCACTGGCCCTCCGCCTTGGTGCCCCAATTCACACTGAATACAAGTGTATTTGCAACAGGGTGGAAGCAGACCAATACGGACTGCATGGGTTGCATTGCGGAAGCACAAAAGGCTGGCATGCAAGACACAACGAGGTCAATGACATCATCAAGAGAAGCCTCGTCTCAGCTGGGTGCCCAGCGGAGAGAGAACCTCGCATCTTAGGGGTCCAAAACCCGGATTTCCCCGCACTTCACCCTGATGGCATCACCATATACTCATGGAAGGAGGGTAGACAGTTGGTGTGGGACTACACATGTGTATCCACCCTGGCTGACACCTATGTACACTTCGGAGCTGATCAAGCAGGTGGGGCGGCCAACCACAGGGAAACAGCAAAATCACTCAAGTACAGGCGACTGGATGGTCAATACCTCTTTGTTCCCATAGCGTCTGAGACGCACGGTCCCTGGGGCAAGAGTGCCTTGGGATTTCTCAAGGAATTGGGTTCCAAGCTCATTGACGTCACCAGAGACCCAAGGGCTTCCAGTTTTTTATTTCAGCGTCTCAGTGTGGCGATCCAGAGGGGAAATGCTTGCTGCGTCCTCGGTTCCTGTCCAGAAGCGGAGGAGCTTCAAGAGATCCATAACCTTTAGGCATTTGTCTTGTATGTTTTGTAACCTTTAAATACACAATAAAGGAAAAAAAAAAAGGAAGGGGGTGGTAGGAGCAAAGCACACAGAAACTGTATTGGAGGGGACCTACATTCCCTCCAATGCGTTATGTGTGGTTTCCTCCGAGGCTATGGGTCCCCCTTCTTCCAGCCAGAGGTGGTACTCCCTTCCCTATGTATATATATATATATATATATATATAATATGTTACCCATATGTAACTCCTTTTTTGTAACAAAGTTCAAATAAAGTAAATATATATGTGTACATACAAAAGAATGGGGGTGGTAGGAGAAGATAATATTAGTGTTCAGTGAGAAACCACAAGGTCTCCTCTGAATACTTTTTATTTTCTTCTCCGAGGCTATGGGTCCCCACATTGGCATCAGAGGTGGTACCCTCACAAACTTTTATATATATATATATAATATATATATATTGTGACAATAATCTCCTTCAAGAGATTGAGCCTGCTCTTCCCTTCATAATTACGTCTTCACAATTCTATAAAAAGACTATGGAAGAAATGTCCAACAACGACAACGACAACAACACCAGCACCAGCAAGGCTTGCCAGGGTGAGCAGAAACGTATGCAACCAGCCACCTGTTCGAACTCCAACCACCAAACTACCCGTTGATCGCTACGGCTCCGCTGATTGGTCGCCGGTCTGGCTGCACCTGCCTCGCCCCCCCAATACTACCTGATGTCTGGGGTCGCCCCAACATCAGTCCTCAGAATGTTCCGTGCTTTCGTAGCCAGCACTCCTCCCAGCTAGACGTTAGCGTGTACTGAGAGAGGTGGTGGCTTTAAGCCAATATTCCAGCACCTCCCACTTAACTTTTGTGTTGCACTTCTTGTTATTTTGCCTTAACGTAACTTTTCATTGTGTCATTTAAGTATTCTTATTATTTTGATTCATTGATTTTATTATACATATTTGTTTGTGCATTATTTTCATGTTTTGATTTATTTAACGTAATTAAAATTTCATTGTTAAAGTTTTACTTGTGTTTTGTGTGTCTTCTCCTTACCTTACCACAGACGAAGTTCCAGTTTTTCTATTTTTTTTTATAACTATGTGACGAGGCCATACCCCTAGCATTAAACAGCCGAACACCAACGCGTTACCGTCACAAGTTATATGGGGGCCTGTCCTAGGAGCCTCACTCAGGTACTGGTGCCAAGTGGTAATTTATGGTAAGCGTATTTAACTTTGTTAACGTAGCTTTACTATTTTTCATTCAATTTCATTTTTTATAAGGTGCGGTGTATTGTGCATTACGAGAGTAACATTAGTGAAGGTGAGACAACTTTGGATTACGTGGTGACTGTAGGCCGCAGTCATACTCTTAATTGGTCATCTCTCCCTCCTTGTTATTACTCGTATTTACCATCTATGTCCCTTGAATATTTCTCATTCTGACAGATCATCATATTGGTACCCTGGTACTGTGGTCTGCCCCGGGTCAAGAGTACCCAATCTTCTGCAATCTGACTGTAGGAGGACAAAGAGGGCCATAGTTCCTCTAGCTCGAACTTTAGTTGCTGAATTGGGACCTCAGCAGCAGTTCTCGTCACCAGTTGACACCTCGCACCCCTACACGTCAGTCAGAGATGATGATACATACAACGGTAGGGAATTAGCTTATTTTTTCAGAGCACAAAAGTTCGCTAATTCTGTAAGTATCATATTAAATTCAGTGGGAAAAACTTGCTTTATGTCCTATAGAGACTTGGCAAGGTATGCCTACATTCTTGGACTACCAATTTTACTTTTGAAGCATTTAACTGTTTCATTTGTTTTCGAAACTTTGTTTCATTTGTTAGTAGGATTTTCTTGCCCTTATTCTCTTACATGAGTACCGGGTACAAGATTTCCTGCGCCCTTGATTTAATTTAATATCTTTCACTTAACGTTAATTGTTAAAGATCACACAGGATAGGTACCAGTTGCCACGTTGTCCTGTTTCTGACATTTCATTATTGAACATTCGTGTACCTTTATTTGCTAATTTCACCATGTTTCGTCTCCAAACTTTCCGTGCAAATCCAGCAGGTGAAATAGGGACTTTGAGTCGTGCCAAGAGGACTGAACTACAAACTCTTGCACATGAGTATCAACTAGAAGTTCCCTACCAAGCCAACAAAAATGACCTACACAACCTGTTGCTGGATTACTATTTAGAGCAAGGTAAGATAGACTCTGAAACTCATGAAACTTACTATATTGCAGATAAAACTGATTTGGCAACGCTGAAACTCAAACTAGAGCTGGCCAAGATTGAACGTGAGCAGCAAAGGGAAGCCCTCGAACAACAAGAACGAGCAGCTGCCATACGGAGAGAAGAACAAGAACGCGAAGCTGCTTTGAGGAGAGAAGAACAAGAACGTGAGATTACATTACTCCGTGAACGTGAACGAGTACAGCTTGAAACACTCCAGGAGCGGGAACGCTTACAGCTTGAAACCAAACAACGCGAGTTGGAAATACAACGCGAACATGACAAGCAACAAGCGACTCTGGCTCTAGAGTGTCGTCAACGCGAAATCGCCTTGGAAACTTCACACTTCACTCAACGCCAGCAAGCTACTGCCAATCTTCCCGTCAGTTTTAATATATCACATGCAAGTAAGTTAATGCCATCCTTTGTAGAAGCAGAAGTTGATGTGTTCTTTACCACCTTTGAAACCCTTGCTAATCAACTCAGTTGGCCTGTCGACCAATGGGCCACACTTCTCAGAGTCCATCTTACAGGTAGAGCTGCAGTCACACTCAGTACTTTGGCGTCTGAGAATGACTACTACACTCTGAAACAAGCAGTGTTGGACGCCTACCTACTTTCCACAGAAAGTTATAGAAGGAAATTCCGTGACCACCTGAAGGCAAGTACCACTACCTTCCTCGAGTTTGCTAACACGAAACGGAGGTATTTCATGAAATGGCTGGAAGCAGCACATGTCTCTACTTTTACAGAACTCGTCAACCTGATGCTTGTTGAAGAATTCTTGAGACGTGTGCCGCCTCCTGTCCGCCTCTACTTAGCAGATAAAGAAGAAACCGACTACCTGAAGTGTGCTAAGTCGGCTGACACTTACAGCCTCATCCACCGGCTGACACCTGAACCATCCTCCAGTAAGAAGTCGTGGTACAGTTACGAGAAGGTGAGCCCCGATCAAGCTGGTTCACAACTGTACTGCAAGTATTGTAGACTCTATGGACATACCATAGACAAGTGTGGTAAGTCTCAATACAAGGGAACCACTGACCAACAACGACCCAAACCAACTCCTCCTAAGTCCGGTAAGCCTGTGATGAATGTTGGTGTTGATGTTAATGATCTTTCTCTTTTCAGTAACCACCTGTATACTGGAACTGTCTCTGCCAACGGTTCAAATCCGGAGGGACGTTTCAAATTGAAGATCTTGAGGGACACAGCGGCTCTACAATCGATCATCTTGAAGTCGGCTGTGCCCAACATAGTCTACACCGGGGAAACGGTCTTCATCACTGACCTCACTGCTACTACTCCATACCCTCTCGCCAGAGTCCACCTGGATTGTCCCTACGTGAACGGGGAAGTCCAAGTCGCCGTCAGGGAAAAGCCTTTTCCCATGCCTGGAGTGCAACTTCTCCTAGGCAACGACTTGGCAGAAGACCTGCAACCAACCAACCTGATCGTCATGGACAAACCCCAGGTGTGTAACTCTGTGCCAAGTAACCCTATTCTTGAGTATGTTCCAGCAGAGGTTCAAGAGAGTGATGATGTTTCTCCTCCGGTTCTCGTGACCACCCGTGCACAAGCCGCACGTCCACAGCCAGCTGACTCTACTGCTACCGCTGTCCCTCAAGACCCTCAGAAACTACCCCCGCATCTGACCAAGTTGGAGTTCCGTAAGTTGCAGAGGGAAGATCTTACTTTAACACCATTGTTTTTCCAGGCTGAGACTCAACCCGACAGTATTCCTGGGTTCTTCCTAGAGAACGACTTGCTCTACCGCAGATATAGACCCAGTAAACTGAAGGAGGAGGACGATTGGGCCAACACCGAACAACTTGTGATTCCCACCAGCCTGCGGCCCACTATTCTACACCTGGCCCACGGAGCATTCTCCCACTACGGCTTCAACAAGACTTACCATGGGATTCGTCAAGACTACTACTGGCCAGGTATGGTAAACAACGTCAAACAGTACGTAAAACAGTGTCATACATGTCAGATGGCAGGCAAACCGAACGTCTCCATTCCCAGAGCACCACTGATTCCCATACAGGTGCCTGCGGAACCTTTCCACAGACTCATAATAGACTGTGTTGGTCCTTTACCTCGGACCAGTTCAGGTAACGCCTACATCCTAACCATCCTGTGTCCTACCACCAGATTTCCCATAGCAGTTCCAGTGAAGAACATCACGGCTGCTACGGTTATCAAACATCTATTGAAGATCTTCACTCAATACGGATTTCCCAGGGAGATTCAAAGTGACTGTGGCACCAACTTCACCAGTGATCTCTTCAAAAGGACACTGGAGGAGTTCAACATCAAACAGGTATTGTCCAGCCCCTATCATCCTGCTTCACAGGGTTCTCTTGAACGTAGTCATCAGACCATCAAAGCACTCTTGAAAAAGTTTTGTAGTGAAACCTCAAAGGATTGGGATAAGCAGATTGACCTAATAATGTGTATTTTCAGAAGTCTCCCCAATGAGTCCCTAGGAGTATCTCCTTATGAGATGCTCTACGGCCGTAAGTGCCGTACTCCCCTTAAGGCTTTCAAAGACTCTCTCAGAGATGCCACCTTCAGTGAGCATCAGAATGTGCCCCAGTTTCTTCAAAACCTTCAACACATTCTAGAGAGAGTCCACCGCTTTGCTCATGATAATCTATTGAAAGCCCAGGTGAGAATGAAGACTCATTACGACCAGACCAGCAAAGTAAGAAAATTCAAGCCGGGAGACTTCGTCCTTGCTTATTTCCCTATCCCAGGTTCACCTTTACAAAACAAATTTTCAGGACCCTACTGCGTCAAAGAGTGCAGAAACAACAACACATACGTGATAGAGACTCCTGATAGGCGGCGGAAGACCCAGCTGTGCCACGTCAACCTCCTGAAGCAATATAATGGTACTCCTCCCACTGTCTTGATTAATTGTTCTACCTTCACAGAACCCTACATCCACAGTGAGACCATCCCAGCTTCTTCTCCCGAAAGCACTGACAAGGAGTCGGCGCTTTCTAATTCCAAAATCCTTAATGATCTTCCCAAATGCTTTCAGGATAATACTCGTGCTCCTATGCCCTCTTCTAATTCCACTCTCACCTCGTCAGATAAGCCCTACATCCTCCATGTCGACGCCAATGGTACCGACGATGGTGGTGTCGTGATGCAGCAACGAGGCGAGAAGAATTCACCTGTCAGCGACTACTGCTACAAGGAACGACGGAACAATTGGCAAGGAGCTACTCTTCCTCATCCTGAAGCTTCAGCACTTCACTCCACACCTGAAAAGTGCTCGGTCCACCATCAACACGGACCACACCACCCTACACCTCCTGCAGCACGCCCACTTCTCATCTCAACGTCTTCTACTATGGGCTTGCTACCTGCAGAAATTCAACCTGGAGACACGCTATACCAAGAGTCTGACAACATCTTAGCCCATGATCTCTCCAGAGTTTATGAAGTAGAAGCGACTCCATCCATTACTCCACCACATAACGACGTACTTCTTCCAGAACCGCAGGCTTCGGGGGAGAGTTGTGACAATAATCTCCTTCAAGAGATTGAGCCTGCTCTTCCCTTCATAATTACGTCTTCACAATTCTATAAAAAGACTATGGAAGAAATGTCCAACAACGACAACGACAACAACACCAGCACCAGCAAGGCTTGCCAGGGTGAGCAGAAACGTATGCAACCAGCCACCTGTTCGAACTCCAACCACCAAACTACCCGTTGATCGCTACGGCTCCGCTGATTGGTCGCCGGTCTGGCTGCACCTGCCTCGCCCCCCCAATACTACCTGATGTCTGGGGTCGCCCCAACATCAGTCCTCAGAATGTTCCGTGCTTTCGTAGCCAGCACTCCTCCCAGCTAGACGTTAGCGTGTACTGAGAGAGGTGGTGGCTTTAAGCCAATATTCCAGCACCTCCCACTTAACTTTTGTGTTGCACTTCTTATTATTTTGCCTTAACGTAACTTTCATTGTGTCATTTAAGTATTCTTATTATTTTGATTCATTGATTTTATTATACATATTTGTTTGTCCATATTTTCATGTTTTGATTTATTTAACGTAATTAAAATTTCATTGTTAAAGTTTTACTTGTGTTTTGTGTGTCTTCTCCTTACCTTACCACAGACGAAGTTCCAGTTTTTCTATTTTTTTTTATAACTATGTGACGAGGCCATACCCCTAGCATTAAACAGCCGAACACCAACGCGTTACCGTCACAATATATATATATATAATCTTTGGACAACACCCACCAGTGGGACTCGAACCCAGAAAGCACAACTACCTTCCAGTAGCTGGCATAACTAGTATGCTTTAACCCACTACGCCATCAGACCTTACAAAAGAAGTAGATAGTTCGAGATATATATCTCAAACATCTCTACCTCCCGAAGGCACCAGATGAGTGAGGGGTCAATCTGCATTTTTCGTCAAGCCACTGTCAATGTGAGAGAACTCGTGTCCAGCTTATAAGCCTATACTTGCATAAACCACAAGTGAAGATAAACAATCTTTGGACAACACCCACCAGTGGGACTCGAACCCAGAAAGCACAACTACCTTCCAGTAGCTGGCATAACTAGTATGCTTTAACCCACTACGCCATCAGACCTTACAAAAGAAGTAGATAGTTCGAGATATATATCTCAAACATCTCTACCTCCCGAAGGCACCAGATGAGTGAGGGGTCAATCTGCATTTTTCGTCAAGCCACTGTCAATGTGAGAGAACTCGTGTCCAGCTTATAAGCCTATACTTGCATAAACCACAAGTGAAGATAAACAATCTTTGGACAACACCCACCAGTGGGACTCGAACCCAGAAAGCACCCATATCTCGAACTATCTACTTCTTTTGTAAGGTCTGATGGCGTAGTGGGTTAAAGCATACTAGTTATGCCAGCTACTGGAAGGTAGTTGTGCTTTCTGGGTTCGAGTCCCACTGGTGGGTGTTGTCCAAAGATTGTTTATCTTCACTTGTGGTTTATGCAAGTATAGGCATATATATATATATATATATATATATATATATATATATATATATATATATATATATATATATATTATATTTTTCAACAATAGAGTATGGGGAAGTGTGTGCATAGGAGTGTAAGATAGATAGATGGAATAATGTATTAAGGTGTGGAAGCCATAATCACATAGGTTTTGTAGTACCCGAGACCGCCGCAGGTCATCTGGTTTTCCTCACCAACTCTTTCCGGAGCCTGAGAATGAGATGGATAGGCGTAGGGGTATAGTACCTCTTAAAACACTTAAACTCTCCTAAAGGGGCTCATAACAATTTGTTCTGATGCACTGAGAACCGCATAGGCTGTCCACAAACCCTCACGCAGCCTCGGAGAGTTTTAAAAAACCACACATTAACCGAGGTCCTCTGTTTGAGGTCTTCCCTCTGTCAAGCCTCCACAGGTCAAACACAGGTGCCGCCCCATTACACAGACACAGATCTATGGGTAGATAACCTCAGTCAATAGATTTTCAACACACACACCCTTGCTATCACTTCAACATACACACCTGCTACACATGTTCATATGCTCAGCCTATCCTAACCACACACGCCAGTAAACACATGAGGACGTTGACCGTGCGAGCGGGGCACCACTCACCACCCTGAGTCGGATTGCTCCGTGCTCACCTGTGCCACACCTGCCCAGGTGCTCGTGCACGGTCTTCGTCCTCAACTTCCCTACTCAGCAGACACCAGTAAAATAAGCAGATGCTACACAGCACCTGACGTGCAGCAGACACTAGTACAGAACACAACACCCGACCACCTGCAGCAGACACCAGTACAGCACACAACACCCGACAGTTGTGTGCTGTACTCACAGTCAGTAGATGCCACACAGCACCTGCAGCAGCAGACACCAGTACAGTCAGTAGATGCCACACAACACCTGCAGCAGCAGACACCGGTACATAGATGCCACACAACACCTGCAGCAGCAGACACCGGTACATAGATGCCACACAACACCTGCAGCAGCAGACACCGGTACATAGATGCCACACAACACCTGCAGCAGCAGACACCGGTACAGTCAGTAGATGCCACACAACACCTGCAGCAGCAGACACCGGTACATAGATGCCACACAACACCTGCAGCAGCAGACACCGGTACATAGATGCCGCACAACACCTGCAGCAGCAGACACCGGTACATAGATGCCGCACAACACCTGCAGCAGCAGACACCGGTACATAGATGCCACACAACACCTGCAGCAGCAGACACCGGTACATAGATGCCGCACAACACCTGCAGCAGCAGACACCGGTACATAGATGCCACACAACACCTGCAGCAGCCGACACCGGTACAGTCAGTAGATGCCACACAACACCTGCAGCAGCAGACACCGGTACATAGACGCCGCACAACACCTGCAGCAGCAGACACCGGTACAGTCAGTAGATGCCACACAACACCTGCAGCAGCAGACACCGGTACATAGATGCCACACAACACCTGCAGCAGCAGACACCGGTACATAGATGTCGCACAGCACCTGCAGCAGCAGACACCGGTACATAGATGCCACACAGCACCTGCAGCAGCAGACACCGGTACATAGATGCCACACAACACCTGCAGCAGCCGACACCGGTACAGTCAGTAGATGCCACACAACACCTGCAGCAGCAGACACCGGTACATAGACGCCGCACAACACCTGCAGCAGCAGACACCGGTACAGTCAGTAGATGCCACACAACACCTGCAGCAGCAGACACCGGTACATAGATGCCACACAACACCTGCAGCAGCAGACACCGGTACATAGATGTCGCACAGCACCTGCAGCAGCAGACACCGGTACATAGATGCCACACAGCACCTGCAGCAGCAGACACCGGTACATAGATGCCACACAGCACCTGCAGCAGCAGACACCGGTACATAGATGCCGCACAGCACCTGCAGCAGCAGACACCGGTACATAGATGCCACACAACACCTGCAGCAGCAGACACCGGTACATAGATGCCACACAACACCTGCAGCAGCAGACACCGGTACATAGATGCCGCACAGCACCTGCAGCAGCAGACACCGGTACATAGATGCCACACAACACCTGCAGCAGCAGACACCGGTACATAGATGCCACACAACACCTGCAGCAGCAGACACCGGTACATAAATGCCACACAACACCTGCAGCAGCAGACACCGGTACATAGATGCCACACAACACCTGCAGCAGCAGACACCGGTACATAGATGCCACACAACACCTGCAGCAGCAGACACCGGTACATAGATGCCACACAACACCTGCAGCAGCAGACACCGGTACATAGACGCCACACAACACCTGCAGCAGCAGACACCGGTACATAGACGCCACACAACACCTGCAGCAGCAGACACCGGTACATAGACGCCACACAACACCTGCAGCAGCAGACACCGGTACATAGATGCCACACAACACCTGCAGCAGCAGACACCGGTACATAGACGCCACACAACACCTGCAGCAGCAGACACCGGTACATAGACGCCACACAACACCTGCAGCAGCAAACACCGGTACATAGATGCCACACAACACCTGCAGCAGCAGACACCGGTACATAGATGCCGCACAACACCTGCAGCAGCAGACACCGGTACATAGATGCCACACAACACCTGCAGCAGCAGACACCGGTACATAGACGCCACACAACACCTGCAGCAGCAGACACCAGTACAACGTTGAGAGTTGCTGGAGGTCAATGAGTAGGTCTTAATGAGGTCTTGGTATAAGGCTGCGTGACTTGCGTCCCGGGCGTGTTGACCAGAGACGCGCCCTAATGAGGAAGTCAACACCACCAACACCCGCCAACCCTTCCAACTTTTTGTACGCATTTTTTCCTATTTTTCCCTCCCAGCTCGGCTTTAGCACCCCCCACGCCGCTCCCGTGCTCTGGGCCCCTATTGTGCAGGAAAATATAATTACGACCCAGTTGTACCACATAGGGTGAAGACCCTGCTGTATCACATAGGGTGAAGTCCCTGCTGTACCACATAGGGTGTAAGACCCTGCTGTACCACATAGGGTGAGGACCCTGCTGTACCACATAGGGTGAGGACCCTGCTGTACCACATAGGGTGAGGACCCTGCTGTACCACATAGGGTGAAGACCCTGCTGTACCACATAGGGTGAAGACCCTGCTGTGCCACATAGGGTGAAGACCCTGGTGTACCACATAGGGTGAGGACCCTGCTGTACCACATAGGGTGAAGACCCTGCTGTACCACATAGGGTGAAGACCCTGCTGTACCACATAGGGTGAGGACCCTGCTGTACCACATAGGGTGATGACCCTGCTGTGCCACATAGGGTGAAGACCCTGCTGTACCACATAGGGTGAAGACCCTGCTGTACCACATAGGGTGAAGACCCTGCTGTACCACATAGGGTGAGGACCCTGCTGTACCACATAGGGTGAAGACCCTGCAGTACCACATAGGGTGAGGACCCTGCTGTACCACATAGGGTGAGGACCCTGCAGTACCACATAGGGTGAGGACCCTGCAGTACCACATAGGGTGAGGACCCTGCTGTACCACATAGGGTGAAGACCCTGCTGTACCACATAGGGTGAAGACCCTGCTGTGCCACATAGGGTGAAGACCCTGATGTACCACATAGGGTGAGGACCCTGCTGTACCACATAGGGTGAAGACCCTGCTATACCACATAGGGTGAAGACCCTGCTATACCACATAGGGTGAAGACCCTGCTGTGCCACATAGGGTGAAGACCCTGCTGTACCACATAGGGTGAAGACCCTGCTGTACCACAGAGTGATGACCCTGCTGTACCACATAGGGTGAAGACCCTGCTATACCACATAGGGTGAAGACCCTGCTGTGCCACATAGGGTGAATACCCTGGTGTACCACATAGGGTGAGGACCCTGCTGTACCACATAGGGTGAAGACCCTGCTATACCACATAGGGTGAAGACCCTGCTGTGCCACATAGGGTGAAGACCCTACTGTACCACATAGGGTGATGACCCTGCTGTACCACATAGGGTGAAGACCCTGCTATACCACATAGGGTGAGGACCCTGCTCTACCACATAGGGTGATGACCCTGCTGTGCCACATAGGGTGAAGACCCTGCTATACCACATAAGGTGAAGACCCTGCTGTACCACATAGGGTGATGACCCTGCTGTGCCACATAGGGTGATGACCCTGCTGTGCCACATAGGGTAAAGACCCTGCTGTACCACATAGGGTGATGACCCTGCTGTACCACATAGGGTGATGACCCTGCTGTGCCACATAGGGTAAAGACCCTGCTGTACCACATAGGGTGATGACCCTGCTGTACCACATAGGGTGATGACCCTGCTGTGCCACATAGGGTAATGACCCTGCTGTGCCACATAGGGTGAAGACCCTGCAGTACCACATAGGGTGAAGACCCTGCAGTACCACATAGGGTGAAGACCCTGCTGTGCCACATAGGGTGAAGACCTTGCTGTACCACATAGGGTGAGGACCCTGCTGTACCACATAGGGTGAAGACCCTGGTGTACCACATAGGGTGAGGACCCTGCTGTACCACATAGGGTGAGGACCCTGCTGTACCACATAGGGTGAAGACCCTGCTATACCACATAGGGTGAGGACCCTGCTGTACCACATAGGGTGAGGACCCTGCTGTACCACATAGGGTGAGGACCCTGCTGTACCACATAGGGTGAGGACCCTGCTGTACCACATAGGGTGAGGACCCTGCTGTACCACATAGGGTGAGGACCCTGCTGTACCACATAGGGTGAGGACCCTGCTGTACCACATAGGGTGAGGACCCTGCTGTACCACATAGGGTGAAGACCCTGGTGTACCACATAGGGTGAGGACCCTGCTGTACCACATAGGGTGATGACCCTGCTGTGCCACATAGGGTGAAGACCCTGCTATACCACATAGGGTGAAGACCCTGCTGTACCACATAGGGTGATGACCCTGCTGTGCCACATAGGGTAATGACCCTGCTGTGCCACATAGGGTAATGACCCTGCTGTACCACATAGGGTGAGGACCCTGCTGTACCACATAGGGTAATGACCCTGCTGTGCCACATAGGGTGAAGACCCTGCTGTACCACATAGGGTGATGACCCTGCTGTGCCACATAGGGTGATGACCCTGCTGTGCCACATAGGGTGAGGACCCTGCTGTACCACATAGGGTAATGACCCTGCTGTGCCACATAGGGTGAAGACCCTGCTATACCACATAGGGTAATGACCCTGCTGTACCACATAGGGTGATGACCCTGCTGTGCCACATAGGGTAATGACCCTGCTGTGCCACATAGGGTGAAGACCCTGCTGTACCACATAGGGTGATGACCCTGCTGTGCCACATTGGGTGATGACCCTGCTGTGCCACATAGGGTGAAGAGCCTGCTATACCACATAGGGTAATGACCCTACTGTACCACATAGGGTGATGACCCTGCTGTGCCACATAGGGTAATGACCCTGCTGTGCCACATAGGGTGAAGGTTCTGCTGTACCACATAGGGTGAAGACCCTGCTGTACCACATAGGGTGAAGACCCTACAGTACCACATAGACTGTAAGACCCTACAGTACCACATTGTGTGTAAGACTCTACAGTACCACATAGTGTGTAAGACCCTACAGTACCACATAGTGTGTAAGACCCTACAGTACCACATAGTGTGTAAGATCCTACAGTACCACATAGACTGTAAACCCCTACAGTACCACATAGGCTGTAAGACCCTACAGTACCACATATTCTGTAAGACCCTACAGTACCACATAGACTGTAAGACCCTACAGTACCACATAGGCTGTAAGACCCTACAGTACCACATAGGCTGTAAGACCCTACAGTACCACATAGGCTGTAAGACCCTACAGTACCACATATACTGTAAGACCATACAGTACCACATAGACTGTAAGACCATACAGTACCACATAGACTGTAAGACCCTACAGTACCACATAGACTGTAAGACCATACAGTACCACATAGACTGTAAGACCCTACAGTACCACATAGACTGTAAGACCCTACAGTACCACATAGACTGTAAGACCCTACAGTACCACATAGACTGTAAGGTTCTACAGTTCCACATAAAGGCTATATATTAAGAACCTACAATTTACTGTATGTTTTTAAAATCAAATTTCTGTCCAAAGTTGAGGGCCAAGAGCTTGAGGCTTGCCTCACATAAGTTTCCATAATGACACTTGGAGGGTGGGGTGGTGACATAGGGTAGTAGGAGTCGGCCCGAGTGCCACACTGTAAGAAATATCTGCATCTATAGGTGTTTGTGGATGCAGGTGATGGTGGTGGTGCTGGGAGGTGGCGATGGTGGTGGTAGGGGTGACGATGGTGGTAGTGCTGGGGTGGCGATGGTGGTGGTGCTGGGGGTGGCGATGGTGGTGGGGGTGCTGGGGCTGGCAGTGGTGGTGGTGGGGGGTGCAGGTGGTGGTGGGATGCAGGTGAAAGATGGAGGTGGTTGGTGGGGTGGCGCGGGGTGCAAGAAGTTGTGCGGGGGTTCATGTTATAGTGCAGGTGGTGGTGGAGTGGTGTAGGTGTATGATGGGTTTGGGTAGTGGGGTGCAGGTGTGGGGGGTGCAGGTGTGAGACGCTGCGTGGTCTTCCGTATGTAATCTCAACCCTTTTTAGTCAGTCAAATTCTATGTTGCTCATGATTTTGCAGTTGCATAGCGTTGCGTAGCGTTGCATAGCGTTGCATAGCGTTGCATAGCGTTGCATAGCGTTGCGTAGCGTTGCGTAGCGTTGAACACTGGGGGTGTTTGTGAGAGTTCCGCGTCCACCCGCCTTGTGCTGGTTCCCAGGACCAGTGTCCTCTGCGACCACCAGCCGGGAGGCCTGGTCGGGTGCTGGTTGGTGGTCTGGTCAACCAGGCTGTTAGCGAAGGTACCGAGTAACTAGAGAGCATTGAGTGCCGGTGAAGACAGCTGCCCGAACTTGTGTAAATTGGGAGAGGCATTTTTAAGGGCCACGAAGGTCACTTTTGACCTTCAGACTCGTTATATAAGATGTGGAGAAGAAGTCTT
This sequence comes from Procambarus clarkii, assembly GCF_040958095.1. Classification (NCBI taxonomy): domain Eukaryota; kingdom Metazoa; phylum Arthropoda; class Malacostraca; order Decapoda; family Cambaridae; genus Procambarus; species Procambarus clarkii. The sequence continues at coordinate 26,528,945 of NC_091212.1, forward strand.
TTGTGGGCCAGTTACTTGAAGGACTTTTGTGTAGAGGGAGTTGAGCCGTGTTGTGGACGAGGTGGTGCCTAGTGCAGGCACTAGTGCCAGGTGCAGGCACTAGTGCCAGGTGCAGGCACTAGTGCCAGGTGCAGGCACTAGTGCCAGGTACAGGCACTAGTGCCAGGTACAGGCACTAGTGCCAGGTGCAGGCACTAGTGCCAGGTACAGGCACTAGTGCCAGGTACAGGCACTAGTGCCAGGTACAGGCACTAGTGCCAGGTGCAGGCACTAGTGCCAGGTGCAGGCACTAGTGCCAGGTACAGGCACTAGTGCCAGGTACAGGCACTAGTGCCAGGTGTTGCCAGTAACACTTGTCGCTGCTCCTACACCACCTGTCTTCTTCCTGTGTGTGTGTACTCGCCTAGGTGTGCTTGCGGGGGTTGAGTTGCGGCTCTTTGGTCTCAATCGTCAATCAACTGGTGTACAGATTCCTGAGCCTATTGGGCTCTATCATATCTACATTTGAAACTGTGTATGGAGTCAGCCTCCACCACATCACTTCCAAGTGCATTCCATTTATTAACTCCTCTGACTTTGAAAATTTTCTTTCTAATGTTTCTGTGGCTTATTTGGGACCTCAGCTTCCACCTGTGTCCCCTTGTGTGTGTACCACCCGTGTTAAATAAACCATCCTGGCCTATGCTGTCAATTTCCCTGAGAATTTTGCATGTGGTGATCATGTCTCCATGATCTTTTCTGTCTTCCAGCGACGTGAGGTGCAGTTCACGCAGCCTTTCCTCATAACTCATGCCTCTTAGCTCTGGGACAAGTTCTGTGTACTCACCTAGTGAGTACACAGAAATGTACTGTGCTTTGTATGTGTAAGTGAATATATGACAGTAACAGTATGTGTATGTATGTGTAACAGTAACTGAACTGTACTGTGTGGGGGGGGGGGTGTGCGCGCATTCATGTACGTGTGTGCGTGTGCTCACGCGCGTGAGTGGAAGTCTCATCATGTTTTTCTCTCAACATAAGAAGTTTAATAATGCATACTCATTATGTTCACCCAGAAATCTGTCTTATCAGTGGGTTCTGTCTGTACGACGCGCGCCTGTATATACTCCAGTCTTCCCTCTTCAATCGTACCACAAAACAGTAATTCACAGTGTGTCTCACTGTTCCAGTCATCCCAGCCGGTCCGTTCCCAGGTATGTCTACGGGACATCCCCGGGGTGATACAGGCACCTGACGCCTGCAAGCACCACCGAGCTACGACTCCTCTGACCACATACCTTAGGATCTTAGAAGAACAGGAAGATCCTTTCCTCTTCTCCTAACTCGTAGGGAGAACAGGAAAGGACTCCAGTTTATTGTTGTTTTAGTTTCAGGTACTCGGAACACCAAGTTGCTAGTAGCACGGGCTATGGTGAGCCCGTAGTGGACTTACCTGGCACAGGACTGGGGCTGTGACTTGAGTGGGGACTCCAGGTGATTGGTGTAGGGCTAGTATGTTCGGGAGAGGTGTCCTAGTCGTCCTCCCAGCTTCCCATCCCTGGGGATGGTTTCCAGGCGTCCTCCTCGTCCCTGGTGTGGGTGTCCTGGCTGCCACGTCCTCCTCGTCCCTGGTGTGGGTGTCCTGGCTGCCACGTCCTCCTCGTCCCTGGTGTGGGTGTCCTGGCTGCCACGTCCTCCTCGTCCCTGGTGTGGGTGTCCTGGCTGCCACGTCCTCCTCGTCCCTGGTGTGGGTGTCCTGGCTGCCACGTCCTCCTCGTCCCTGGTGTGGGTGTCCTGGCTGCCACGTCCTCGTCCCTGGTGTGGGTGTCCTGGCTGCCACGTCCTCCTCGTCCCTGGTGTGGGTGTCCTGGCTGCCACGTCCTCCTCGTCCCTGGTGTGGGTGTCCTGGCTGCCACGTCCCTCGAGGGAGGTGTCCAGCCATCATTCCGCGTCTCCCTGGGGGTCGTCCCCTCTCACCACGGCGCCACTGTAACCCAAGCCCGTTTTTACACTCCAAGAATCCGGGTGTGGGTGACGCTGACAACCCCGCCACACCCTGTGACGCCGCCGCCGCCACACCCTGTGACGCCGCCGCCGCCACACCCTGTGACGCCGCCGCCGCCGCCACACCCTGTGACGCCGCCGCCGCCACACCCTGTGACGCCGCCGCCGCCGCCACACCCTGTGACGCCGCCGCCGCCACACCCTGTGACGCCGCCGCCGCCGCCGCCGCCGCCGCCACACCCTGTGACGCCGCCGCCGCCGCCGCCGCCGCCGCCACACCCTGTGACGCCGCCGCCGCCGCCACACCCTGTGACGCCGCCGCCGCCACACCCTCTACGGGTACTAACCTATTAGTACTTATCATTAACTACCGGGAAATAAGGTTTAGCCCTTTTATGCCCCGGCGACTAGCCTTGTTGCTCCTGTTGTGTTCTAATTTAACTCTTCTGGCGCTCTAATACCGAGTCGAATCTGTCCCTAAAGTTGTGGAAGGAGGTGGTTTCCACAACTGTTTCTTCCAGCGCACCGCACCTGTTCGACACCAGCCCAGGCGACGAATATTTCCTTCCAGTTACCTTGAGGTTACCTTGAGGTGCTTCCGGGGCTTAGCGTCCCCGCGGCCCGGTCGTCGACCAGGCCTCCTGGTTGCCGGACTGATCAGTCCCTCGACTCCATTTGTTCTTTCCTTCCATTTGTTTTTCTAGCTTCCACTTACGGCCTCTAGTCCTATTTTTTCTCAGTTTAGAAAAGCTGTCCTTATCTGCCTTGTTTACTCCCCCTCGGTATCTTGTATGTTGTGATCATATCCCCTATGTTTCTTCTGTCATTTATGGTTGCGATAGGCTTAACCCTTTTAGCTCTCATATCAATCTTGTTGCAAACTTTTGGGATTTTTAAATTTTGGTTTTATGTTTCACGGAGTGCTTGAAGGTGTTGCATATTTCCTGGGGCACCCTGGGGCACCCTGGGGCACCCTGTGGCACCCTGGGGCACCCTGAGGCACCCTGGGGCACCCTGGGGCACCCTGAGGCACCCTGAGGCATCCTGGGGCACCCTGGGGCACCCTGAGACACCCTGAGGCACCCTGGGGCACCCTGAGGCACCCTGGGGCACCCTGAGGCACCCTGGGGCACCCTGAGGCACCCTGAGGCATCCTGGGGCACCCTGGGGCACCCTGAGACACCCTGAGGCACCCTGGGGCACCCTGAGACACCCTGAGGCACCCTGGGGCACCCTGAGACACCCTGGGGCACCCTGAGACATCCTGAGACACCCTGAGGCACCCTGGGGCACCCTGAGACATCCTGAGACACCCTGAGGCACCCTGGGGCACCCTGAGACATCCTGAGACACCCTGAGGCACCCTGGGGCACCCTGAGACATCCTGAGACACCCTGAGGCACCCTGGGGCACCCTGAGGCACCCTGGGGCACCCTGAGGCACCCTGAGGTACCCTTGGGCACCCTGAGGCACCCTGAGGCACCCTGAGGCATCCTTGGGCACCCTGAGACGCCCTGGAGCATCCTGGGACACTCTGGGGCACCTTGAAGCACCCTGGGGCACCCTGAGGCACCCTGAGGCACCCTGAGGCACCCTGGGGCACCCTGGGGCACCCTGAGGCACCCTGAGGCACCCTGGGGCACCCTGAGGCACCCTGGGGCACCCTAAGGCACCCTGGGGCACCCTGGGGCACTCTGGGGCACCCTGAGGCACCCTGGGGCACCCTGAGGCACTCTGGGGCACCCTGAGGCACCCTGGGGCACCCTGAGGCACCCTGGGGCACCCTGAGGCACCCTGGGGCACCCTGAGGCACCCTGGGGCACCCTGGGGCACTCTGGGGCACCTTGGGGCACCCTGAGGCACCCTGGGGCACCCTGAGGCACCCTGGGGCACCCTGGGGCACCCTGGGGCACCTTGAGGCACCCTGGGGCACCCTGAGGCACCCTGGGGCACCCTGAGGCACCCTGGGGCACCCTGAGGCACCCTGGGGCACCCTGAGGCACCCTGGGGCACCCTGAGGCACCCTGGGGCACCCTGAGGCACCCTGGGGCACCCTGAGGCACCCTGGGGCACCCTGGGGCACCCTGAGGCACCCTGGCGCACCCTGGGGCACCCTGAGGCACCCTGGGGCACCCTGAGGCACCCTGGCGCACCCTGGGGCACCCTGAGGCACCCTGGGGTACCCTGGGGCACCCTGGGGCACCCTGGGGCACCCTGGGGCACCCTGAGGCACCCTGAGGCACCCTGAGGCACCCTGGGGCACCCTGGGGCACCCTGGGGCACCCTGAGGCACCCTGGGGCACCCTGAGGCACCCTGAGGCACCCTGAGGCACCCTGGGGTACCCTGGGGCACCCTGAGGCACCCTGGGGCACCCTGGGGCACCCTGAGGCACCCTGGGGTACCCTGGGGCACCCTGGGGCACCCTGGGGCACCCTGGGGCACCCTGGGGCACTCTGGGGCACCCTGAGGCACCCTGGGGCACTCTGGGGCACCCTGAGGCACTCTGGGGCACCCTGGGGCACCCTGGGGCACCCTGGGGCACCCTGGAGGCAAATGTTTAGCAAGGCGTACTAAAGCTGTCTCTTAGAGATTTTTAGTTGTATTTTGTTTTGCCCTGAAGGGAGAGTTTACTGGGTTAGCGTCACTCATCCTGTGAGTGACCACACCGCCTAGTGACAGTATTGGGCAGCGTCACTCATCCTGTGAGTGGACACACCGCCATAGTGACAGTATTGGGCAGCGTCACTCATCCTGTGAGTGGACACACCGCCATAGTGACAGTATTGGGCAGCGTCACTCATCCTGTGAGTGGACACACCGCCATAGTGACAGTATTGGGCAGCGTCACTCATCCTGTGAATGAACACACCGCCATAGTGACAGTATTGGGCAGCGTCACTCATCCTGTGAGTGACCACACTGCCTAGTGACAGTATTGGGCAGCGTCACTCATCCTGTGAATGAACACACCGCCATAGTGACAGTATTGGGCAGCGTCACTCATCCTGTGAGTGAACACACCGCCATAGTGACAGTATTGGGCAGCGTCACTCATCCTGTGAGTGAACACACCGCCATAGTGACAGTATTGGGCAGCGTCACTCATCCTGTGAGTGAACACACCGCCTAGTGACAGTATTGGGCAGCGTCACTCATCCTGTGAGTGACCACACCGCCTAGTGACAGTATTGGGCAGCGTCACTCAGTTCGAGGAAATGTTTAATGGTAAGTCAGAGGAGAAACCCAGGCTGCCACCCCCCCCCCCTTTACCTTCCTTACTACAATAGTTGTGATAATGACTAATTATGGGATGGTCAGTGGTTCATGGCGGGAACCACCGCGTCTTGTTGACTTTAATTACTGCTGACAGATGTCTTCTGTTGATGTAATCATTTACTGACAGTTATGATGACAAGGGGGAACCACTGACACATAATGAGGGGAATTTAACAAGATTTGATTTAATTATGATATTTACCAAAGATTCCAAAGTCACCTACAATAGCAAATTTCTGTCACTATCCTACACAGGTAAAATGATAAGTAACTTGACATAGTTTTTTATTTTGAAAAACTGTTCTTCATGCGAGGGAAATCTCCAAAACAACTTTACAGATTGCTTTGAAATTTTGACACAACGTTGCATTCGAACACGCGTGTGTTTTTATATACCTACTATATAGATGCCACCCCTGTGACAGGTAAAACATTTTTATTTTATTTTAAAAGCAGTACTATCTGTTGCACGTAAAAGCAACACAGGCTATACTAAATATGTTATGATTCTATTTCAATGTTTTTGATTGCATTGATAAATAGAATTGGGAACGCATCGGACGAGGGAGTCGGGAATGGTGGGGAGGACCAGGGGACGGGAGTGGGGGATGGTTGGGAGAACAAAGGGACAGGGTAATGGTGGGGAGGACAAGGAGATGGGGGAGTTGGGGAATGGTGAGGACGAGGATACAGGGGAATGAAGAATGGTGGGAGGAAAAGGGGACAGGGAAGGGGGAATGACAGGGAGGACGAGAGGATGGGGGAGTAGGAGATTGTGGTGGAGGACGAGGGGACGATGGAGTGGGGAATGGTTAGAACGACAAGGGTACGGTGGAATGGGGAATGGTTGGAAGGACTAGGGGACAGGGAAGTGAGAAATGGTTGTGAGGACGAGGGGACGGGGAAGTGAGGAATGGCAAGGAGGACTGGGAGACGGGGGAAGGTTGTTGTGACTCAGCAACGTACATGCGTTGCTGAGCCACAGCAAAGCGTGGCCGGGTACAGCTAGTATACATATATAAGGATTTTCCTGGTTGTTTCACGGTATCTGGGTGGAGGTGGGAGGGAGGGGTGGGTGGAGGTGGGCGGGAGGGGTGGGTGGAGGTGACGGAGTAATCTCTAGAGGAAGGGGAGTGTTGGTCAGAGCTCTTTATAGGCGAAGTAGTGAGGTTCTCTCTCTCTAGGGGGAAGTGGTGTGCTGTGAGAGTTCTCTCTAGGGGGAAGTGGTGTGCTGTGAGAGTTCTCTCTAGGGGGAAGTGGTGTGCTGTGAGAGTTCTCTCTGGGGGGAAGTGGTGTGCTGTGAGAGTTCTCTCTAGGGGGAAGTGGTGTGCTGTGGGAGTTCTCTCTAGGGGGAAGTGGTGTGCTGTGAGAGTTCTCTCTAGGGGGAAGTGGTGTGCTGTGAGAGTTCTCTCTAGGGGGAAGTGGTGTGCTGTGAGAGTTCTCTCTATAGGGGGAAGTGGTGTGCTGTGAGAGTTCTCTCTAGGGGGAAGTGGTGTGCTGTGAGAGTTCTCTCTAGGGGGAAGTGGTGTGCTGTGAGAGTTCTCTCTAGGGGAGGTACAGTGTGCTGATAGCGGGTCGACAGAGATGGTGGATCTTGGCAGACCAAAGCTTGTGTAGTGGAGATATAAACAAAGTTAAACAAGATGGTGTGTGTGTGTTTGCAGTCCCAGGGTGGATGGGGCTAGACTATAGTGGGCCCGTGTTACAATCTCCCTACAGACTGTAAGTCTCTAAGTACAGTCTCCTTACAGTCCACGGAGGCTTACAGTCTCCCTGGCGCACTGGTAAAACACTCGCCCTGCGCTTCACGAGGGATTTGACCGAAATTCGTATCCTGGCCGGATTGACTGGGAGCCAATCCTTAACTGTTGCCTCTGTTCACCCAGCAGTGAATGGGTACCTGGTTGTTAAACGATTTGGCGGGTCGTATTCCGGGGAAAATTAGGATTAAGGACCTGCCCGAAACGCTAAGCGTACTTTACAAGAATATAAGAACTCTTGAATGTATAAATAATAATATCTATAGATAACTTCTGTAGTGGGTGTGTTTGGTGGTGGGTATGTTTGTTGTGTCGGTGAGGCCGGAGGTGGGAGGGCCGGTGGTGTGGGGGGTCGGTAGTGTGGTGGTCGGTAGTGTGGTGGTCGGTAGTGTGAGGGCCGGTAGTGTGGTGGTCGGTAGTGTGGTGGTCGGTAGTGTGGGATGTCGGTAGTGTGGGGGTCGGTAGTGTGAGGGCCGGTAGTGTGGGGATCGGTAGTATGGTGGTCGGTAGTCTGGGGGTCGGTAGTGTGAGGGCCGGTAGTGTGGGAGTCGGTAGTGTGGTGGTCGGTAGTGTGAGGGCCGGTAGTGTGGTGGTCGGGAGTGTGGTGGTCGGTAGTGTGAGGGCCGGTAGTGTGGTGGTCGGTAGTGTGGTGGTCGGTAGTGTGGGATGTCGGTAGTGTGGGGGTCGGTAGTGTGAGGGCCGGTAGTGTGGGGATCGGTAGTATGGTGGTCGGTAGTCTGGGGGTCGGTAGTGTGAGGGCCGGTAGTGTGGGAGTCGGTAGTGTGGTGGTCGGTAGTGTGGGATGTCGGTAGTGTGGGGGTCGGTAGTGTGAGGGCCGGTAGTGTGGGGGTCGGTAGTGTGGTGGTCGGTAGTCTGGGGGTCGGTAGTGTGAGGGCCGGTAGTGTGGGAGTCGGTAGTGTGGTGGTCGGTAGTCTGGGGGTCGGTAGTGTGAGGGCCGGTAGTGTGGGGGTCGGTAGTGTGGTGGTCGGTAGTCTGGGGGTCGGTAGTGTGAGGGCCGGTAGTGTGGGAGTCGGTAGTGTGGTGGTCGGTAGTGTGGGGGTCGGTAGTGTGGGGGTCGGTAGTGTGGGGGTCGGTAGTGTGGGGGTCGGTAGTGTGGGGGTCGGTAGTGTGGGGGTCGGTAGTGTGGTGGTCGGTAGTCTGGGGGTCGGTAGTGTGAGGGCCGGTAGTGTGGGGGTCGGTAGTGTGGGGGGTCGGTAGTGTGGTGGTCGGTAGTGTGGTGGTCGGTAGTCTGGGGGTCGGTAGTGTGAGGGCCGGTAGTGTGGGGGTCGGTAGTGTGGGGGTCGGTAGTGTGGGGGCCGGTAGTGTGGGGGTCGGTAGTGTGGGGGCCGGTAGTCTGGGGGTCGGTAGTGTGGGGGCCGGTAGTCTGGGGGTCGGTAGTGTGAGGGCCGGTAGTGTGGGGGTCGGTAGTGTGGGGGGTCGGTAGTGTGGTGGTCGGTAGTCTGGGGGTCGGTAGTGTGAGGGTCGGTAGTGTGGGGGCCGGTAGTGTGAGGGCCGGTAGTGTGGGAGTCGGTAGTGTGGTGGTCGGTAGTCTGGGGGTCGGTAGTGTGAGGGTCGGTAGTGTGGGGGCCGGTAGTGTGGTGGTCGGTAGTCTGGGGGTCGGTAGTGTGAGGGTCGGTAGTGTGGGGGTCGGTAGTGTGAGGGCCGGTAGTGTGGGGGTCGGTAGTCTGGGGGTCGGTAGTGTGAGGGTCGGTAGTGTGGTGGTCGGTAGTGTGGGGGTCGGTAGTGTGGGGGGTCGGTAGTGTGGGGGTCGGTAGTGTGAGGGCCGGTAGTGTGGGGGTCGGTAGTGTGGTGGTCGGTGGTGTGGGGGTCGGTAGTGTGAGGGCCGGTAGTGTGGGGGTCGGTAGTATGGTGGTCGGTAGTATGGTGGTCGGTAGTGTGGGGGCCGGTAGTGTGGTGGTCGGTAGTGTGGTGGTCGGTAGTCTGGGGGCCGGTAGTGTGGTGGTCGGTAGTGTGGGATGTCGGTAGTGTGGTGGTCGGTAGTCTGGGGGCCGGTAGTGTGGGGGCCGGTAGTGTGGGGGGCCGGTAGTGTGGTGGTCGGTAGTGTGGGATGTCGGTAGTGTGGGGGTCGGTAGTGTGGGAGGACCGGTAATGTGGGGCCGGTAGTGTGGGGGGCCGGTAGTGTGGGGGGCCGGTAGTGTGGGGGGCCGGTAGTGTGGGGGGCCGGTAGTGTGGGGGGCCGGTAGTGTGGGGGGCCGGTAGTGTGGGATGCCGGTAGTGTGGTGGCCGGTAGTGTGGGGGGGGGCCGGTAGTGTGGTGGCCGGTAGTGTGGGGGGCCGGTAGTGTGGGGGGCCGGTAGTGTGGGGGACTGGTAGTGTGGTGGTCGGTAGTGTGGGGGGCCGGTAGTGTGGGGGGCCGGTAGTGTGGGATGCCGGTAGTGTGGTGGCCGGTAGTGTGGGGGGGGGGCCGGTAGTGTAGTGGCCGGTAGTGTGGGGGGGGGCCGGTAGTGTAGTGGCCGGTAGTGTGGGGGGCCGGTAGTGTGGGGGGCCGGTAGTGTGGGGGGCTGGTAGTGTGGGGACTGGTAGTGTGGTGGTCGGTAGTGTGGGGGCCGGTAGTGTGGGGGACTGGTAGTGTGGTGGTCGGTAGTGTGGGGGCCGGTAGAGTGGGGACTGGTAGTGTGGTGGTCGGTAGTGTGGGGGCCGGTAGTGTGGGGGGCCGGTAGTGTGGTGGTCGGTAGTGTGGGGGCCGGTAGTGTGGGGGCCGGTAGTGTGGTGGTCGGTAGTGTGGGGGCCGGTAGTGTGGGGGCCGGTAGTGTGGTGGTCGGTAGTGTGGGATGTCGGTAGTGTGGGGGTCGGTAGTGTGGGAGGACCGGTAATGTAGGGCCGGTAGTGTGGGATGCCGGTAGTGTGGGGGGCCGGTAGAGTGGGGGGCCGGTAGTGTGGGGGGCCGGTAGTGTGGGGGGCCGGTAGTGTGGGATGCCGGTAGTGTGGGGGCCGGTAGTGTGGGGGGCCGGTAGTGTGGGATGCCGGTAGTGTGGGGGGCCGGTAGTGTGGGGGTCGGTAGTGTGGGGGGTCGGTAGTGTGGGATGTCTGTAGTGTGGGATGACGGTAGTGTGGGGGGCCGGTAGAGTGGGGGGCCGGTAGTGTGGGGGGCCGGTAGTGTGGGGGTCGGTAGTGTGGGATGTCGGTAGTGTGGGATGCCGGTAGTGTGGGGGGCCGGTAGAGTGGGGGGCCGGTAGTGTGGGGTCCGGTAGTGTGGGGGTCGGTAGTGTGGGGGGCCGGTAGTGTGGGATGCCGGTAATGTGGGGCCGGTAGTGTGGGGGCCGGTAGTGTGGGATGCCGGTAGTGTGGGATGTCGGTAGTGTGGGATGTCGGTAGTGTGGGGGTCGGTAGTGTGGGATGTCGGTAGTGTGGGGGTCGGTAGTGTGGGGGGCCGGTAGTGTGGTGGTCGGTAGTGTGGGGGTCGGTAGTGTGGGGGTCGGTAGTGTGGGGGTCGGTAGTGTGGGGGGCCGGTAGTGTGGTGGTCGGTAGTGTGGGGGTCGGTAGTGTGGGGGTCGGTAGTGTGGTGGTCGGTAGTGTGGTGGTCGGTAGTGTGGGGGTCGGTAGTGTGGGGGTCGGTAGTGTGGTGGTCGGTAGTGTGGGGGTCGGTAGTGTGGGGGGCCGGTAGTGTGGGGGGCCGGTAGTGTGGGGGGCCGGTAGTGTGGTGGTCGGTAGTGTGGGATGTCGGTAGTGTGGGATGTCGGTAGTGTGGGGGTCGGTAGTGTGGGGGGCCGGTTGTGTGGTGGTCGGTAGTGTGGGGGTCGGTAGTGTGGGAGGACTGGTAATGTGGGGCCGGTAGTGTGGGATGCCGGTAGTGTGGGATGCCGGTAGTGTGGGGGCCGGTAGTGTGGGGGTCGGTAGTGTGGGATGCCGGTAGTGTGGGGGCCGGTAGTGTGGGGGTCGGTAGTGTGGGATGCCGGTAGTGTGGGATGCCGGTAGTGTGGGATGCCGGTAGTGTGGGGGTCGGTAGTGTGGGAGGACCGGTAATGTGGGGCCGGTAGTGTGGGGGCCGGTAGTGTGGGGGTCGGTAGTGTGGGAGGACCGGTAATGTGGGGCCGGTAGTGTGGGGGCCGGTAGTGTGGGGGTCGGTAGTGTGGGGGGCCGGTAGTGTGGGGGTCGGTAGTGTGGGGGCCGGTAGTGTGGGGACCGGTAATGTGGGGCCGGTAGTGTGGGATGCCGGTAGTGTGGGATGCCGGTAGTGTGGGGGTCGGTAGTGTGGTGTCCGGTAGTGTGGTGGTCGGTAGTGTGGGGGGCCGGTAGTGTGGGGGGCCGGTAGTGTGGGGGCCGGTAGTGTGGGGGGCCGGTAGTGTGGGATGTCGGTAGTGTGGGGACCGGTAATGTGGGGCCGGTAGTGTGGGGACTGGTAGTGTGGTGGTCGGTAGTGTGGGGGGCCGGTAGTGTGGGGGGCCGGTAGTGTGGGGGGCCGGTAGTGTGGGGGGCCGGTAGTGTGGGGGCCGGTAGTGTGGGATGCCGGTAGTGTGGGGGCCGGTAGTGTGGGGGGCCGGTAGTGTGGTGGTCGGTAGTGTGGGATGTCGGTAGTGTGGGGGGGCCGGTAGTGTGGTGGTCGGTAGTGTGGGATGCCGGTAGTGTGGGGACTGGTAGTGTGGGGGTCGGTAGTGTGGGATGCCGGTAGTGTGGTGGTCGGTAGTGTGGGGGGTCGGTAGTGTGGGATGCTGGTAGTGTGGGGACTGGTAGTGTGGGGGGTCGGTAGTGTGGGGGCCGGTAGTGTGGGATGCCGGTAGTGTGGTGGTCGGTAGTGTGGGGGTCGGTAGTGTGGGGGCCGGTAGTGTGGGATGCCGGTAGTGTGGGGGCCGGTAGTGTGGGATGCCGGTAGTGTGGGATGCCGGTAGTGTGGGGGCCGGTAGTGTGGGGGGCCGGTAGTGTGGTGGTCGGTAGTGTGGGATGTCGGTAGTGTGGGGGTCGGTAGTGTGGGATGCCGGTAGTGTGGGATGCCGGTAGTGTGGGGGCCGGTAGTGTGGGGGTCGGTAGTGTGGGATGCCGGTAGTGTGGGGGCCGGTAGTGTGGGGGGCCGGTAGTGTGGTGGTCGGTAGTGTGGGATGTCGGTAGTGTGGGGGTCGGTAGTGTGGGATGCCGGTAGTGTGGGATGCCGGTAGTGTGGGGGCCGGTAGTGTGGGGGCCGGTAGTGTGGGGGGCCGGTAGTGTGGTGGTCGGTAGTGTGGGATGTCGGTAGTGTGGGGGTCGGTAGTGTGGGATGTCGGTAGTGTGGGGGTCGGTAGTGTGGGAGGACCGGTAATGTGGGGCCGGTAGTGTGGGATGCCGGTAGTGTGGGGGACCGGTAGTGTGGGGGCCGGTAGTGTGGGGGGCCGGTAGTGTGGGGGCCGGTAGTGTGGGATGCCGGTAGTGTGGGGGCCGGTAGTGTGGGGGGCCGGTAGTGTGGTGGTCGGTAGTGTGGGGGTCGGTAGTGTGGGGGGGCCGGTAGTGTGGTGGTCGGTAGTGTGGGATGTCGGTAGTGTGGGGGGTCGGTAGTGTGGGGGCCGGTAGTGTGGTGGTCGGTAGTGTGGGGGGCCGGTAGTGTGGGGGTCGGTAGTGTGGGGGCCGGTAGTGTGGGGGCCGGTAGTGTGGGGGCCGGTAGTGTGGGGGCCGGTAGTGTGGGGGCCGGTAGTGTGGGGGGCCGGTAGTGTGGGAGGACCGGTAGTGTGGGGGCCGGTAGTGTTGGGACTGGTAGTGTGGTGGCCGGTAGTGTGAGGACTGGTAGTGTGGGGGCCGGTAGTGTGAGGACTGGTAGTGTGGTGGTCGGTAGTGTGGGGGCCGGTAGTGTGGGGGGCCGGTAGTGTGGTGGTCGGTAGTGTGGGATATCGGTAGTGTGGGGGTCGGTAGTGTGGGAGGACCGGTAATGTGGGGCCGGTAGTGTGGGGGCCGGTAGTGTGGGGGGCCGGTAGTGTGGTGGTCGGTAGTGTGGGGGTCGGTAGTGTGGGAGGACCGGTAATGTGGGGCCGGCAGTGTGGGGGCCGGTAGTGTGGGATGCCGGTAGTGTGGGGGCCGGTAGTGTGGGGGTCGGTAGTGTGGGGGCCGGTAGTGTGGGGGCCGGTAGTGTGGGGGCCGGTAGTGTGGGGGCCGGTAGTGTGGTGGTCGGTAGTGTGGGGGCCGGTAGTGTGGGGGCCGGTAGTGGTAGTGTGGGGGCCGGTAGTGTGGGGGCCGGTAGTGTGGGATGCCGGTAGTGTGGGATGTCGGTAGTGTGGGGGGCCGGTAGTGTGGGAGGCCGGTAGTGTGGGATGCCGGTAGTGTGGGATGCCGGTAGTGTGGGGGGTCGGTAGTGTGGGGGGCCGGTAGTGTGGGGGTCGGTAGTGTGGGATGCCGGTAGTGTGGAGGTCGGTAGTGTGGGGGTCGGTAGTGTGGGGGGTCGGTAGTGTGGGGGTCGGTAGTGTGGGATGCCGGTAGTGTGGGGGGCCGGTAGTGTGGGGGGCCGGTAGTGTGGGGGGCCGGTAGTGTGGGGGGCCGTTAGTGTGGGGGGCCGGTAGTGTGGGGGGCCGGTAGTGTGGGGGGTCGGTAGTGTGGGGCCGGTAGTGTGGGGGGTCGGTAGTGTGGGATGCCGGTAGTGTGGGGGGCCGGTAGTGTGGGGGGCCGGTAGTGTGGGGGGTCGGTAGTGTGGGGCCGGTAGTGTGGGGGGTCGGTAGTGTGGGATGCCGGTAGCGGGGGGGGGGGCCGGTAGTGTGGGGGGCCGGTAGTGTGGGGGGCCGGTAGTGTGGGGGGCCGGTAGTGTGGGGGCTGGTAGTGTGGGGGGCCGGTAGTGTGGGGGGTCGGTAGTGTGGGGGGCCGGTAGTGTGGGGGGTCGGTAGTGTGGGATGCCGGTAGTGTGGGGGGCCGGTATTGTGGGGGGCCGGTAGTGTGGGGGGCCGGTAGTGTGGGGGGTCGGTAGTGTGGGATGTCGGTAGTGTGGGGGGCCGGTAGTGTGGGGGGTCGGAAGTGTGGGGGTCGGTAGTGTGGGAGGACCGGTAATGTGGGGCCGGTAGTGTGGGGTCTGGTAGTGTGGGATGCCGGTAGTGTGGGGGTCGGTAGTGTGGGAGGACCGGTAATGTGGGGCCGGTAGTGTGGGGGGCCGGTAGTGTGGGGGGCCGGTAGTGTGGGGGTCGGTAGTGTGTGGGCCGGTAGTGTGGTGGCCGGTAGTGTGGGGGGCCGGTAGTGTGGGGGGCCGGTAGTGTGGGGGGCCAGTAGTGTGGGGGGCCGGTAGTGTGGGGGGCCGGTAGTGTGGGGGGCCGGTAGTGTGGGGGGCCGGTAGTGTGGGGGGCCGGTAGTGTGGGGGCCGGTAGTGTGGGGGGCCGGTAGTGTGGGGGGGCCGGTAGTGTGGGGGGCCGGTAGTGTGGGGGGCCGGTAGTGTGGGGGTCGGTAGTGTGTGGGCCGGTAGTGTGGGGGGCCGGTAGTGTGGGGGGCCGGTAGTGTGGGGGGCCGGTAGTGTGGGGGGCCGGTAGTGTGGGGGGCCGGTAGTGTGGGGGGCCGGTAGTGTGGGGGGCCGGTAGTGTGGGGGGCCGGTAGTGTGGGGGTCGGTAGTGTGTGGGCCGGTAGTGTGGGGGGCCGGTAGTGTGGGGGGCCGGTAGTGTGGGGGGCCGGTAGTGTGGTGGCCGGTAGTGTGGGGGGCCGGTAGTGTGGGGGGCCTGTAGTGTGGGGGGCCGGTAGTGTGGGGGGCCGGTAGTGTGGGGGGCCGGTAGTGTGGGGGTCGGTAGTGTGTGGGCCGGTAGTGTGGGGGGCCGGTAGTGTGTGGGCCGGTAGTGTGGGGGGCCGGTAGTGTGGGGGGCCGGTAGTGTGGGGGGCCGGTAGTGTGGGGGGCCGGTAGTGTGGGGGGCCGGTAGTGTGGGGGGCCGGTAGTGTGTGGGCCGGTAGTGTGGGGGGCCTGTAGTGTGGGGGGCCGGTAGTGTGGGGGGCCGGTAGTGTGGGGGGCCGGTAGTGTGGGGGTCGGTAGTGTGTGGGCCGGTAGTGTGGGGGGCCGGTAGTGTGTGGGCCGGTAGTGTGGGGGGCCGGTAGTGTGGGGGGCCGGTAGTGTGGGGGGCCGGTAGTGTGTGGGCCGGTAGTGTGGGGGGCCGGTAGTGTGTGGGCCGGTAGTGTGGGGGGCCGGTAGTGTGGGGGGCCGGTAGTGTGGGGGGCCGGTAGTGTGGGGGGCCGGTAGTGTGGGGGGCCAGTAGTGTGGGGGGCTGGTAGTGTGGGGCCGAGTTGTGTTAAGCGTCCCGGAGAAATATTGGGTCATTGTGTGTTTTTGTTGCCCACTCCATCACCCGAAGATTCTCCGACGCGCTCCTAGCACCACCACATCGTCAAACACCTGCTCCCAGCCCCACCACACCCTCAAACACCTGCTCCCAGCCCCACCACACCCTCAAACACCTGCTTCCAGCCCCATCACACCACCAGACACCTGCTCCCAGCCCCACCACACCCTCAAACACCCGCTCCTAGCTCCACCACACCCTCAAACACCTGCTTCCAGCCCCATCACACCACCAGACACCTGCTCCCAGCCCCACCACACCCTCAAACACCCGCTCCCAGCTCCACCACACCCTCAAACACCTTGTCCCAGCCCCACCATACCACCAAACACCTGCTCCCAGCCTTACAATACCACCAAACACCTGCTCCCAGCACCACAACGCCACCAAACACCTGCTCCCAGCCCCACCACACCACCAAACACCTGCTCCCAGCCCCACCACACCACCAAACACCTGCTTCCAGCACCACCAAACACTTGCTCCCAGCCCCACCACACCACCAAACACCTGCTTCCAGCACCACTAAACACTTGCTCCCAGCCCCTCCACACCACCAAACATCCGCTTCCAGCCCCACCACACCCTCAAACACCTGCTCCCAGCCCCACCACACCACCAAACACCTGCTCCCACCACACCACCAAACACCCGATCCCAGCACCACCACACTACCAAACACCTGCTCCCAGCCCCACCACACCCTCAAACACCTGCTCCCTGCCCCACCACACCACCAAACACCTGCTCCCAGCCCTACCACACCCTCAAACACCTGCTCCCAGCCCCACCACACCCTCAAACACCTGCTCCCAGCCCCACCACACCACCAAACACCTGCTCCCAGCCCCACCACACCACCAAACACCTGCTCCCAGCCCCACCACACCCTCAAACACCTGCTCCCAGCACCACCACACCACCAAACACCTGCTCCCTGCCCCACCACACCCTCAAACACCTGCTCCCAGCCCCACCACACCACCAAACACCCGCTCCCAGCCCCACCACACCACCAAACACATGCTCCCAGCCCCACCACACCACCAAACACCTGCTCCCAGCCCCACCACACCACCAAATACCTGCTCCCAGCCCCACCAAACACCTGCTCCCAGCCCCACCACACCACCAAACACCCGCTCCCAGCCCCACCACACCCCCAAACACCTGCTCCCAGCCCCACCACACCACCAAACGTCCGTTCTCTCATCTTTTATTCCCGCAATGAGTGACTTGGAGAAGCACTATTGGTAATGATAATTCCTTCTCTGTGATTTTCCTTAAATCCACTCTTGAGTGTGACACCTTTGGGCCTTCTTGAGCTGACGTCTGGTTTTTGCTTTTTTCAGGTGAGGACTCCATGCCAGCGCTGCGTACTCTAGTACCAGTCTTAGGTAGGTAGAGTACTCTCTTGGTGGACCCCTGTTCAAAGTCAAATGTTCGCCCTTTGAAACCATATTTGACTTCACGTTGTTCAACATGCCATACTATTCAAAACCTCCACACAGTGTTGAACATGAGAGGCGTATAGAGGAAGTCTGGTCTAGCTCCTGGGCCCAGAGAAATAATTTGTGTTCCATTCGAGATAATTGATTTGTTATTTGCACTTTCCAAATACTGGTTGGTTATGTGGCCGTGCAACGTAACTTAGGCAGTTAACAGGTGATAACTTAGCAAGTTAGTTGTTGTGGCAGATGGGGGTTATGGAGGGTGGTGTTGTGGAGGGTGGTGTGGCTGTGGTGGGGTTGTGGAGGGTGGTGTGGCTGTGGTGGTGTTGTGGAGGGTGGTGTGGCTGTGGTGGTGTTGTGGAGGGTGGTGTGGTTGTGCTGGTGTTGTGGAGGGTGGTGTGGCTGTGGTGGTGTTGTGGAGGGTGGTGTGGTTGTGCTGGTGTTGTGGAGGGTGGTGTGGCTGTGGTGGTGTTGTGGAGGGTGATGTGGCTATGATGGTGTTGTGGAGGATGGTGTGGCTGTGGTGGTGTTGTGGAGGATGGTGTGGCTGTGGTGGTGTTGTGGAGGGTGGTGTGGCTGTGGTGGTGTTGTGGAGGATGGTGTGGCTATGATGGTGTTGTGGAGGGTGGTGTGGCTGTGGTGGTGTTGTGGAGGGTGGTGTGGCTGTGGTGGTGTTGTGGAGGGTGGTGTGGCTGTGGTGGTGTTGTGGAGGGTGATGTGGCTATGATGGTGTTGTGGAGGATGGTGTGGCTATGATGGTGTTGTGGAGGATGGTGTGGCTGTGGTGGTGTTGTGGAGGGTGGTGTGGCTGTGGTGGTGTTGTGGAGGGTGGTGTGGCTATGATGGTGTTGTGGAGGATGGTGTGGCTGTGGTGGTGTTGTGGAGGGTGGTGTGGCTGTGGTGGTGTTGTGGAGGGTGGTGTGGCTGTGGTGGTGTTGTGGAGGATGGTGTGGCTGTGGTGGTGTTGTGGAGGGTGGTGTGGCTGTGGTGGTGTTGTGGAGGGTGGTGTGGCTGTGGTGGTGTTGTGGAGGATGGTGTGGCTGTGGTGGTGTTGTGGAGGATGGTGTGGCTGTGGTGGTGTTGTGGAGGATGGTGTGGTTGTGCTGGTGTTGTGGAGGGTGGTGTGGCTGTGGTGGTGTTGTGGAGGGTGGTGTGGCTGTGGTGGTGTTGTGGAGGGTGGTGTGGTTGTGCTGGTGTTGTGGAGGGTGGTGTGGCTGTGGTGGTGTTGTGGAGGATGGTGTGGTTGTGGTGGGGTTGTGGAGGATGGTGCAATGTGACCACTGCATGTGAGATCATTGACATGTTCCTCTCCCTGGCACTATTGTTGTTATTGTTGTAGTGACTGTGGTTCATGTTGTAGTGCCTACAACATGAACGACACCCACCCACTAAGTGACGGCCCGCCCCTGGCCGCCCGACACCCACCCACTAATAAGTGACGGCCCGCCCCTGGCCGCCCGACACCCACCCACTAAGTGACGGCCCGCCCCTGGCCGCCCGACACCCACCCACTAAGTGACGGCCCGCCCCTGGCCGCCCGACACCCACCCACTAAGTGACGGCCCGCCCCTGGCCGCCCGACACCCACCCACTAATAAGTGACGGCCCGCCCCTGGCCGCCCGACACCCACCCACTAAGTGACGGCCCGCCCCTGGCCGCCCGACACCCACCCACTAATAAGTGACGGCCCGCCCCTGGCCGCCCGACACCCACCCACTAAGTGACGGCCCGCCCCTGGCCACCCGACACCCACCCACTAATAAGTGACGGCCCGCCCCTGGCCGCCCGACACCCACCCACTAAGTGACGGCTCGCCCCTGGCCGCCCGACACCCACCCACTAAGTGACGGCCCGCCCCTGGCCGCCCGACACCCACCCACTAATAAGGGACGGCCCGCCCCTGGCCGCCCGACACACACCCACTAAGTGACGGCTCGCCCCTGGCCGCCCGACACCCACCCACTAATAAGGGACGGCCCGCCCCTGACCGCCCGACACCCACCTACTAAGTGACGGCCCGCCCCTGGCCACCCGACACCCACCCACTAATAAGTGACGGCCCGCCCCTGGCCGCCCGACACCCACCCACTAAGTGACGGCTCGCCCCTGGCCGCCCGACACCCACCCACTAAGTGACGGCCCGCCCCTGGCCGCCCGACACCCACCCACTAATAAGGGACGGCCCGCCCCTGGCCGCCCGACACACACCCACTAAGTGACGGCTCGCCCCTGGCCGCCCGACACCCACCCACTAATAAGGGACGGCCCGCCCCTGACCGCCCGACACCCACCTACTAAGTGACGGCCCGCCCCTGGCCGCCCGACACCCACCCACTAATAAGGGACGGCCCGCCCCTAGCCGCCCGACACCCACCCACTAAGTGACGGCTCGCCCCTGGCCGCTCGACACCCACCCACTAAATGACGGCCCGCCCCTGGCCGCCCGACACACACCCACTAAGTGACGGCTCGCCCCTGGCCGCCAGACACCCACCCACTAATAAGTGACGGCCCGCCCCTGGCCGCCCGACACACACCCACTAAGTGACGGCTCGCCCCTGGCCGCCCGACACCCACCCACTAATAAGGGACGGCCCGCCCCTGGCCGCCCGACACCCACCCACTAATAAGGGACGGCTCGCCCCTGGCCGACCGACAGCTACCCACTAAGTGACGGCCCGCCCCTGGCCGCCCGACACCCACCCACTAATAAGTGACTGCCCGCCCCTCGCCGCCCGACACCCACCCACTAATAAGGGACGGCCCGCCCCTCGCCGCCCGACACCCACCCACTAAGTGACGGCTCGCCCCTGGCCGCCCGACACCCACCCACTAATAAGTGACGGCTCGCCCCTGGCCGCCAGACACCCACCCACTAATAAGTGACGGCTCGCCCCTGGCCGCCCGACACCCACCCACTAATAAGGGACGGCCCGCCCCTCGCCGCCCGACACCTACCCACTAAGTGACAGCCCGCCCCTGGCCGCCCGACACCCACCCACTAAGTGACGGCCCGCCCCTGGCCGCCCGACACCCACCCACTAAGTGATGGCTCGCCCCTGGCCGCCAGACACCCACCCACTAATAAGGGACGGCCCGCCCCTGGCCGCCTGACACCCACCCACTAATAAGGGACGGCCCGCCCCTCGCCGCCCGACACCTACCCACTAAGTGACGGCCCGCCCCTGGCCGCCCGACACCCACCCACTAAGTGACGGCCCGCCCCTGGCCGCCCGACACCCACCTACTAAGTGACGGCCCGCCCCTGGCCGCCCGACACCCATCCACTAAGTGACGGCTCGCCCCTGGCCGCTCGACACCCACCCACTAAGGGGACGGCCCGCCCCTGGCCGCCCGACACACACCCACTAAGTGACGGCTCGCCCCTGGCCGCCAGACACCCACCCACTAATAAGTGACGGCCCGCCCCTGGCCGCCCGACACACACCCACTAAGTGACGGCCCGCCCCTGGCCGCCCGACACCCACCCACTAAGTGACGGCTCGCCCCTGGCCGCTCGGCACCCACCCACTAAGGGACGGCCCGCCCCTGGCCGCCCGACACCCACCCACTAATAAGTGACGGCCCGCCCCTGGCCGCCCGACACCCACCCACTAAGTGACGGCCCGCCCCTGGCCGCCCGACACACACCCACTAAGTGACGGCTCGCCCCTGGCCGCCCGACACCCACCCACTAAGTGACGGCCCGCCCCTGGCCGCTCGACACCCACCCACTAAGTGACGGCTCGCCCCTGGCCGCCCGACACCCACCCACTAATAAGTGACGGCCCGCCCCTGGCCGCCCGACACCCACCCACTAAGTGACGGCCCGCCCCTGGCCGCTCGACACCCACCCACTAAGGGACGGCCCGCCCCTGGCCGCCCGACACCCACCCACTAATAAGTTACGGCCCGCCCCTGGCCGCCCGACACCCACCCACTAAGTGACGGCCCGCCCCTGGCCGCCCGACACCCACCCACTAATAAGGGACGGCCCGCCCCTGGCCGCCCGACACCCACCCACTAATAAGGGACGGCCCACCCCTGGCCGCCCGACACCCACCCACTAAGTGACGGCCCGCCCCTGGCCGCCCGACACCCACCCACTAAGTGACGGCCCGCCCCTGGCCGCCCGACACACACCCACTAAGTGACGGCTCGCCCCTGGCCGCCCGACACCCACCCACTAAGTGACGGCTCGCCCCTGGCCGCCCGACACACACCCACTAAGTGACGGCCCGCCCCTGGCCGCCCGACACACACCCACTAAGTGACGGCCCGCCCCTGGCCGCCCGACACACACCCACTAACTGACGGCCCGCCCCTGGCCGCCCGACACACACCCACTAAGTGACGGCCCGCCCCCTGGCCGCCCGACACACACCCACTAAGTGACGGCCCGCCCCCTGGCCGCCCGACACACACGCACTAAGTGACGGCTCGCCCCCTGGCCGCCCGACACACACCCACTAAGTGACGGCTCGCTCCCTGGCCGCCCGACACCCACCCACTAAGTGACGGCCCGCCCCTGGCCGCCCGACACACACCCACTAAGTGACGGCCCGCCCCTGGCCGCCCGACACACACCCACTAAGTGACGGCCCGCCCCCTGGCCGCCCGACACACACCCACTAAGTGACGGCTCGCCCCCTGGCCGCCCGACACACACCCACTAAGTGACGGCTCGCCCCCTGGCCGCCCGACACCCACCCACTAAGTGACGGCCCGCCCCCTGGCCGCCCGACACCCACCCACTAAGTGACGGCCCGCCCCTGGCCGCCCGACACCCACCCACTAAGTGACGGCCCGCCCCTGGCCGCCCGACACACACCCACTAAGTGACGGCTCGCCCCCTGGCCGCCCGACACCCACCCACTAAGTGACGGCCCGCCCCTGGCCGCCCGACACCCACCCACTAAGTGACGGCCCGCCCCTGGCCGCCCGACACACACCCACTAAGTGACGGCCCGCCCCCTGGCCGCCCGACACACACCCACTAAGTGACGGCTCGCCCCCTGGCCGCCCGACACCCACCCACTAAGTGACGGCCCGCCCCTGGCCGCCCGACACCCACCCACTAAGTGACGGCCCGCCCCTGGCCGCCCGACACCCACCCACTAAGTGACGGCCCGCCCCTGGCCGCCCGACACCCACCCACTAAGTGACGGCCCGCCCCTGGCCGCCCGACACCCACCCACTAAGTGACGGCCCGCCCCTGGCCGCCCGACACCCACCCACTAAGTGACGGCCCGCCCCTGGCCGCCCGACACCCACCCACTAAGTGACGGCCCGCCCCTGGCCGCCCGACACCCACCCACTAAGTGACGGCCCGCCCCTGGCCGCCCGACACCCACCCACTAAGTGACGGCCCGCCCCTGGCCGCCCGACACCCACCCACTAAGTGACGGCCCGCCCCTGGCCGCCCGACACCCACCCACTAAGTGACGGCCCGCCCCTGGCCGCCCGACACCCACCCACTAAGTGACGGCCCGCCCCTGGCCGCCCGACACACACCCACTAAGTGACGGCTCGCTCCCTGGCCGCCCGACACACACCCACTAAGTGACGGCTCGCTCCCTGGCCGCCCGACACACACCCACTAAGTGACGGCTCGCCCCTGGCCGCCCGACACCCACCCACTAAGTGACGGCCCGCCCCTGGCCGCCCGACACACACCCACTAAATCTGCTGCTGATTTATTTGAAAGGTCAATATTCAATTAGGAATGAGTCGGCGACATTCCAACTGCGAAGTATTTGGCTTGGAAGCTCTGCTACTTTCCTCTCACATCCTGCCACATCACCTTGCCACACCCTACACATCACTCACCACTGTCACCGGGGAAGACAAAGGGGCAGAGCCTCGTCGAGCTCCAAAGGTGACACTCCGTCGCTGCTTTCTCTACAGTACTCTTACTGTCGGCTCTGTTGTCACTTTCCCTGGTGATGAAGTTGGCGCTTACCCCCTGTATACACCAGTCCCAAAACACAGGGACTTTGCAGCACTCTAATTCTTCCCTCTAGTCCTCTTGAACACGAGGTTACGTTCCATGATTTCATTAAATCTTTATTCCTGAACTCAAGTGGTCAGTAGCCTACTGTCAGGCTTTCACATATAAATGATGTGGCATAATCGTAATAAAAGTACATGTAAACACAGCGTTTAAAAGAATATTTACCTACAAAAGAACTACATAAATAATTAGTTGTCTTGGATAGCCTCAATCAAGTCTGCAATCAACGGCTGCTCTCGACCTTCATTAATAGTAATGTTAATCTATTAATAATAATAATAATAATAATAATAATAATAATAATAATAATATTATTATTTACAAAAAGGTACAATGGGTTGGTGAGATTACATTAGAGATATATTTTTACATTCTTGTAAAAGCCACCAACACGCATAACGTTTTGGGTAGAAACTATATATTCACATGAGTAGTCTCAATGTATCCTGCCATATGGGTGAATACTTATACTGTATATATAATAATAATAAATTCCTACTGGTTCGCTTAGGAACGCCTATTCAACAAGGTGGAAGGGGAGGGCCGATTAATTAACAAGGAAATATCTCCAGTGGTTTGTAGCTTATCTTCCTTGGAGATTTCAATTTACCAAGTCTAAGATGGAAATGGTAAACACAAATGTCATAGCAGGGAATGACCCGGGAAATAACCAACCACAGGTCAGAGAACTTTTGAGATTCTGTGACAAATTCTCGCTCAATCAACAGATCACAGATCCAACTAGGAACGAAAACACACTAGACTTGCTATTCACAAACAATGATGAACTAATCAGAGACATTACAATCTCAGATACTACATACTCGGACCATAAGCTCATTGAAGTGCGAACTAGCATAAATAACGGTGGTAGGTCTAAGAGACCCAACAAGCGAGAAGGAATATTCAATCAATTCAATTTCAACAATAAGAGGATCGACTAGGAAAAAATAAATGTAGACCTTGCAACCATTCAATGGGAGACGGTCTTAAGCGACAAAACTCCCACACAGGGAATAAATAGATCAACTGACAGCTGAAGCTTACAAGGTCTACTTGAAGCACGTGCCTGTGAGGAGGGGCAGAAAGAGGACCACTCTAGAAAGAGAACGCAGACGACTGTACAGGAGAAGGAAAAATAACGGAAATACTTAGGTAGACACGACTATCACAAGCAAGGAAATAAACCTAAACAGGGAGATCGAAGAAATAGAACAAACGTTGAAGCAATCATATGAGTCTGAGGAAATGGAATTGGAACAGAAAACTATACAAGAGATAAAGAAAAATCCAAAATATTTTTTCACATATGCAAACTCAAAATCAAAAACCTCCACCAGTATTGGACCGTTAATTACAACAGAAGGAACGTACACAGAGAACAACAAAGAAATTAGTGAAATTCTAAGAAGCCAGTATGAGGCTATGTTTAGCACACCAATAAACAACATGAAAGTTGATGATCCAGACAGCTTCTTTATGAATGACATTCAAGCTGCTGACATTATAACGGATATTAACACAAACTCTGAAGACTTTGAAAGAGAAATTGACAATATGCCTATGCACTCAGCTCCTGGGCCTGACTCATGGAATTCAATATTCATAAAGAAATGTAAAGTACCAGTAGCGCGAGCACTCAGCATAATATGGAGAAAGAGCCTGGATACAGGGGAGATACCAGTAGCACTTTAATCTGCAGATATAGCTCCTTTGCACAAGGGGTAGTAAAGCCTTGGCCAAAAATTATAGGCCAGTTGCACTAACATCACACATAATAAAAGTTTTTGAAAGGGTGATTAGGAATCAAATTTATAGTTTTATGGAAAATAATGAGTTACACAACCCAGGACAACATGGATTGTGAGCGGGAAGATCCTGTCTGTCACAATTACTCAACTACTATGACAAAATCACAGAAGCTCTAGAAGAAAAGCAAAATGCAGAAGTAGTATACACAGACTTTGCAAAGGCATTCGACAAATGTGATCATGGAGTGGTTACACACAAAATGAGGTCAATGGGAATAACTGGTAATGTAGGACGCTGGATACTCAATTTCCTGTCGAACAGAACACAAACAGTAACAGTCAATCAAATAAAATCAAGTCCAAGCGCAGTTAAAAGCTCTGTACCTCAAGGTACAGTCCTTGCACCACTGTTGTTCCTTATTCTCATATCAGATATAGATAAAAATACAAGTCACAGCTTCGTGTCATCCTTTGCAGATGACACAAAAATCAGCATGAAAATTTCCTCTGCTGAAGACATGGAAAAATTGAAATCAGATATCAACAAAGTTTTCCATTGGGCAGCATAAAATAACATGATGTTTAACAACAATAAATTCCAGGTACTCAGGTACGGCAAAAATGAGGACCTGAAACATAATACAGAGTACAAAACACAATCGAATCTGCCCTTAGTAGGTAAACAGCATGTCAAGGATTTGGGAATAATGATGTCCGACGATCTAACGTTTAAGGAGCATAACCAAGCAAATATTGCGTCAGCCAGAAAAATGATAGGATGGATTACGAGAACTTTCAAATCCAGGGATCCCATCACGATGGTTGTGCTCTTCAAGTCACTTGTGTTGTCCCGTCTTGAGTACTGCTCAGTACTCACTTCCCCCTTCAGAGCAGGAGAGATTGCTGAAATAGAGGGAATACAGAGAACATATACGGCACGCATAGACGCGATAAAGCATCTAAATTATTGCGATCGTCTCAAAGCTCTCCAAATGCACTCACTAGAAAGGAGACGAGAGAGATACCAAATAATATACACATGGAAAATACTGGAAGGCCAGGTCCCTAATCTACACTGTAAAATAACAATGTACTGGAGTGAACGATATGGAAAAAAATGCAGAATAGAACTAGTGAATAGCAGAGGTGCCTATGGCACAATCAGAGAACACTGTATAAACATCAGAGGTCCGCGGTTGTTCAACGTCCTACCAGCGAGCCTAAGAAATATTGCCAGAACAACCGTGGACATCTTCAAGAGGAAACTAGACTGTTTTCTAAAAGAAGTTCCGGGCTGCAGTGGGTATGTGGGCCTGCGGGCTGCTCCAAGCAACAGTCTGGTGGACCAAACTCTCCCAAGTCAAGCCTGGCCTCAGGCCGGGCTTGGGGAGTCGAAGAACTCCCAGAACCCCATCAAGCAGGTAGCTCCCATGTGTTACCAGCTCACTGAAGTTCTGTCACCACATCCTTGGCTGCTACCTAGCTCACATGTATCCTCCTCGTTCTTCTTCCTTCCTTGGGTAACACATGGCAACACCCCTCCCAACACATCAAGGGGACACGTTCGGTGGGGTGTCCAATGCTGGTGTCGACACTGGATTTCCCTGGACTCTCGTCGCTCTGCAGGATATATCTGTTCCCGGCAGCCTTATGTAGGTACCCAGTGAACTGATTCACTGCCATGGAAGGAGATATTACGACGGTTTCGGTCACTGGCTGGGTCAGTTTCATACAGGGCGCTGTCGCAGTCAATTCACTGTAAACACTGTCTTTATAGGGTAACCAGAGATATTAATGTCTGCCACACTTGCTCACCTCACTGGTTACTATTGTAACACCTGGGGGCCTGTCCGGGATGTTACAATACTCCCTCTCCCTGGAATTAACACAACAATCGGGTGTATCTAAATTAAGCCTGATTTAAGACAACAATCGGGTGTATCTAAATTAAGCCTGATTGTTGTCTTAATTCTGGGGAGAGGGAGTATTGTAACGCCGGGAGAGTGCACCCATGACTCACTATGGGAACGCCCTGGTAAGATCAGCCTGTACCTCAGATTCAGTTATTAATTGAAATAGCATCTGGCCCCAGCCTATTCAGCTTGTTCCCTGTTTATGAAAATCCTGATAGTCTTAGCACAACAACCTAATGATACATTTTGATTGCTTTTTTGTACGTCATGGGCCCTTATGTGCTGACCAAGTTGGCTGAATCAGCTGGGAACAGGTCCACCCCAGACGTTCCCACAACAGTGTAAAATGCCCCCCCCCCCCTTCTCATTCAGTTGGATATATACCCCCTGTATGATAGTAGAGAGAAAGAGTGCTGGAGGGTCGGAGAGTGTGTGTGACGCTGCAGGTCCGTGAGGTGGCAGGTCATCAGGCAAGCCTCAGGAGACAGAGTGACTCCACCCGACTGAGAGGCAGAGAGTGGTCTTAAGGTAATGTGTGTGATCTTTGATACGTTTCCATGTCTGGATCCCGTAACAATTTGCCAGTATTGCCAGTGTTAAAGTAGGTTTTTATGAGTAGTGAATTACATAATTTGTTCTTAATAAACTCATGTTAAGCTTCCCCTCTGTATCAATTGTTGAATCCCCTTAACTTCTGAATATAATTGGCTAACAACCGTCCCATAAATATTGACAGTTAAAGAAAGAGTACTCTCCAAGTCAAGCAATGTTTCTTGCCTCGTTGCTTGATATAGTAAATGGAAAGGCAGATGGTGGCAGCGTCTTTATTTATGTATATAGTGGTGTTATAATATAGTGGTGTTACACTATGTTGTTTAATATCGATGCACGATTGTTCACAGCCTCTTCATTGGCACAGTAAAATAAAGCACTCCCTTTCCAGGGTCACAGTCAACATTCCACTTGCCTCTTCACAGGCAAAAATCAAAAGGACCACTTGCTTACCATGACCCCAGTCGTGTCTTCAGTAGCCTCTTCATCGGCTACTCCTTATGGATTCACACACACCGAGTCGTTACCCTTTCCGATGCTTACTGATCGGGACTGTCACTAGTCTTCGATGGTCAGTCCATTCGCATTGACCCACCAAGATCCAAATAAAGGTACTTGCAGCTCCCTCCACCGAATCTACCGTGCTATCGAGTCCCTTTTACTTTCAGCAGGTCCCTTCGTCGACGATACTTGTACGACCTTATCCAGAAAAGTCCCCCTTGGCGCCTCAATATGGTCAGAGTCCTATTGCCACTCTCCTAGGCACAACTCGCTTCTTAAGATCCAACTCTGCCAATCCTCAAATCCTCAGGAGAGTGCCCAATTCACAACCTTCCTGCCTGAAGTCTAGCCAAACAGTGAGCTGGGCTCTACTCCCTGAGTCCCTGGGCCGGTCTCGATGCCCGCGGATGATGTCACAGAAAGCTCCTTGCTGATTGGTCTAGCTCCTGAGTCCCCGCCAGTCATCTCTTACATTATATGAGCTTGGGGCATGTGTCTGTGCACTCCTCCAAGCCCCGGATGTGTCACCACCCACCCGGACGCAGTCTGGCCCAATTCACCCCTGTACAGCCAAATATCATGAAAGATTGTGTATAAGACTCGTTCCTTTTTAACTTAAATTACAGCTTGGGCTGTCTGCGATCTTTCTTGATGGGTAAAGATGACTCTCAAGGCTGAAGAGGACTTATCAGACGGCGTTCATAACACCACACCCCCACACATGCTCTGTACCACACTTCTCCAGCATTTACTCGCACCCTGAGTTTTTATCATTTCTTTGTACAGTCAGACAAGATGCTTCTGGTCTTCTGCTTCAGTTCCTACGCTTCTCAAGACCCTTGTACACACAAGGCGAAAGTTTCATACTTGAGCATATTTTCCCTGGAAATTTGCATTTTCTATTTGCAACATGGAAATTTTGTCTTGAATTTAAATCTTGGAAATTTACATCTCGAATTTACAGCCTGGAAATTTGTATCTCAAATTTACAATCTGGAAATTTGTAACTTTAATTTACAGTCTGGAAATTTGTTTCTCTTATTTACAGTCTGAAAATTTGTATCTCTAATTTACAGTCTGGAAATTTGTATCTCTAATTTACAGTCTGGAAATTTGTTTCTCTTATTTACAGTCTGGAAATTTGTTTCTCTTATTTACAGTCTGGAAATTTGTATCTCTAATTTACAGTCTGGAAATTTCGGTTTCCCATTTAAATCCTTGGAAACTTGCATCATGCATATTACATTAAGATGTCTTTCCTTGTGGGTTTGGAGATTCCCACTCCGGGTTCTGCTGTCTCTGGTACACTGTCAAAAATAGCGTGCAGTTTGTACCACCTGTGAGAGATGAGGCCCTTCTCTTGTATATATGTTTTGCTGCATTCTTTGATGATATGATTGTTGTTGCGTAATGGGTAGACTCTTGGCGGTATCCACTTACAGAATACTGTTGGGGGTCAGTATTAGTCTCACACTGAACCAATGGTACGTCAAAGAAATGCTTAATATGAATTCCAAAGAGAACCGGCTGCCATCACCCCCGTTACATTCGTTACTACAAGAGTATTATGATATTTAAGATTTGATAATTACTAATTAGTGGAATGCCAGTGGTTTAGGGGGGAACCACAATGCCCTTTTTAAACTTTAGGCTTGATGTAGACTTAGTTTATTTATTCAATCAAAAGGGTTTTGATAATTACTTCTGAGACCGGAAGGGATCTCTTTTTTTTTTTTTTAATGTTATCAGTCACCGACAATTATATCCAACAATTTAATGCTAAAGAATTTTGGGAGGTTCTAACAAGGAGGTTATCTTGGTTATCTTGAGATGATTTCGGGGCTTTTTAGTGTCCCCGCGGCCCGGTCCTCGACCAGGCCTCCACCCCCAGGAAGCAGCCCGTGACAGCTGACTAACACCCAGGTACCTATTTTATTGCTAGGTAACGGGGGGGGGGGGCTCAACGTCCTTGATGACATACCTCGGATATGACAATGGGGTAGAACCAGAGACACATAAAGATGAAAATTAATAGCAAGATTTTAGGTGCATGAGGTGCAAGGACTGATCCCTCAGGATCCGGGTCCGGCATGAACTTTGATCCCTAACTTGACTCGGCTTGTCAAGAAATCTTCCCATTAAAATATTTGCAACAAGATGACCTGTCAGCATTTCAGAAACTTGTCAGGTGGTAAAGGTCACAGGGACCGGGCCTCTCCCAGGAGAGGGTCGAGGTTGAGGAGAGGAGAAGGAAGAGAGGGAGGGAGTTGGAGTAAGAGGTACGTATGGAATGGATTTTCCTGGCTGTTACGGCCATCAGCGTCACCATCTGCAATATTAACTTCAATATCATCCTAAATTTCGTGGCACTTTGATTATTATTTAGAGTTGACAGTGTATTGAGAAATGCTTATTGCCAAAGTCATGTATATCGTGTGTCTGAGACTATGTGTAGTGTGTGTGTATGATTGCTAAGGTCATGTACATCGTGTGTCTGAGACTATGTGTAGTGTGTGTGTATGGTTGCCAAGGTCATGTATATCGTGTGTCTGAGAATATGTGTAGTGTGTGTGTATGGTTGCTAAGGTCATGTATATCGTGTGTCTGAGACTATGTGTAGTGTGTGTGTATGATTGCTAAGGTCATGTACATCGTGTGTCTGAGACTATGTGTAGTGTGTGTGTATGGTTGCCAAGGTCATGTATATCGTGTGTCTGAGAATATGTGTAGTGTGTGTGTATGGTTGCCAAGGTCATGTACATCGTGTGTCTGAGACTATGTGTAGTGTGTGTGTATGGTTGCCAAGGTCATGTATATCGTGTGTCTGAGAATATGTGTAGTGTGTGTGTATGGTTGCCAAGGTCATGTATATCGTGTGTCTGAGAATATGTGTAGTGTGTGTGTATGGTTGCCAAGGTCATGTATATCGTGTGTCTGAGAATATGTGTAGTGTGTGTGTATAGTTGCCAAGGTCATGTACATCGTGTGTCTGAGACTATGTGTAGTGTGTGTGTGTGTATGGTTGCCAAGGTCATGTACATCGTGTGACAGACTGTGTGTAGTGTGTGTGTATGGATGCCAAGGTCATGTATATCGTGTGACAGACTATGTGTAGAGTGTGCGTATGGTCCCAAGGTGATACACGTACCATGTATGTCATTCTGATATTAATCAGATATTTCAGTGGGCCTCAGATAATATGATTTTTAATGAAGATAACTTTTCCTTTGCTATGGAAAAAAACGAAAATATACAAACGGAAACAATATATAAATTGCAGTCAAATCCCACTAAAATGAAAAAGCAATGTAAAGGATCTGGAAATAATCATGTCGGAAGACCTTACCTTTAAAGAACACAATAAAGTAGCTGTCACGACTGCAAGAAAAATGACAGGTTGGATAACAAGAAATTTGAAGCAAGAGATACCATATCATTGTCGATACTTTTCAATATTCTCCCTCTCTAGAGGAAATATTGTTGCAAAGTAACATTGCCATTCAACGCGGGATAAATTGTTGACCTGGAGAGTGTTGTAACGGGGGGGGGGATGAATTAGAGAAGTAAAGTAAAGCAAATTAATGTAAGAAGAAGGGGAGGAGGAAGGAGGGATGAAGGATGGATGGATAGAACATGGGAGATGTTGAGGCAGGAACTGAGGTAGAGAGAGGCGAGCGGGAATAGAAAACGGGGAGCGAACGGGAGGAGGGGAAGCAGGAGGGAGAGAAGGGAGGAGGAGTAGAGTGATGTAGGAGGAGAAATAATAGAGAGAGTAGCCTGACTGTTATTCTATCTATGAAGTTATACTGATGTTATTATCGATGTTAATTTTACTTTACATATTTAACTATAAGCTGCCACCACCTGTCATTGAAACTAAATTTTAATTCCACTTAAACAATGCGACAGGAACACTGTTTAAGAATATCTGAGTGTGAGAATATGGTTTCTCAAGATTCTCCCACAGCTGACTGGAATGGCTCATTGCAGTGCACAGTGCACCGATCTTGTGCACAAGCCTATCTCTGTTAACCCTGGATAGTGACCTGGCATGTTGGGTATCTCCAGAATGCCCACTTAACCAGGAACACTTTCATAATACGGAGGCCGCTGTATGTCCAGGCAGGAAGTAGATACAGGGAAGTTAAGCATACTTGCCACCAAGGGTCAGTGGGTACATTGGCTGGGGCCAGCGTGAGAGACAGAGGGGAGACGCCAGCGACCGTCTGACCTCTGGGGTCAACCGGCACGATGGAGAATAACAGCTATGACGTGGTCGTGACGTGTTCATGACGTCACCTCTCCTACTGATCATCGAACGTTCAATATGATTGGTTCCCGCTTATTTGCTGCAATGCTATTGGTCAAATTGTAACCTTTTGTGTTGGGTGCCCACGAGACGCCCTGAGCCTCAGGCAAAAGTATTCTTGTGAGGGATCTCTTACCCAGAGGACGTGTCCAGGTCTGTCTACCGGCCAATAGACTGAACACCGTCCATTCCTCACTGTCAAGTTAACTCAGCGTCTTTACGATATACCCACACTCGCCCAGAATCACGATTGTGAATATATTGTTCAGAAGCCTATAGTGACAAATCACCAGAGCGAAACAGACTGGTATCAGGTAACCCCTGGTGACAAAGATCGTTGTGAGTGACCTAGAGTGAACTAAGGCAGTGCCGCCGCCTAAGTAACCTGTGTGTGACTTTACCACAAGTTAAGTGTACCTGCATGGTACCACAACCGCCGCCAGCCGCCACTCTGTCCAGAGCGTGTAACGAGTACCTCAGTACCATAGTACCTCGAGGCGCTCGCCGCCGCCCTCACTGTACACTGTACCACGTGATGTCACCACCTTACTCACCGCCAGTGCCAAGTGTGTGTGCGTGTGTCTGTCTGTTAAGCATACAGCACGCCCCCCCCCCCCCCCCCCCGTGTCAAGTACGGATTGTGGGAAGCCTGCCGTCAATGGTCTCACGTCAGAATGACCGCCCAGCTGTCAGGCCACCTATAAGTTCTTGAATACATACAAGTGCCTGAGTGAGTGAGTGAGTAAGAGAGGTACCCCCATCTGTAAGTACAAGATCTTGTCATTGTTTTATTGTCTGTTTATGCTATTATATTGGAAAATATTAGAGGTACTGGTTCCAAATCTGCACACAGAAATAACACAACATGAAACCAATAGGCATGGCCGGATGTGCAGAATAGCTCCATTGAAAAACAGAGGTGCAATAGGTATGCCGAGACTCAACTCTATCAACATAACCCGAGATTTTTCAAAACTCCCGCTACACATAAGGGGCATAACTGAACGATAGCTATCACGTGTTTATCAAGAGAGATCTTGATACACACCTCTAAAGGATACCTGGCCAACCAGGCTGTGATTCATTTGTAAGGCTGCGAGCAGCCGCATTCAACTGCCTGGTTGACCAGACGACCAACCAGGAGGCCTGGTAGACCAGACGACCAACCAGGAGGCCTGGTAGACCAGACGACCAACCAGGAGGCCTGGTAGACCAGACGACCAACCAGGAGGCCTGGTAGACCAGACGACCAACCAGGAGGCCTGGTTGACCAGACGACCAACCAGGAGGCCTGGTTGACCAGACGACCAACCAGGAGGCCTGGTAGACCAGACGACCAACCAGGAGGCCTGGTAGACCAGACGACCAACCAGGAGGCCTGGTTGACCAGACGACCAACCAGGAGGCCTGGTAGACCAGACGACCAACCAGGAGGCCTGGTAGACCAGACGACCAACCAGGAGGCCTGGTAGACCAGACGACCAACCAGGAGGCCTGGTAGACCAGACGACCAACCAGGAGGCCTGGTTGACCAGACGACCAACCAGGAGGCCTGGTAGACCAGACGACCAACCAGGAGGCCTGGTAGACCAGACGACCAACCAGGAGGCCTGGTAGACCAGACGACCAACCAGGAGGCCTGGTAGACCAGACGACCAACCAGGAGGCCTGGTTGACCAGACGACCAACCAGGAGGCCTGGTAGACCAGACGACCAACCAGGAGGCCTGGTAGACCAGACGACCAACCAGGAGGCCTGGTAGACCAGACGACCAACCAGGAGGCCTGGTAGACCAGACGACCAACCAGGAGGCCTGGTTGACCAGACGACCAACCAGGAGGCCTGGTAGACCAGACGACCAACCAGGAGGCCTGGTAAGAGACCAGGCTGTGGAGATGTTGATATTCGGAATCACCACAAGGGAGGTAGGTAGTCCTCCGCTTTGACCTGATGGTTCTATTTCATTTGACCCAGTGTATTTATGTCTTGTTTTCCCTGCTGTGATATGACTGGCCTGATATGTGACTTGTTCCCTGTTAACCTTAAGTCTCAACCACTGGACCCAACCAGCTAACATGGACCTATACACCTGTAGTGTATAGGTTCAACTGTAAAGGTGTACCCTACCCCTTAGTGAACATGCTCTGAGTGTACTGTAATCCTGGATAAGGATCAGGGTTACAGTATATTTTCAGGTTGGTCAGTAAGCTGTTGTGATGGCTTTAAATATTATCTACATTTTATTATTATTATTATTATTATTTTTCTACCACAGATGTGGCCACACATTTACAATGCTAACCAGCATATATACATTTTCTCTGTCCTCCATGGACAGGGTTAGAGATTTGTTAAACATATAGTTCAGGGATTTATTGAACAGTCAATCACAGAAGGTGATTGTAGTGCTTTTAAAATGCTAAGCTAACCTACATATGTAAATACATAGATTCACAGATTTACGTATGCTCTACATAAAGGGTTCGATGTGTCTTTTACATAGTGTCATTAATGTGCATTTACAACGGTGAAATGTAATTCTGATCAGCTTCCAGATATACTTTATACACATATACATACACACACATATACATTTATACATACAGTTAAAGATCCCTCGTCCAAAAGATGGCAACATTAACCTGACTTCTTATGATCTTACCCAGGACCAACGAGACCTCTTAAATCTTGGTCTAAATTGTCAATTCATATCTAAATCAAAGAAGCATCAAAAACGCCTGGAAATTGAAATGCTTCTGGACGACATCCATGAGCTAGAAGACAACAAAAAAGTCATCACCACTGACACACTTCAAGCTGAACTACTAGCAGAAGCCGGGAAAAAACGAGGAACATACTCATCAACAATTTTAACCCCACGACTCAAAGCAGCAGCAAAACAACTAAAAAAGCTGGAAGATGTAACAATAAGAAAAGCCGACAAGACAGCAGCATATGTGTTGATTCCTACCCAAGAATACATGAATAAAATTAGGGACATCCTTAGTGATGACACTAAATTTCAACGAATCACGGGGAACCCTGTGGAAGACCTTAAGCGCAAAGTGAACAAAACTATTACTGCAATCAACGCAAAGAAAGGTAGTGTTCATTTCACCGAACTCCAGGGCGACTATGGCTTAGGATATGCTTATGGCAATGTTAAGACACACAAACCGGGTAACCCACTATGTCCAATAATCAGCCAAATACCAACTCCAACTTATCATCTGGCAAAAGACTTAATGAACTCCTAACTCCATATACTCCAAGCAACTATAGTCTACAATCATCAGCAGATTTCCTAGAATTAATAAAAATTACACAGCCCGATGGAATCATTGCTTCCCTGGACGTCGAATCCCTATTTACCAACGTCCCAGTCGACACCACCATAGAAATGATGCTGGACAGAGTATACAGAGACGAGAGCACCCCCAAATTAGACATACCCGAGCCACACTTGAAGAGCCTTCTCGAGGCATGTACAAAGGAAGCTCCTTTCATCAGTCCGCAAAGGGACATGTATCTACAAAAAGACGGAGTAGCAATGGGCTTGCCCTTAGGAGTGTTATTCGCTAGTTTTTACATGGGGAACCATCGAAGATAGTCTTCAGTAGTAGACAAAAACCAACTGTATACTGGCGTTATATAGATGACATATTCGTCATAGTAAAAGACTCAGATGAACTAATTGATCTAAAAAGCCATCTAGGGAGAGAGTGTCAGTACTCCGATTTACACATGAAAATAGTGAAAATAACAGTCTGCCTTTCTTGGACGTACTAATAACAAAAACAGGAACCTCTTTAAGCACCAGCGTATATACAAAATCTACCAACATAGGATTATACCTGAATGGTAAGAGTGAGTGCCCCCAAAGATACAAAACCAGTGTTCTCAATGCTTATATTCGTCGAGCGCTTACACACACTGCTCCGAATGGAGCAATGTGAGTAGAGAGTTTGAAATAATAACTCAGATATTGGTGAACAATGGATATGGTAATACGGAAATAAACACCGCTATAAGAAGACACTTGGACCAATGGTATAACCCTGAACCTAGAACAGAAACTACAACACCTCCAATAAAATGATGTTACAAATCAACTATGCACAGTGAACATAAAAAAAAAAGAATAATGAAGGAAATAATTCGTAAAGGAGTAAAAAGCAATATTCCTAACCAAAACATTGACCTGATCATATTCTATAAAACAAAGAAGTCTACCGACCTCCTTATTAAAAACAGCCCGAAGCCGACGGAGAACCGTTTACAGCAGTCAAGCGTTGTATACATATACACCTGCCCCCACGAAGGATATAACATTCAATCTAAGTACATAGGTATGACGTCGACCAAGCTGACAAGGCGTTTGACCTGTCATCTTCAATTCGGTGCCCCCAGGACTCACATGAGACAAGCCCATGACATCACCCTAACAAGAGAAATGCTGAATAAAAACACTTGTATAATAGACAAAACTCAAGGTGTAAGAAGATTACAAATTCTTGAAGCAATCCATATAAGAATAGAACAACCAACCATGAATACCCAAATCACGGAACTATTTACTCTACCCACCATGAAAGTAGGAACAAGATCGGAACATAACGATGGCAACACAGAAGACACTGCTCAATATAATAGGCCTATTACACCCGATTAATCTTTGTATGTACTTCGTCCCCTATTAATCCCATTGCCTTTTCCTTTAATCTACTTGGTTTCTCACCTGACCCCATACTGGTATAAATCTAACGAGATCTGTAATTTCTTATCACTTGAGAATGAACCATGTAGGTTCGAAACGTTGTGCAATTGTATAATAAGTGTAATACAGTCTATAGTAATTCACTTTTTCTTCACCTTGAAAACGAACATGAGTTTTGGAGAGCTCTCTTTTCAACTAAACCCTGATGCAAGAATAATAGTTAGAGGGATAGAAGCACTAAACCAGATGATAGTAAATACAGAATATGCGGTCACATTCAATGAGACATGTATACACACATACACATACATTTGTCTCTTTTACTCTGACAGGGTGAGATAGCTGATAAGAGAAACTAGTGTGCAATTAAGCATTTAATCACTGAAGGTGATTAAGATGCTTTTACAAGCTCAGGTTATATAGTTACATCACATACATACATTGTATAATTGATACGTTACATGGTCAATCTAGGGTACAAGTCCAATTCATCAAGTGTTCCAGTACTCATGTTGTAGTTACGGAGTTCAGCATACCTTAGCCCAGGAGGGCGAAAGTCAGTCAAGTGGGACATTCTGCAATATAATGTTCAAGTGACATTCTGCAATATAATGTTCAAGTGACATTCTACAATATAATGTTCAAGAGAGTGCATGTTTT
Source organism: Procambarus clarkii (assembly GCF_040958095.1). Lineage (NCBI taxonomy): Eukaryota > Metazoa > Arthropoda > Malacostraca > Decapoda > Cambaridae > Procambarus > Procambarus clarkii. The sequence goes on from NC_091212.1 coordinate 26,566,048, forward strand.
CTCTTTCACAAAGTTGACACATTGTGTACTCGACATTTGGGTTTTGAGAAAGCTGCCAGATACGTCTATATCCCAGGCGAATTCTGGCCACTATAACATCACATTGCCGGGTTCTTGTTCTATTAGTCCCATATGTGAATATCTCCTCACGATATCTATCATAATGTTTAATGCTACAACTTTCAGGTCTTTGTGGATTTGTTAGGTCGGTGAGATTTTCATTAGATATTTGTTTAAGTATTCTCTTTGTCACTGCTAATGAAACACCCATATCAATTTGTACTACTGGTTTTCTACAGGCTTTCTTTGCAAGCATATCAACAGTGTCATTTCTTGAGATGCCAACATGTGATGGTATCCATAGGAATTTCATTTCAAATCTGTTTTCTTTAGCAGATAAAACATTCATTTGAATATCACTGACTATTTTCTGGGTGTTATTACTATGTGCGTTCAATGCCAGGATTGCACTCTGCGAGTCACAGTATATAAGTCCACTGCCTTTGTCTTTTAAAAATTCAGTGGCAAGGGATAGGCCTGCAAGTTCGGTTTGAGTTGTACTTGCACAATCATTGACGCACTTCATTGCTGTATGTATGAGAGAAAATTTTTCAAATATATTACATCCGCAACTGGTACATCGTCCACCTTCTTCTATAGAGCCGTCGGTATAGCACTGATACACATCGTTACCCATAACCTGAGTACTCTCAGTGATGCTTTTCAGTGTTAACTGTTTTAATAATGTAGAGTGTACACTATCTTTCTTGGGTGCATTTATAAAACAACTGATAGATCCCAGTTAACCCATGGAGTAATTGGTTGATTAATCATTAATTGAGTTGGGTACATATTGTCACGTGGGGGTGGGCGGTCCGGGGCTCTGCTAACACTCGGCTGCTAGGGGCTCAAAGGGCCCAAATACTCAGCCCCTCCGACTCCCTGGATTCACCGGAGTCTCCTTGGTCACACAAGATAGGACCAACAATGCCCACCTCCGCAGGTCTTTGCTTCCACCACAAAGGGGTGCCACTGATTCACCCTGGAAGCCCTTCAGTCAACCACGGGGAAACTGCTGCTAACAGTTCCGGCCTAGACCCGGGGGGGAGTGAAGGAAGACTCAGGCTTACCTATAACCATAACCTCCCTGAGTCTTGCCTGCCAGACAAAAAAAGGTTGCAGGAACTCCTTTCCCACCTGTCTTCTCTATCTTCCTCTTAGCAAGGTCGCCAGCTGGGTTATTATATCTGCACCCCAGCAATGCAGTTCAGTGGGTGTATCATATATCGTTTGTAGCCAGAAATGTATGCTCATAGAGAAAATCACAAATGGAGGCACACTCAAACACAGTAATAAAATGTGTGGATTTACTGACGCAAATTACATGAACACACACACACAATCACAAGTAATACATGAATATGGGAATATGGATAATAAGTCTGGAGATCGTCAGCCTCTTCTTCCACGACCTCCAACACTCCTTCAAATGGGCAGGAAGACCGGAGTCTCACACTCTCACAGGAGGGCCTCTTCACCACGTCGGCACCTCTTCTTCCCTGTCCTGCCATCCATACACACTGTCCTCTCTGACAGTCCTGGACACAAGCTGCCTTGCAGCCTACTCTACTATTAAAGTAATAAAGTCTTGCTGCCACATACACGAGTAAATATTGTGGCCTAACTAGCCTACTCATACAAGGGGTAATGGGAGGGAAAAATGATCTACCTTACACTCCTGGCTCACGACGCCTGTCCCTCGATGGTGTGAGGTTCCCACGCTTCATTGGGTCGATCCTCGACGATCCAGGGCGTTCCACAGGTCCTCAGGTGTCGTGAAGCCTTCGCGTCGTCGCCGTTCCAATCCCTGAGATTCAGCTGCCCCAATCCTGGTTCATCGATGGGCGCTGAGCTAATCACTATTTTTTCCCCACACTCGCCTCTCCCACAGGGCGTCGCTCCTTGTCCTAGGCACGGTGTCGTCCTTCAAAGATTCTCAGTGGATGTGACCCCAGTCACAGCTAGCTTGCTCGCCCACCTTCCAGACCTCAACGTCCAGCCAGCGGCGCCGCCCAGCGTCGTCGCCGACTATTTTCCAAGTTTGGGCACTTCTCTGCTCACTGAACTTGGTTCCTCTTTTGCTTCCCAGAAGCGCAGGGTCTCCAATAACGGTGGTAGGCTGCGCAGGCCAGCTCAATCCACTGAACAAGGCTTGCAGAGCCTCCAATCCCTGAGAGCAGACCGAGGCGCGTCCTGTCGCTTCCACGGTCAGTACAACTCTGACGTTGGCGCCGCCCGGGGCACTCGGTGACGTCATGGCGGGCCCTGATTTGTCGCCCGCGACCTACGTCGACCAATCCGCGATCGGCTTGTCTCCCTTCCAAAAGGTCATATCTGCCGCAGGGGATACTGTTTCATTTTATAACAGGGCGCCAATTTTCCTTTATTTACAACTTATAATATAACCTCCTTCCATTAAATGGCAGCCGGTCTGGTCGCCACATATATCACTAGACTCCCTGAACCTCAGAGAATCAGTAGGGAGAGCTGATATGACTCTTTAAGCCGGCAAGCGAAAGAAATAGGAGAGGGCACCGTAACAATATTTAATATTTTGATGGAGTTGGCTACCTTGTAGAACCAAAATGCATAATCGGATTTCGCTCTTCTTCTACAGACCTCAGGTGAGTGTAGCATATTAGAAAGTTTAGTTTGAAACTTCATGTGTTGCCGAGATCTACTCAATGCCTTCACGCCGAAAACTATGCTAATAGACAAAATTCTCTCACTTATGGTAGGTAATTTTAATTCTGCTCTCATATTTACTATTCTCGTGGACTTTAGAGCCCCAAGGATGAGACGCATAGCTTCATTTTGCAAGGTTTCCAGAGATTTCAGCTCTGTCAGTATACAGTGTGAGATGTAGAGCATTGTAGTCAATCACAGAGCGTATAAATGATACATAAAACATTCTAGCAAGTCTCACGTTAATTCCATGATTGACACCAACAAGGACCCACAAGGGCTTTAATAACTCCCAGTCTCTCCTCTTGAGAGAAGAAAAGTACCCAGGGTCATTAATGGAGACACCAAGGTATCTGTAAGACTCGTGGTTCTCAAGTGCTCGCCCATCTTTATGATAATTGGCTGGTTGAATATCACACGAAATGAGGGCACGAGTTTTCTGTACAGAGATAAGGAGGCCACATTCCTCGGCTCTAGTAGCAAAATCATCGAGCAGAACTTGAATTCTAGGCTCGGAGGCAGCCTGTAAACATATATAAACGTCCTCCCAGCAAGCATAAGAAATATTGCCGGAACAACCGTGGACATTTTCAAGAGGAAACTAGATTTATTCCTCCAAGGAGTGCCGGACCAACCGGGCTGTGGTGGGTATGTGGGCCTGCGGGCCGCTCCAAGCAACAGCCTGGTGGACCAAACTCTTACAAGTCGAGCCTGGCCTTGGGCCGGGCTTGGGGAGTAGAAGAACTCCCAGAACCCCATCAACCAGGTATCAACCAGGTATATCAGCATAACAAATGTCATGGTACTAATACAAGTAACCCTCCTCCCTTTCCAGCCCATTGTCGTTGTGAGGGGGCTTGGTGGGCGGCTGCTGGAGTGTGATGCTCCATGGGACAGTCCTCTGTCCTTTTGAAGCCTTATGCTCCTGCTGCTGTCTTCACAAATTATGCTGGAAGTCTTTCCTTAGGTTTCATTTTTCTCCCTCCCCCCCCCCCTCTTCTCCTTTCTACTTGTCATTTCCCGCCGACCTTTTGCCAGTCTTGATTATTTGGACATCTTCTGTTTTGATGCCTGGGTGTTTGGGGAGGCGCGCACACTCACCAGTAGAACTGTGGTACCCAACGTCGCGAGCGAGGGGGGACTTTTATTATCAATCCTCCTTTCGTCACTGAACCCGATCTCGACGGACTGACGGTTCTTAAGGTGGCGATTGTGGGGCGTATACTCACGACGCACTCCTGGGGGGGGACCCCCAGCCTGTTTCTTTTTGGTTGTCCTATCCTCTAATTGTGGCTCCCATGGTGGGTGTGAGGTCTCATTTGTGAATTACCTAATATGAGGAGTTAGATATGAGTTATTACGAGGAGTATTATCTCCTCGTTTCTATGTTGCTGAATAATGGTACTCTTATAAATTCTCAGGCTCGTGGGGGTGGGTGACCAAGCCCCTGAGTTGGACTGTGATGGAAGACCAGGCTCTGTAGCTACCGCTACATTGGGCCCAGACTAGACTACTCCCCCTCACTCCTCAGTGGTAGGGTCGAGCCCCAAGCCCCCAGTGGTGAACTCCTTGTCTCCTGGCACGGCTCCGTCTCTCATTGTGACTACTGTGCCTTTTAACCCCCCTCTGGGGTTTCTCAATGCCGTCCCCGCCACTGATGCACTTGCACGATCCCTTCCCATACTAATACATACCACGCCTTGTTTGGTGCCACTACATGAGCTAAATACTTTGATCTCAACCATCTGGATTCTACACATAACAAGTTCTCCCTCCATAAACACCTTGTTGATTCGGTAGATGCCTCTGCTACTTTTAACCCCACTCGTCTCAGTACACAAGTCGTCGCTGCTGCTCCTCAGGATGCAGCTACCCGCTTAGCCGCATTGTCCTACATTGGGTAGACCCCTATTCAGGTCTCCAAAAACGCTTGATTAAATGCCAGTGTTGGCACTGTTCTCCTCCACACTATGTTGCATCTGGTGGTAGGGACCTAAAAGACTGCCACAAGGATATTAAACATATTAAACATATGCTAGAAGCGCAAGACCATTCTGTCCTCCAGGTGGACACGTTCACTTGACTCCCCCTCATGGTCACCTCCATCAGCCCCTTGGAGTTGTGAAAATTACCTTTGATAGTAGGACCTTTTCGCCCTCTATAATTTTTGCTGGTGCCAGATGCTCCATTCAGGAGTACATTCCTTCTAGACTTTGTAATAAGTGCTGGAAGTTTGGGTATGGTGCCCTCAAATGCACAAGTACGGACTCTATGCCCCATGTGTGGGGACGCAGGTCAATCTGAGACAGAGTGCTCTTCTCCCCAGGGTCGCTGCCTGAATTGCGGTGAGGCCCACCCTACCTTCTCCTGCGCGTGTATACACTACAACTTGAGGAAGCCATCCTCAACCTGAAACACTGGGATTGTTTGCCTTTTCCTGAAGCGACAACCCTTTCACCGGCGTATCTTATACTTGCGTGTTGCTTTCTACCTCTTCTCGTCCTTCCCACCTTACTCAGTCTCACAACTGTTTCCAGGCCTTAGACCCAGACACGCCCACTGCTTCCTCCCCTGTTCCTTTAGGTTCTGTCCCGAAGGGTCCCCCACCTGGTTCTCCATCTGTGGTTTTCCCCCTTCCTGCCCAGTCTGCCATGTCTTCTGTGTCTTCTTTCCTATCTTCCCCTGATCCTTCTTCCAAACCCTCCACCCAGTCTCTTGGCCCTCCATGCCGCCTGTCTGTCCAGGCTGTTGTCCATCATCCTCCTAGCAATCTTCATGTTGTTCGCTCTCGTTCTTCTTCTCCTGTTGAGACAATTGAGTCTGTCGCCCAGTACAGTGTTGCTAGAACGCCTGTCTATTTGAGTCAGAAACGTAAGCCTGGCTCCTCTCCTTCCTCCTCCCTGGCTGGTAAGAAGGCATCTCTTTCTTTCTCGCCCCCCACCTCTGACTCTATCGCTATGCCCCCTCCCATTTCAGGTCGGGTCCTCTGTCCCAGTTATGGAGGTTTCTTTAGCCCCTGATTCCCTCTTGGTTGCTGCCCTTGCTGAGGTGTGCTCCCCGGTTTCTGCCCTCCCCCCCCCCCCTTTTCCCGCTGTCCTTGACCGCCCCTCTCTGTTGTCTCCTCCGGTCCCTGTCCGTCTGCCTCTGGTCTGTCCTCCTGCTCACTTCACTCCATCCTTACTCAATTTACCCATGCCCCCAAACCCTGATTTCGCTGACCCTGATCCTGATCCTGATCCTGAGCTTATTTAATATGCTGTTATTCTTTACCTTTATTTCTTCACTGTTCTCTGTTGCTGTCCTTTCTCTTTTTGACAATGTCTATTCTTCAATGGAATATTCGTGGATTTTATGCTACCTTCCATGAACTCTAACTTCTGATTACACAGTTTTCACAACTTTCTGAATGTTTCCAGGAGCTGATGCTTGGTGCTCGTCCTGGTCACTTTCGTGGTTATTCCTTCCTTCCCCCCCCCCCACCCCCTCAGCTTTTGCTGGGGCCCACAACTCTACTGCTCTCTTGATTTGTACTGACATTCAGTTCCTCTACTTTTTCAATTGCCTATCCAATGTTCTGCTGCCCGTGTCTTTGTGAGTAAATTGTATAAAGTCTGTTCCATGTATCTCCCCCCAAAGTCCCACTTTCTCTTCATGATCTTAAGCACCTACTGGACTTCTTGCCAGTGCCTGTGCTCCTGCTGGGTGATTTCAACTGTCAACATACCCTCTAGGGTGATATTCTGACAAACATCTGAGGCCGCCTTCTCAAACCGTTCGTCTTCTCTTCTTCCTATCTCTTCTGAATTCTGGTGAACCCACTCATGTGGACTCTCGAACTCGCACCCTTTCCTGTCTTGATCTTTCTCTCTCTGCTTGTCATTTCTTTACTTAGATTTCATGTATCGGATTCTTGATGACCTCAATAACGGTGACCATTTCCCGATCCTTGTTACCTTTTTCTCTTTGCTCCCTTGCCTCTCCTTCCCTAGGAGGCAGTTTGCCAAGGGTGACTGAGAGTCTATTCACCCTCCGTGCTACTCTCTCCGACCTCTCCCTCACGCCCTACTTTTTTTTTATGGCACTCTTCAATGCTGCCTTCTGCTCTATTCCACCCGGGGCATGCGGAAGTGCATTCCCTGGTGGAATTCAGACTGTGCTCGGGCAGTCTGCTGTAAGCGTGCATCCTGGAAGAAACACCGACGCTGGTAGATGGCAGATTCTTTTATTTTTTCGGAAGGCAAATGTGGTGGCCCATAGAACCATCTGTACAGCTAAATAATGAGAGTTGGAAATCTTATGTTTCCACCATTACGTTCAATATTCCTCTGCCACAGATCTGGAAGAAAATCCACAAGATAGCGGGTAAGTTCGTTCCAGATGTCTCGCCAATCCTTCACCTCTGTGGTACTCTTGTGGTGGACCCTATGCTGGTCGCAACCGAACTGGGTTCCCACTTTTCGACTGTTAGCTTCAGTTCTCATCTTCTTCACGCCTTCCTTCTTCGTAAGCCCGTTCTTGAATCTCATCCCTTAGATTTCCGCACTCATCTCCGACTTCCTTCTCTATCTCTGAACGCCAGTCTGCCCTGGCCCTCTGCTGTTCTACGGCAGCGGACTCAAATGACATTCATTATGAGATGCTTCACCATCTCCTTCCATGCGCGTCTCAGTTTTTACTGAATCTGTATAACGGGTTTGGGAGTCATCGTCATTCCCTGAGGACTGGCTCGATGCCGTTGTACTCCCTATTCGTAAACTGGGGTCTCCTGGGACATCCCCTAAGACTTCCGCCTTATTGCCCTCATGAGTTGTGTCTGCAAACTCTTTGAACGCATGGTCAATGTCCATCTGATGTGGTTCTTAGAACACTATCACCACCTCTTCCCCTTCTCAATTTGGTTTTCACGAGTGCTGCAGCACGACTGACGTCTTGGTGAGTTTGGACGTCTATATTCGTACTGTTTTTGCTGCAATGACCTTCGTTGTTGCTGTCCTTTTTGACCTGGAAAAGGCTTACGACACCACCTCTAGATACCATATCCTGTTCCAACTTCATCTTTTGGCCTTCGTGGTAATCTCCCTCTCTTCCTCCAAAGCTTCCTCTCTCGTCGTTCCTTTAGAGTGAGGCTTGATGCCACTCCCTCTGCATCTTTCCGGCAATACGAAGGTGTATCCCAAGGGAGTGTTCTGAGCTCTACTCTTTTTCAAGTTGACCTCAATGGTCTTCTTTCCTCCCTTTCTTCTGGCATCTTCTCCGCTCTCTGTTCACTTGGGCTGGACGGTAGAGCGTCGGTCTCGCGTCATGCAGGTTGGCGTTCAATCCCCGACCGTCCAAGTTGTTGGGCACCATTCCTTCCCCTCATCCCATCCCAAATCCTTATCCTGACCCCTTCCCAATGCTATATAGTCGTAATGACTTGGTGCTTTTCCCCTGATAGTTCCATTCCCTTCCACTCTCTATGTCGACGATCTTACCCTTTGCTGTCGAGGTGATGATTCGCCTCTCCTTCAACGGCGGCTTCAACTTGTGATTGATACTGTGTCGTCATGGGCCACCAATCATGGCTTCAAGTTCTTTGCAACTAAGACTTGTGCTATGACTTTTACTCGGAAACAAGATGTTCTTCGTCCCTCTTTGTCATTTTATGGTCATCCCCTTGTGTACAAAGATTCCGCTAAGCTTTGGGGGTTAATCTTTGGCACTCATTTGTCTTGGTCACCCCCCATATCTCTTACCTCCGGGTTGAATGCTCTAAGGCCCTTAACCTACTTAAGGTTTGATCCCATACTTCTTGGGGAACAGACAGGCACATACTACTCTCTTTACATTCCTCTCTTGTACTGTCTAAACTCGATTATGGTTGCCCTGCATACTCATCTGCTTCTCCTTCAACTCTTTACTGTCTTGATCCTTTGCACCATACTGGGTTGCTCCTCAGCTCTGGTGTCTTTCATTCGACTCCTACCCTCGGCTTATATGTTAACACTGGCTTTCTGTCTCTCCAGGACTGCCGTGAGCGCTACAGTCTTCGCTACTTGCGTGGTCCTTACAACACCCTCACTCTAGCTTATGTTGTACTTTGAATTTTACCCCTCCTGTAGTTCTTGTTCCCCTTCACCACCTACCCCCATCTGCCTGGTTGTCTTGCTAGTGAAATTCTCTTTTGGTTAGTATTACCAATATTTCTCCTTGTTGTCCCGTCTTTGCCCCCATGGATGGTTCCCCTTCCTAAATTTTGTAAATCCCTGACCCACATCAATAAAGATTTTACCCCCTCCTACAGTTCTGTAACGCCTTTTCCTTGAACACTTACCTTCACAATCCCGCTTCATTTCCATCTTCACCGATGGGTCTAAGTCTGCAGACGGTGTAGGTTACTCTGTTGTTTTTCCTGACCACACCTAAATGTGTCGCCTACCTCCGGAGACTAGCATCTTCATGGCAGAACTTTATGCTATTCTCTATGCTCTTCGTCTCCTGCTTTCTCGCTGTCAGTCCTCTTTTGTGGTTGTAGTTGACTCTCGCAGTGCCCTCATGGCTCTGGAGTCCTTTAATCCAGTCCATCCGATGGTAGTCGAGATTCAACATTGGCTGTTTTTTATCTCTGGTAGATTTAAGACTGGAGTTTTGCTGGGTTCCCAGCCATATTGGTGTCTCTTTTAAATGAGCGTGTGGATGCTGCTGCTAAGAAGCTATCTGCACTTGTCCCATCTCTCGTACAGGTATTCCTTATTTCGACTTTTACCCAGTTATTCATTCCTCCATCCTTGTCTGTTCGCAGGGTTGTTGGTCTTCTGTTACTGGTAACAAACTGCGTGCTCTTAAGAGTAGTGTGTCCCTGTGGCCTTCCTCCTACCACTGTAACCGTTGGTGGGAAACGGCTCTGGCAAGGTTGCCTATTGGCCATACACAGTTAACTCATGAACACTTAATGGAGCGCCGCCCCGCCCCTTATTGTCCAAACTGCCTTTTCCATCTTACAGTCGTGCATATCCTTGTTGACTGTCCTGACTTCCAGGACGAGCGTATGTCTTGCTTTCCGACCGTCCCTCGTGGTCACTTGTCCCTCAATAGAATTCTTGGTGAATCAAATACTGATACTGAATACTGAATATTGATATTGTTCGACTTATGCGTTTCTGTTCTCGTATTGGCATCCTCAGTGATATTTAGCGCCCTCTGATTATTCCGCACATTTGATGGTGCTACATAGCCTTCCCGGCTTGGTGCCTTCTTTTGATAATTACGTACTAATACAAGTGACCTCAGTCAGAAAGAACTGCACTAAATCCTTGGCACTCTATTATCCATTGGGTCGTGGAGCTCTTCGAACTGCTGATGGCAGCTGTAAAGGTAGCTCTCGGAGGATCTCTCACCAAATTTATAGAAGTATGTGTGACTATGAAATTGGTTGGAGTCCAGAAGTATCCAGAAGGCATATAATCAGCTTCAATTATATGGCAGAGTCTAATACTAGAGACACGAGTATTTGAAGGTGTGGCTGGAAATACCCTCGTCGTTTAGTTACAATTAACATTTATTCACAAAAACTTAATAATAGCAATACAAGGCAACACTAACGTTGTGGTAAAGCTCGTAGTGGCACGCTACAACACTATACAATTAGCCAGTATAGTCAAACTCCAGTTGAGACCGCTCGCCGCTCCTCAATTATGAACTAACAGAAACAGTGGGTGACCACTCAGACGCAAGCAGCAGTTCTTGGTGACCTCTGCAAAACAACATTAACTAACAACGACAGACACACAAAAGACAGACCTGTCACGGAGACAGTCTCCTGAGCACCAAGATATTGACGTTAAGGCTCGTCTCTCCAGACGGCAGTCAAGGCAAATAATTACGTTACAGTACTGTGACAACCACGAGACAATTGATCTAATCAATTTCAATCAAAACAACAAGTTTAACACAATTACATTAATTACTGTCTCATAGACAGTCAATCAGAAGCAGGGTTATTTACGTTAAAACGAGATCTGTCAACACTGACATTCAGACAAACAAACACTGCTTATCGAAGGTAATATTCAAAACACCTGGTAATTACTAATCAGTAACCACACTAATTACTGTCAAACCGAAAGCTTGACAGAGGAACACGTGTGCGGAGTTACTCTAAAGATATCACTATCTTGACCACTATATATATATATATATATATATATATATATATATATATATATATATATATATATATATATATATATATATATATATATATATATATATATGTGCACCGTTGCGGTACCGGATTCTGACACCCGGACTCGCTAGAACGTGTTTATATATATTGGGCTCGATGCACTCACATTCAGATGGGATATTTCATAACTTTGGCTGAAGTTACAGGAACACGTCCGCCCAGATCAAAAGCCACTTTCAGAATAATTTTCAGAACTCGGAGGAACAGGTTGGGGGCCTCCCCCGACACTTTTCCCTCTTGTTCTTCAAGGCGACCAATCAGTGCTGCTTCCAATAAACTCTTGACCCTTAGTCATGTGACTCGTGATGTCACAGCCTACTGGCTATGCTTAAACAACTGGTGAAGAAAGAAGCCGTTAGGATCCTGGCCCAAGTCACTCCTGCTCCTTGCTCTTGTCTCCAAGGAGCTTAAGCTTAAAACTATGCTAGTGCTGTACTTTCATAGCAAGGCTACGGCGGCCATCGCAGCTTTACTGAATAGCTGAGGGCGTCTGTTTTCCAAAGACACCAGACAATAAACGTCTAGCTCTCTTAAGAAAACTAGAGAGCGTGCACATTTGTGCACTGAATTGAAAACAAAATGGCGGTGTGCTTTCTTCTATCAACCGTGTGTAAGCTAGGTGGAATTTCATTCCCTGACACATAGCATTTCGGGCAAGGTAACATGAAGATTATTCGTCATGGGGTAAAAGGTAGAGCGACGGTCTCGCTTCGTGCAGGTCGGCGTTCAATCCCCGACCATCTGGAAGGAATGGTTGGGCACCATTCCTTTCCCATCCCAAATCCTTATCCTGACCCCTTTCAGGTGCTGTATAGTAATAATGGCTTGGCGCTTTCTCCGGATAGTTCCCTTCCCTCCCACTTCCCCCTCTCTCTCTCCCTCTATTTCATGGAAAAATTATGAGAAATAACACTAATAAATGGAACCATACATTGGTGAGCAGCATCCCTAACTTACATTGTCAACACACTCCATAACACACCTGTTGTTGGGCTGTTGAGCCTGACGTCAACACACTCCATAACACACCTGTTGTTGGGCTGTTGAGCCTGACGTCAACACACTCCATAACACACCTGTTGTTGGTCTGTTGAGCCTGACGTCAACACACTCCATAACACACCTGTTGTTGGTCTGTTGAGCCTGACCTCAACACCATTTCTTGGGGTTCCCGGGCCAGTGTGTGATGGGTGGAGTTAGGTTGTAAACTTGCCAACATCAGGACAAATGGTTTATGATATTGTAAGAACATTTTGTGATATTTGCTAGTGAGTTTCCTCCAACTTCATGAAGGTGGCCATAGAAGTTGGATATGTATTAATGGGAGTATTAGAGCTTGCTCCAATCCTTCCCATGTTGGTTACCTACCCCTCATCAATCAACATACAAAGTTATTTTTTCCGCTGCTTTTCCTTATTTTCATATCAGATATAGACAAAAATACAAGTCACAGCTTCGTATCATCCTTCGCAGATGACACAAAAATCAGCATGAGAATCACCTCTGCCGAAGACACTGAAAAACTACAAGCAGATATTAATAAGGTTTTCGACTGCGCATAAGAAAATAACATGTTGTTTGACAGTGATGCATTCCAGATACTCAGGTACTGTAAAAATTAGGACATTAAACATAATACAGGGTACAAAACACAATCAGATTTGCTCATGTAAAGGAAAGCAACATGTCAAGGATTTGGGAATAATGATGTCTGACGACCTAACGTTTAGGGAACATAACCAAGCAAATATTGCGTCAGCCAGAAAAAATAATAGGATGGATTACGAGAACCTTCAAATCCAGGGATCCCATAACAATGGTTGTACTCTTCAAATCACTTGTGCTGTCCCGTCTTGAGAACTGCTCAGTATTCGCTTTCCCCTTCAGAGCAGGAGAGATTACTGAAAAAGAGGAAATTCAGAGAACAAGCATATACGGCACGCATAGACTCGATAAATCACCAAAATGTTTGGGATCATTTCAAAACTTTCCAAATGTACTCGCTAGAAAGAAAGAGAGAGAGAGAGAGAGAGAGAGAGAGAGAGAGAGAGAGAGAGAGAGAGAGATCAAATAATATACACATGGAAAATACTGGAGGGCCAGGTCTCAAATCTACACAGTAAAATAACAACGTACTGGAGTGAACGATATGGAGGAAAATGCAGGACAGAACCAGTTAAGAGCAGAGGTGCCATAGGCACAATCAGAGAACACTGTATAAACATCAGAGGTCCATGGTTGTTCAACATCCCCCCAACGATTATAAGAAATATTGCCGGAGCAACCGTGGACATCTTCAAGATAAAACTACATCATTTTCTCCAGTGAGTGCCGGACCAACCGGGCTGTGGTGGGTATGTGGGCCTGCGGGCCGCTCTAAGCAACAGCCTGGTGAACCAAACTCTCACAATTCAAGCCTGGCCTCGGGCCGGGCTTGGGGAATAGAATAACACCAGGAACCGCATCAACCAGGTATCAACCAGGTTGGGTGAGGCTAACCCCCCCTAAAAGTCTGGCCTCCAACCTGGGACAAACATTATAATTGGATATCTGCAATATCTGCAGCGGGAGAGCAACTGGTCCTCCCAACCCTTCCAAGCCCCTCCTTTCTTCCCCTCTCCCATCATCCACCCCCCCATTTCCCCAATCTCCCTCTCTCCCACTGCTTAGCCCCTCTTCCCTTGCACAATATATAATATCAGGGAGCAGGGAAACTACTGAATGTGTCTTAAAGAAATATTTTTTTCTGATGACGAAAAAGTCTTGGGGCATCTGAACCAAGATTTCACACTTGACCAGAATTGAATTTGTGAGAATCAGATGTGGGTGTCAATAACTTCTTAAGGCATTTAACTCATCGACCAGCCTGATTCCGGCCAGTACCCCAGATCATTTACTCTACAAATTTGGGTAAAGTTAGGCCCAAGTGTCTGGACTCCAAGTTTGGAGAAACATACAAGTAGGCAGACATTCTCTCTTCTCTCTTATAGTATATATACTAGGAGAGAGCCTGGCAGTTAGAGGCAGCCACACTAGAGACGAGGCTGCTTACCCCATCTTCCCCACTCTTCATCCCGTCTTCCCCCTTGACACTTCTTCCCCATCTCCTTGTTCCACCCCTGTGGGGAAAAGTCCAGGCAGCTAATCTCTCTTTTTCAAATTGATTTAATAAAATAAAGTTATGTCTTATTTATTTTCTTAGTAAGTAAGTATTAATTAAGTGGACTGTATGTACTGGTAAACTGCCTGAAATCTTCTTACACACCATTGGGAGGGACAATTGGTAGCCTAAACCACTTTGTTATGGTCCCTTCTTAAACTACCAAATGTTTACCTTTAAAACTATTATTTCAGTTATTTCATTATAAGTAATTAATTATAACTACTGCTACTACTATAATGTCTTAGCTGTGCCAGTAGAATGGGCCTAGTAAGGCGTGTAGGTGTAGCCTCAAGATGGGTGTGGCCCTGCCTCTTTGTGCCACGTAATGGCGGCTGGTGGGAAGGACAAGGCTTGGCAAACAAGTAGTTAATTATGTGTATGAACCAACTGTCTGCACAGATTCTTGAAGCTCCTCTCACAATTTACCTGTATGGGATGCAAGGAATTAATCAAAGTTCCCTAAACATATCAATTACAGGTATGACATGAACTGTGGGGGCTGTAATGGGGTACACGTAGGGTGTTTTTGGGGATGTCCTACGACATAACCATCTACATATTTATATTAATCAGTGCACTTGAATAATAAACAATACTTGGTAGACGGATACAGATGTCGTTGTGATGTTGTTAGGCTGTGTGGCTGGTGTTGACACGTAAATGGGGTGTCTAGCTGTTACACCAGTTAAGACAGCGTGGTATGCTCATCCCATGTTTTGTTGTTATGTAGACGCCTTCCTCTCCGGGGTGACGCTCTTATGCTCTGGTTCCTCACTCAAAGTAATTTTACATTAACAAGGGAACCTAGCTACTATTTGATGTAAATAATTATATTCATTCTTAGTGATTACTTTTTTATTAACTTTAGATACTAAACTAATCTATTAACAATGTTTCATAATGTAAATATACGATGACTTTGATGACGTCACGGAGTCGATGACGTCACGGAGTCTCCCATTTTCCATCCTGAAGGGAGTATAGACTAGGGGAGACTGTGTTATTTGTGTGTGTGGTTGTGTGTGTGTGTCGGTTTCCCGACATAATTCCCAGGGGCAGAACACGGGTCGAAGTCCCGGTAAGGACTGCGATCACTTTATTCTTCTCCCTCAGAATTATAGTGCTGCTTTAATTTGAGTTTACATTGTTGTGCAGCAGTCCGTTGGGGACGTATGTCCCGTACTGGCGTATCGGGTGCTGGAAGTCGTTGTACGTCTTCTTTCCTGGCCAGTTCTAAAGGTACTAATTTCTCTAAAGTTTTGAGAGTAGTGTTGCCTTTGCACTTTACTTTCACTATTCTCAAGATGCCCTGGCTGTCTGGATGAACAGAGACTATTTCTCCTATAGGCCACTCAGAGCGTGGTCCATCACTATCCACCAGAACTATGTCACCAGGGTTCAAGTTAATTCTGTTATAGGGATTGTTTGCCCCGTAATGATACTCCCTCAGAGCTGTTAGGTATTCACGAGTCCATACGTCATTCCACCGACTTATCACCCCTGAAAGATGTTTGAAACGTTGAACCAAATCACTCTCTTTGACATATGAAGGATCCTCTGGTTCCTCATCCGTAAGGGACACAAGTGTTTTGAGAGGTCTCCCATACATCAAATGAGCTGGACTTAATGGTTCACGCTGCAAAACATCATCAGAGAGGTAGGTAAGTGGTCGGTTGTTAACTCGTGCTTCTATTTCTATGATTACTGTTTGAAGCTCCTGAAGGTCAATCTTTTGGCGGTGTAGGGTTTTCCGTAAAGACCGTTTCACCGTACCAACCATCCGTTCATAGAAGCCTCCATGCCATGGTGCTCTGGGAGGTATGAATTTCCAATAGCACTGCCGTTGAGTTAGGGCTGTGCGTACCTTGGGGTGTGTCCAGATTTTCCTCAGGCATGCTTCTCCTGCCACCAAGTTGGACCCATTGTCTGAAATCATTAACTTGGGACAAGATCTACGTGAAGCAAACCTGCGGAAAGCCTGTAAGAATGCTTCGGCACTCATATCGGGAGTCACTTCTAGATGGACTGCCCTTGTTGTGGCACAAGTAAAAAGACAGATATAGGCCTTTACTGGTTTCTTGTCTTTAGTGCCTGTCAGTGTTAGTGCTCCTGTGAAATCTACTCCTGTTGTCTCAAAAGGATGAATATGTACGACTCGTTCCTTCGGAAGTGGAGGAGGGCCAGGATATGGACACACTCTGGCATCGTATCTCCGGCATACAACACAGGATTTGATTATGGATTTTACTGTCTGTCTACCTTGGGGTAGCCAGTACTGTTGTCTTAATTCTGTGAGAGTATCTAATACCCCACCATGCAGAGTGCAGTATTTGTGTATATGTAACACAATTAGTTTGCTTACTATGTGGTGACGAGGGAGCAATATTGGATTTTTTGCCTCCAGATCTATGTCAGCATGTTGTAAGCGTCCTCCGCATCTTATCAAGTTATAATTGTCAGTGTCTAACCAGAGACCCAGATCATGTTGTAGCTTCTTAGGAACATTGTCAATTTCTGTCCCGAATGTGTCTGTCTGAGCTCTTTTAACCCAGTACCTTAAGGCACTAGGGAATTTATGCTTGATTCCTATTTTCTTTAGAAAATCAAACACTACTTGGGTGACACCTACAAGTTTGTTCAGTTCAGAGTACCGAGCAGGATCAATTACCAAAGTCTGAGGTAGTTCCGGGTTCTCAGTGGGAACAGTGACATTGGTCACAATGACTTGTGGCTTTTGTTCAGGCCACTGGTCGCTGATTAGCCACTGAGGTCCGTTGAACCACATCTCTGCCTTTGTTAATTGCCGTAAAGTCAGGCCTCGGGAGAGATAGTCAGCTGGATTCTCTTTAGTAGGTACATATCTTAGTTTATACCCTGCTGACAACTCTCGTATTTCCTTAACGCGGTTACTCACGTAAGGATTCTTACTGTTATTGTTTTTAACCCACTGTAGCACTGCCTCATTATCTGACCATACTACTGTTTCTGTAAAGTGGATGTGGCTTAAGGCCTTGATCAGATAATGAGCCAATCTTACACCTAGCAGTAAGGCTGTTAATTCCAGTTGTGGCAGTGATCTTTTCTTTAAAGGTGCCACTCTGGCCTTTGATGTGAGCAAATTGGCTTGCCCATTTGAGACCAGGTAAGCTACTGTACCATAAGCCTTTCCTGAGGCATCACAAAATACATGCAACTTAATTGGTTCCTTTTCATTTACTGTTGTGTTCCTAGGGAACTTGACAGACTCTAGGATGCTTAAATCTTTCACTAACCCTTGCCATTTTTCTTGTAGGGCAGGTGTTAGAAGATCATCCCAGCCTATCTTTTGTTGCCAACATTCCTGTATTATCATCTTCCCATTAATTAGTATTGGACTTAATAAGCCTAATGGGTCGAAGGGTTTGCTGACTTGTGATAGCAATTTTCTCATTGTTAAGTTAGTGGTATCTGTCTCCACTGACTTGATTGTCAACTGATCGGTTGTCGTGTTCCATTGGACACCTAGTACCTTTGTCATCTCGGGTACTTGGTAGTCGGGAAATTCAGTTGTGATCAGTTGTTTTAATTTGTCATTGTTAGAGACCCAAGACTGGAGAGGCATATTGGCTCCCATTAATTCTCGATTGGCCTCATGGTATATGTCCAACAGCTTACTTTCACTGTTGGCTGTTCCTTGAAAGTTATCCACATACAGGTTTTCGCTAATTTCTGTCTTGTTCGGGCTATTGGACTTCTTCAAGTGCGTATCCAAGGTAGCTTGAAGCAGAAATGGCGAGCTCGTGGCTCCGAACAAAACAGACGCAAACCTATAAGTGATTATTTCACTGTTTGGATCATTAGGATCCTTAATCCATAGGAACTTTGTGTAGTTCCGGTCTTCTTCTTGAAGACCTACCCTAAGGAATGCCTTGCTAATGTCGGCCGTATATGCATAAGTCCCTATACGAAACTTTAACAGCACGTCATAAAGCCTTTGTGTTAGGCTTGGGCCTGTTTGAAGGCAATCATTTAACGAAACACTATTCTGCCCCATCTTAGCACTGCAATTAAATACTATCCGTAGTGGGGTAGTCGCAGAATCCTTCTGAACATGGTGGTGTGGCAGATAATGTCCTTCCTTTGGGTTATCATTTGTTACAACTTCGATAAATTTGTCATCGAGCTGCTTCTGTATTATTTCATGGTACAACTTCAAGTTCTCAGGTTGTCTTTGTAAACGTAACACCTGTGATCTTAATTGATTTTGTGCCATGAAGTAGTTGATGGGTAGCTGAGGGTGATTCAGCTTCCATGGTAACCTGACCCAGTACTGATTATCTCTGTAGATAACTGAGTCTAGGTATTGTTTATAAGTCCAGTCATCATCTGGACTAGGCTGTTCAGGGACAATGCCGAGAGTTGCCAGGTCCCATAACTTATATACTGGGGGATCAAGCTCATCCTCGGAAATGTCTCTGAGTTGCAGTGGAGACTGTTCTCCTAGTCATGCAACCATTACTGTGTTGGCATGTTGGTGATCCACAGGTGCGGGTTGTTTTAGCCGTAATACTGGGCCTGTTAGTAAATAGCCACCTGCAGATGGTAACACGTTCATACTGTGGTAATCTTCCTTTCCTATGATAAACTTATGGTAGACATCTGATCCCATAAGGATTCCAATATCGGAAAGGTTGTCCGATGTAATGTTATCAGCCAAAGGCATTCCCTTTTCTTCTAGGAATTTGGCTGTTGTTCCTAGACCTTCTATATACAGGTCTGTTGGAAATCTATCTACTACTAGTGCTGGTACTTTTCGTACATAACCACCTAGTCGTACTGTGGGTCGTACTACCCCGTAAGTTCGGGCTCCCGAGTTAGTCAGGAATCCTTTTATGTTTATCCGTGTCTCCTCTACAGGTGTAAGTTTCAGTTTATCTACCAACTCCTTGGATATAAAGGTCAGTTGGGACCCTTGATCAAATAATCCACGTACGGTGGCTTTATTCTTTCCATTTCTAATGATCAATCGTGCAGTAGGTAGAGCTGATTTATGGTTAGACCTGGTTGTGAAGACACTTATGTCAGGTAACACAGTACAAAGTTTTACTGATGCTGTAGCTCCTTCCTCCTCCTGTGGTTTGGGAGACTTTATACTTGTGTCCCCACAAAGTGCAGTATGGTGTTGACCCTTATGGCACTTAGTGCAGATGCGCATTGCTGTTGTGCAATTGTCGGGATGATGTTCCCTTATACACTTGCTACATCTATATAACTCCTTGAGTCGTTTTATGCGTGTTGCACGATCAGGGTAGCGTCTGCAATTGTACATGGAATGTGATTGCTCACAAAACACACATGGTTTCCAGACATTAACAGTATCTTGAGGAGTCACCGTCTTGGGTGATGCGTTGACTGTAGGTTTGGAAGGACCAACTGCATATGTTCCTACACTGCCCTGATTCCACTTTGTGGAGGGGGAAGATGTTTTAGCTTTGTTTGGAGCACTGTTTGTACTCTGTTGTTTACTATTAGTAGCAGATGTGGGTTTAGATGTTTTTTCTTCTGGATTAACTCTTTCTCGTTCTATGATGGTTTGTAAACCCTCTGTAATCTCATTTACAGTCAAGGATGACTTACCTACTAATACAAACAACTTATCCAGTATGTCCCTGGGTAATTTCCGTGTCATGTGGACTTGTATTATCCAGTCTGACTCATCCAGGTTCACTTTATTTTTAAGTGCCTTGAGTATGGACTCAAGCTCCAATCTGAAGGTTTGGAGTGAGACTGCAGTATTATTTGGAGGTTTAATGTCTAACAGTCTCTGTGTTAGAATTCTGATAGTCCTTTCAGGTTTAGCGTAATTATCTTTCAGGAGTTGCACTGCATTGTCATAATCATCATCTGTGTGATTTAGATTACAGACTACCTGATACGCTTCATCCTTCAAGACACTCTGTAAGTATGTAAACTTTGTTGTTTTTGGCACATTAGCATTAGAATCCACAGAATCGACAAATTTGCTCCAGAAACCGTCCCAACTCTCGTCTTCTCTTCCAGAAAAAGTTGGTAAACTAAGTGATGGCAATTTGACTTCTGGTGCTGTCTGTTTCTGGGAAATTGTGGTTACAATATTTATATTAGCTTTATGGGCATGTATGATATCATCAAAGTATTGCAACTGTGTAAACATTGTATCTTCATAATCGGAATGTTCTTGTATAACATCTTGTAATGTTTCTCCACCAACACTGGTATTCTGAAGTAAAACTTGATATTCTTTCATTTGTTGCAACACACGGTCATATTTGTTCCGTGCAAGCCTAAGATAATTTTCCAATGCTACATAGTTAACTGGAGTTTGTTTACTTATGTCATCACATGTGCTAATCTGCCGTGATAAATGATCCCTCAATCCTGTGAGGGTTATTTGGACATTTTTGACAGTAGACATTTTGGAAGTACTTGTTAGTCGTATAGACTATATTTAAATATACACTGTAAAATCATACACACTATAATTTGAGTGGTAGACCTGTATCAATGCTGGTATCTGCAAGTTAGCCCATCATTATCACTCTTGGTTGGTACAGAGACACAGGTTAACACTCAAAGGTGAAATGATTATAGTTAAATTGTACTAATGTTATATTGATATCATATTGACAACACAACTCGGGTTGTCTTAAATACTGCATAAAAATATGTACTTGCTAGGTTGTAATATGTGTTCAACTCTAGACAAGTGTAAAATTCTTACCCTTACACCAGGTTAGCACAATAAATTAGACTAGGTTGCTGTACAACACCAGCCTAAAATGTTCTACCCTTGTGCAAGAATTAGTAGTAAATGATGTGGCATGCAGTAAATGTTACAGTAATGGCAATAATAATGCAATAATTACAAAAAAACATATATAAGTAACTTATAAGTAAAGTAGCCTCTTATCAACCTCTTGTAATGAAATGAAAAAAACACAATTGTTCCTTTGGTACTGTCAGAACAATAATAGTGCTTGTTGTAAGTTCTGTTTGCTATGAGATTGAAAAGTTAGGCTAGAAAATATGCAAAAAATATAGCAGTGTCTTCCTGCTATAATGTGTGTAGGTAATATTGCACTATCACTATATGTATGTATAATATCTAGTTCAAAGAACTAAATATAATCCGGTTCGAAGGACCAAACAATGTGGGGAAAAGTCCAGGCAGCTAATCTCTCTTTTTCAAATTGATTTAATAAAATAAAGTTATGTCTTATTTATTTTCTTAGTAAGTAAGTATTAATTAAGTGGACTGTATGTACTGGTAAACTGCCTGAAATCTTCTTACACACCATTGGGAGGGACAATTGGTAGCCTAAACCACTTTGTTATGGTCCCTTCTTAAACTACCAAATGTTTACCTTTAAAACTATTATTTCAGTTATTTCATTATAAGTAATTAATTATAACTACTGCTACTACTATAATGTCTTAGCTGTGCCAGTAGAATGGGCCTAGTAAGGCGTGTAGGTGTAGCCTCAAGATGGGTGTGGCCCTGCCTCTTTGTGCCACGTAATGGCGGCTGGTGGGAAGGACAAGGCTTGGCAAACAAGTAGTTAATTATGTGTATGAACCAACTGTCTGCACAGATTCTTGAAGCTCCTCTCACAATTTACCTGTATGGGATGCAAGGAATTAATCAAAGTTCCCTAAACATATCAATTACAGGTATGACATGAACTGTGGGGGCTGTAATGGGGTACACGTAGGGTGTTTTTGGGGATGTCCTACGACATAACCATCTACATATTTATATTAATCAGTGCACTTGAATAATAAACAATACTTGGTAGACGGATACAGATGTCGTTGTGATGTTGTTAGGCTGTGTGGCTGGTGTTGACACGTAAATGGGGTGTCTAGCTGTTACACCAGTTAAGACAGCGTGGTATGCTCATCCCATGTTTTGTTGTTATGTAGACGCCTTCCTCTCCGGGGTGACGCTCTTATGCTCTGGTTCCTCACTCAAAGTTATTTTACATTAACAAGGGAACCTAGCTACTATTTGATGTAAATAATTATATTCATTCTTAGTGATTACTTTTTTATTAACTTTAGATACTAAACTAATCTATTAACAATGTTTCATAATGTAAATATACGATGACTTTGATGACGTCACGGAGTCGATGACGTCACGGAGTCTCCCATTTTCCATCCTGAAGGGAGTATAGACTAGGGGAGACTGTGTTATTTGTGTGTGTGGTTGTGTGTGTGTGTCGGTTTCCCGACAACCCCTTTGTCTCTGCCTCTTCCTCCCCTCGACCTTCCCCTTCTCTCAGAAAATATATTATTCGGAATCACCGAAACAACTGTATTGCTCTAAGAATTTTTTTTTTATTAAGTTATGAAGTACATCTGCATTAGTGCAGCTACCCTAGACTATATGAAGTGGAGTACAGTGTGTCAAAAAAGCTAACTAGGTGATGCTCTAAGAAAAAATATTATGAAACTGGAAAGTCTACGTTAATCATATGCCCTATTTCACACCTTTCCTTGACTTCTTGTAAATAACTTGGGGGGTGGGGGGGGGGGGAATCTATATTATTCCTAATATATCTTAAAGTATTTAACCTAGGCCTATCCCGATCAACCTATGTCAGTCCCGTACCCTAGACCATTCCCGTTACAAATTATGGTGAAGTTAGCATCAAGCGTCTCCAATTTTACTCAGACAAGCATTTTCTTTTATTTGTACACAGCCTATGTACAGTATAAGAAATGTTAAGAGAAATGTTCAGTGTTTGCTCTAGATATAAAAGTCATGTATGAACAATAGGTTACAATTTATGTTATTGACACTGCCAAATAGGAAGGCTGGAAATGGCCTAATAAATTGGGGTTGAGGCAGTGATTGTTAAACGGTGTATTGACGTGTTCACAATATATTTTATGATGCATAGGTTTTATGTAGATAAATGTTGGAGGTTTATGGGGGCGGAGGTGACAGTGTGTTGGTGGGGGTGACAGTGTGTTGGTGGGGGTGACAGTTTGTTGGTGGGGGTGACGTGTGTTGGTGGGGGTGACAGTTTGTTGGTGGGGGTGACAGTGTGTTGGTGGGGGTGACAGTTTGTTGGTGGGGGTGACGTGTGTTGGTGGGGGTGACAGTTTGTTGGTGGGGGTGACAGTTTGTTGGTGGGGGTGACAGTTTGTTGGTGGGGGTGACAGTTTGTTGGTGGGGGTGACAGTTTGTTGGTGGGGGTGACAGTTTGTTGGTGGGGGTGACAGTTTGTTGGTGGGGTGACAGTTTGTTGGTGGGGGTGACAGTTTGTTGGTGGGGGTGACGTGTGTTGGTGGGGGTGACAGTTTGTTGGTAGGGGTGACAGTTTGTTGGTGGGGGTGACAGTGTGTTGGTGGGGGTGACAGTTTGTTGGTGGGGGTGACAGTTTGTTGGTGGGGGTGACAGTGTGTTGGTGGGGGTGACAGTTTGTTGGTGGGGGTGACAGTTTGTTGGTGGGGGTGACAGTTTGTTGGTGGGGGTGACAGTGTGTTGGTGGGGGTGACAGTTTGTTGGTGGGGGTGACGTGTGTTGGTGGGGGTGACAGTGTGTTGGTGGGGGGTGACAGTTTGTTGGTGGGGGTGACGTGTGTTGGTGTGGGTGACAGTTTGTTGGTGGGGGTGACAGTGTGTTGGTGGGGGTGACAGTTTGTTGGTGGGGGTGACAGTTTGTTGGTGGGGGTGACAGTGTGTTGGTGGGGGTGACAGTTTGTTGGTAGGGGTGACAGTTTGTTGGTGGAGGTGACACTTTGTTGGTGGAGGTGACAGTTTGTTGGTGGGGGTGACAGTGGGTTGGTGGGGGTGACAGTTTGTTGGTGGGGGTGACAGTGTGTTTGTGGGGGTGACAGTTTGTTGGTGGGGGTGACAGTGGGTTGGTGGGGGTGACAGTGTGTTGGTGGGGGATGACAGTTTGTTGGTGGGGGTGACAGTGTGTTGGTGGGCGTGACAGTTTGTTGGTGGGGGGTGACAGTTTGTTGGTGGGGGTGACAGTTTGTTGGTGGGGGTGACAGTTTGTTGGTGGGGGTGACAGTGGGTTGGTGGGGGTGACAGTGTGTTGGTGGGGGGTGACAGTGTGTTGGTGGGGGGTGACAGTTTGTTGGTGGGGGTGACAGTGTGTTGGTGGGGGTGACAGTTTGTTGGTGGGGGGTGACAGTTTGTTGGTGGAGGTGACAGTTTGTTGGTGGGGGTGACAGTTTGTTGATGGGGGTGACAGTGTGTTTGTGGGGGTGACAGTGGGTTGGTGGGGGTGACAGTGTGTTGGTGGGGGGTGACAGTTTGTTGGTGGGGGTGACAGTGTGTTGGTGGGGGTGACAGTTTGTTGGTGGGGGGTGACAGTTTGTTGGTGGGGGTGACAGTTTGTTGGTGGGGGTGACAGTTTGTTGGTGGGGGTGACAGTTTGTTGGTGGGGGTGACAGTTTGTTGGTGGGGGTGACAGTTTGTTGGTGGGGGTGACAGTGTGTTGGTGGGGGTGACAGTTTGTTGGTGGGGGTGACAGTGTGTTGGTGGGGGTGACAGTTTGTTGGTAGGGGTGACAGTTTGTTGGTGGAGGTGACAGTTTGTTGGTGGGGTGACAGTTTGTTGGTGGGGGTGACAGTGGGTTGGTGGGGGTGACAGTGTGTTGGTGGGGGATGACAGTTTGTTGGTGGGGGTGACAGTGTGTTGGTGGGGGTGACAGTTTGTTGGTGGGGGGTGACAGTTTGTTGGTGGGGGTGACAGTTTGTTGGTGGGGGTGACAGTTTGTTGGTGGGGGTGACAGTGTGTTTGTGGGGGTGACAGTGGGTTGGTGGGGGTGACAGTTTGTTGGTGGGGGTGACAGTGTGTTTGTGGGGGTGACAGTGGGTTGGTGGGGGTGACAGTTTGTTGGTGGGGGTGACAGTGTGTTTGTGGGGGTGACAGTGGGTTGGTGGGGGTGACAGTTTGTTGGTGGGGGTGACAGTGTGTTTGTGGGGGTGACAGTGTGTTGGTGGGGGGTGACAGTGTGTTGGTGGGGGTGACAGTGGGTTGGTGGGGGTGACAGTTTGTTGGTGGGGGTGACAGTGTGTTGGTGGGGGTGACAGTTTGTTGGTGGGGGTGACAGTGGTGGAAGATGTTGGAGGAGGTGTTGTTGGTGGAGGAGAGTGAGCCACAACATCACCGCCCCGTGACCTTGGGTTTATCACGTCATTGTGTGTGTTGATGGGGGTAGTGTACTCAACTCCCAGGAGGGGGGGGGGGCGGGGGGGGCGCCTATTGTCAACCCCTCACACGGTCTTAGATCCTCTCCTCTGAGTACCGCCTCACAGTCCTGTGCTCTTGTTGCTCTCTACACTGAACACAAAACAAGGCTGTTATCAATCGTTATGTCCCAAGGAACCATAGTGATCCTTGTTACCATACAACAATTTTGAGCCGTCACAATACCATATCTTGAGGTTATCTTGAGATGATTTCGGGGCTTTAGTGTCCCCCGCGGCCCGGTCCTCGACCAAGCCTCCACCCCCAGGAAGCAGCCCATGACAGCTGACTAACTCCCAGGCACCTATTTACTACTAGGTAACAGGGGCATAGGGTGAAAGAAACTCTGCCCATTGCTTGTCGCCGGCGCCTGGGATCGAACCCGGGACCACAGGATCACAAGTCCAGCGTGCTGTCCGCTCGGCCGACCATGCCTGAAACAAATAACTAACCCGCATATGTGAAGGGAAATTGACGACTTTTCGGTCCGTCCTGAACTGACCGAAATGTCGTTATTTCCTTTTACGTTTTTAAGTTAATTATTAACATTATGTTCAATAAAATAATTTGATTAACTTACTGCAAGATTTTTCTATTATCAATACTTTGGTTTTGTTGCGTTGTTAAATATTATACAAGATGTGTATGGAGCAGTTCACTGTCGGGGATGTGCACAAGGAACCTGTTACCTGCTTGGGATGTGACAATCTTTGTTCCTACAGCCATGGTTCCAAAGGTGCATGCAATGCTTGCCGTTACATTGTTGCACCGTTAAGCTAGACGGCATTGGTGCGCTGTATCACATGTAGTTTAACTACGCCTAACAATACACACTAAATGTTATAGACATAAGCTGGGTTTCATGACCTTGTAAGAAAATATCATCCACAAGAAATATTGCCTTAAGGAAAGGTGTTGGCTGTTGGTTCCTGTTAACAGGATTATACTGCACTGTTGTGAGCATGACTGATGATGACACTGTTGTGACCATGACTGATGATCCTACTGGTTGATACCTGGTTGATGGGGTTCTGGGAGCTCTTCTACTCCCCAAGCCCGCCCCGAGGCCAGGCTTGTCTTATGAGAGTTTGGTCCACCAGGCTGTTGCTTGGAGCGGCCCGCAGGCCCACGTACCCACCACAGCCCGGTTGGTCCGACACTCCTTGGAGGAAACAATCTAGTTTCCTCCTGAAGATGTCCACGGTTGTTCCGGCAATATTTCTTATAGTCGCTGGGAGGACGTTGAACAGCCGCGGACCTCTGATGTTTATACAGTGTTCTCTGATTGTGCCTTTTGCACCTCTGCTCTCCATTGGATCTATTCTGCATTTTCTTCCATATCGTTCACTCCAGTACGTTGTTATTTTACTGTGTAAATTTGGGACCTGTCCCTCCAGTATTTTCCATGTGTATATTATTTGGTATCTCTCTCGTTTCCTTTCTAGTGAGTACATTTGGAGAGCTTTGAGACGATCCCAATAATTTAGGTGCTCTATGCGTGACGATATATGTTCTCTGTATTCCCTCTATTTCAGCAATCTCTCCTGCTCTGAAGGGGGAAGTGAGTACTGAGCAGTACTCGAGACTGGACAACACAAGTGACTTGAAGAGTACAATCATCGTGATGGGATCTCTGGAATTGAAGGTTCTCGTAATCAATCCTATAATTTTTCTGGCTGACGCAATATCTGCTTGGTTATACTCCCTAAACGTTAGGTCGTCGGACATCATTATTCCCAAATCCTTGAGATGCTGTTTACTTACTATGGGGAGATTCGATTGCGTTTTGTACTCTGTATTATGTTTCAGATCCTCATTTTTGCCGTACCTGAGTACCTGGAACTTATCACTGTTAAACATCATGTTATTTTCTGCTGCCCAATCGAAAACTTTGTTAATATCCGCTAGTAGTTTTTAAATGTCTTCAGCAGAGGTAATATTCATGCTGATTTTTGTGTCATCTGCAAAGGATGACATGAAGCTGTGACGTGTATTTATATCTATATCTGATATGAGAATAAGGAACAGTAGTGGTGCAAGAACTGTACCTTGAGGTACAGAGCTTTTAACATCGCTCGGACTCTATTTTATTTGAGTGACTGTTACTTTTTGTGTTTTGTTCGACAGGAAATTGAATAACCAGTGTAACACCCAGGACCTCCCCCCCCACTTAGAGTTCACACCCAGGGAAGCCTTCTCCAAGAGGTCAGCCCAGATGACCTCCGGTTTATCTTGTATATTGATTAAAAATTCCTGGGTTAGTCTTAGTCAGCATAGTTTCAAGTATGTAATATTTCATGCAAGGAAATTAGACTCCAGATTCTTATGTGTAAACATCCCTGGATCTCCCCCTTTTGGCCAGGTCAGAGGTCAGTCACACATGTAATTAATAACTCCTCTCTTGAAGAGTGTATGGTGAATGTCAAACAAGCTTTTTGAAATATTTCTTGAGTGTTTGTACACTTTTGGTGGGTAGCAACAGCAGATCTCCCCCTCCCCCTGTGGGGGTTGTATATAGAGGGCCTGTAGGAACATAGGAAGGCAGAGGGCGGTACACCGGGATCGAAAGCGGGGCTGTGAAGAACATCTCAGCCCGGGAGAGAGATAGCTTAAGGTAATGTGTGTGATCTCTGAGTTTTTGTTCCATGTCCAAATTTCTTAACTTTTTGCCAGTGTTAGTGTAGCATGTATAAGTAGTGATTGACATAATTTTGGTCTCAATAAACTCGTTAAATTTCCCGTCTGTGTCAATTGTTGAATCCTCTTAGCCTTTTGGATATAGTGGCTGACAACCATTTTCATAATTAATGACAGTCATAGAAAGTACTCTCCTAGTCAAGCAATGTTTCTTGCCTCGTTGCTTGATATAGTTTCAATGGTCAAAGGCAGATGGTGGCAGCGTATTTAATCCTTGTGTTAGCATTTCCTTATTGGCAGTATACCTTTGGTTCCGGTGTAACCATCATATGTCAGCTCATAACAGTGTTCTTAAGTGCAACCGATGAGGAAGTGTTACTCAGGATAGTTTAGTGTTCCATTATAGTGGTACACTTTAGGGTGGTGTTACAATAGAGCGGTGTTACACCAGCGTCCTACTTTACCAGTTATTCCCATTGACCTCATTTTGTGTGCTATCACTCCATGATCACATTTGTCGAATGCTTTGCAAAATCTGTGTATACACCTAGTTGATGGGGTTCTGGGAGTTATTCTACTCCCCAAGCCCAGCCCGAGGCCAGGCTTGACTTGTGAGAGTTTGGTCCACTAGGCTGTTGCTTGGAGCAGCCCGCAGGCCCACATACCCACCACAGCCCAACATACAACATCTGCATTCTGTTTTTCTTCTAATGCCTCAGTGATTTTGTCGTAATGGTCAAGTAGCTGTGAGAGGCATGATCTTCCCGCTCTAAATCCATGTTGGCCTGGGTTGTGGAGGTCATTGGTTTCCATGAAACTAGTGACCTGACTCCTGATCACTCTCTCAAATACTTTTATTTTGTGCGAAGTTAGTGCAACTGGTCTATAGTTCTTTGCAAATGCATTGCTCCCTCCCTTGTGAAGAGGGGCTGTGTCTGCTGCTTTAAGCGCATCTGGTATCTACCCCGTGTCCAAGCTCTTCCTCCACACTATACTGAGTGCCTGTGCTACCGGCACTTTGCATTTCTTTATAAATATTGAATTCCATGAGTCTGGACCCGGGGCTGAGTGCATGGGCATATTGTCAATTTCTCTTTCAAAATCTTGCACGCTCGTGTTGATATCAGTTATATTTACAGGGGTTTGGATATCACGCATAAAGAAGTTGTCCGGATCTTCCACTTTTATGCTGTTTATTGGAGTGATAAACATGTCTTCATACTGCTTTTTTAGGATTTCGCTAATATCTTTGTCATCCTCAGTGTATGAACCTTCACTACTACGAATAGGTCCAATACTGACAGTGGTTTTTGCTTTTGATTTAGCATTTGTGAAGAAATATTTTGTTTTTCTTTATTTCTTGAACTGCTTTCTGTTCTAGTTGCCTTTCTTCAGTCTGATATGAATGCTTCAATCTCTGTTCGATTTATTCAATCTCCCTGTTTAAATTATTTCTTCTTTGTATGGAGAGTCGTGTCTGCTTAAGTATTTCCGTTAATTTCTTCCTTCTTTTGTAATGTCGTCTGCGTTCTCTTTCTACATTGGACTTCTTTCTGGCTTTCCTCAAAGGAACATGTTTCAGACAGACTTCATATGCTTCAGAAGTCAGTTTTTCCTATTCCTTGTGTAGGATTTTGGGTTAATGTGGTCGCTGCACCTGGTGGCCGCACCTGGTGGCCGCTCCTGGTGGCCGCACCTGGTGGCCGCACCTGGTGGCCGCACCTGGTGGCCGCTCCTGGTGGCCGCACCTGGTGGCCGCACCTGGTGGCCGCTCCTGGTGGCCGCTCCTGGTGGCCGCTCCTGGTGGCCGCACCTGGTGGCCGCACCTGGTGGCCGCACCTGGTGGCCGCTCCTGGTGGCCGCACCTGGTGGCCGCACCTGGTGGCCGCTCCTGGTGGCCGCTCCTGGTGGCCGCTCCTGGTGGCCGCTCCTGGTGGCCGCTCCTGGTGGCCGCACCTGGTGGCCGCTCCTGGTGGCCGCACCTGGTGGCCGCTCCTGGTGGCCGCTCCTGGTGGCCGCTCCTGGTGGCCGCTCCTGGTGGCCGCTCCTGGTGGCCGCTCCTGGTGGCCGCTCCTGGTGGCCGCACCTGGTGGCCGCTCCTGGTGGCCGCACCTGGTGGCCGCTCCTGGTGGCCGCTCCTGGTGGCCGCTCCTGGTGGC
>NC_091212.1:26601207-26641207 GCF_040958095.1 Procambarus clarkii
AGGGTCCAGCAGGTTGTGGTGGGTCCAGCAGGTTGTGGAGGGTCCAGCAGGTTGTGGTGGGTCCAGCAGGTTGTGGTGGGTACAGCAGGTTGTGGTCGGTCCAGCAGGTTGTGGAGGGTCCAGCAGGTTGTGGAGGGTCCAGCAGGTTGTGGAGGGTCCAGCAGGTTGTGGTGGGTCCAGCAGGTTGTGGAGGGTCCAGCAGGTTGTGGTCGGTCCAGCAGGTTGTGGAGGGTCCAGCAGGTTGTGGTGGGTCCAGCAGGTTGTGGAGGGTCCAGCAGGTTGTGGTCGGTCCAGCAGGTTGTGGAGGGTCCAGCAGGTTGTGGTGGGTCCAGCAGGTTGTGGAGGGTCCAGAAGGTTGTGGAGGGTCCAGAAGGTTGTGGTCGGTCCAGCAGGTTGTGGAGGGTCCAGAAGGTTGTGGTGGGTCCAGCAGGTTGTGGTCGGTCCAGCAGGTTGTGGAGGGTCCAGCAGGTTGTGGTGGGTCTAGCAGGTTGTGGTGGGTCCAGCAGGTTGTGGTGGGTCCAGCAGGTTGTGGTGGGTCCAGCAAGTTGTGGTGGGTCCAGCAGGTTGTGGTGGGTCCAGCAGGTTGTGGTGGGTCCAGCAGGTTGTGGAGGGTCCAGCAGGTTGTGGTGGGTCCAGCAGGTTGTGGTGGGTCCAGCAGGTTGTGGAGGGTCCAGCAGGTTGTGGTGGGTCCAGCAGGTTGTGGAGGGTCCAGCAGGTTGTGATGGGTTCTGCAGGTTGTTGAGGGTCCAGCATGTTGTGGAGGGTCCAGCAGGTTGTGGAGGGTCCAGCAGGTTGTGATGGGTTCTGCAGGTTGTTGAGGGTCCAGCATGTTGTGGTGGGTCCAGCAGGTTGTGGTGGGTCCAGCAGGTTGTGGTGGGTCCAGCAGGTTGTGGAGGGTCCAGCAGGTTGTGGTGGGTCCAGCAGGTTGTGGTGGGTCCAGCAGGTTGTGGAGGGTCCAGCAGGTTGTGGTGGGTCCAGCAGGTTGTGGAGGGTCCAGCAGGTTGTGATGGGTTCTGCAGGTTGTTGAGGGTCCAGCATGTTGTGGAGGGTCCAGCAGGTTGTGGTGGGTCCAGCAGGTTGTGGAGGGTCCAGCAGGTTGTGATGGGTTCTGCAGGTTGTTGAGGGTCCAGCATGTTGTGGAGGGTCCAGCAGGTTGTGGTGGGTCCAGCAGGTTGTTGAGGGTCCAGCAGGTTGTGGAGGGTCCAGCAGGTTGTGGTGGGTCCAGCAGGTTGTTGAGGGTCCAGCAGGTTGTGGTGGGTCCAGCAGGTTGTGGAGGGTCCAGCAGGTTGTGGTGGGTCCAGCAGGTTGTGGAGGGTCCAGCAGGTTGTGGTGGGTCCAGCAGGTTGTGGAGGGTCCAGCAGGTTGTGAAGGGTCCAGCAGGTTGTGAAGGGTCCAGCAGGTTGTGGTGGGTCCAGCAGGTTGTGAAGGATCTAGCAGGTTGTGATGGGTCCAGCAGGTTGTGGTGGGTCCAGCAGGTTGTGGTGGGTCCAGCAAGTTGTGGTGGGTCCAGCAGGTTGTGGTGGGTTCTGCAGGTTGTTGAGGGTCCAGCAGGTTGTGGTGGGTCCAGCAGGTTGTTAAGTGTCCAGCAGGTTGTGGTAGATCCAGCAGGTTGTTGAGGGTCCATCA
Organism: Procambarus clarkii; assembly: GCF_040958095.1. Classification (NCBI taxonomy): domain Eukaryota; kingdom Metazoa; phylum Arthropoda; class Malacostraca; order Decapoda; family Cambaridae; genus Procambarus; species Procambarus clarkii. Next base: position 26,602,834 of record NC_091212.1, read on the forward strand.
GGTCGTGGTGGATCCAGTTGGTTATGGTGGGGCCAGCAGGTTTTGATGGGTCCAGCAGGTTGTGGTGGGGCCAGCAGGTTGTGATGGGTCCAGCAGGTTGTGGTGGGGCCAGCAGGTTGTGGTGGGTCCAGCAGGTTGTGAAGGATCCAGCAGGTTGTGGTGGGTCCAGCAGGTTGTGATGGGTCCAGCAGGTTGTGATGGGTCCAGCAGGTTGTGGTGGGTCCAGCAGGATGTGGTAGGTCCAGCAGGTTGTGATGGGTCCAGCAGGTTGTGGTGGGTCCAGCAGGTTATGGTGGGGCCAGCAGGTTGTGGTGGGTCCAGCAGGTTGTGGTGGGTCCAGCAGGTTGTGATGGATCCAGCAGGTTGTGGTGGGTCCAGCAGGTTATGGTGGGGCCAGCAGGTTGTGGTGGGTCCAGCAGGTTGTGGTGGGTCCAGCTGGTTGTGATGGGTCCAGCAGGTTATGGTGGGGCCAGCAGGTTGTGGTGGGTCCAGCAGGTTGTGGTGGGTCCAGCAGGTTGTGATGGATCCAGCAGGTTGTGGTGGGTCCAGCAGGTTGTGGTGGGTCCAGCAGGTTATGGTGGGGCCAGCAGGTTGTGGTGGGTCCAGCAGGTTGTGGTGGGTCCAGCAGGTTGTGGTGGGTCCAGCAGGTTGTGGTGGGTCTAGCAGGTTGTGGTGGGTCCAGCAGGTTGTGGTGGGGCCAGCAGGTTGTGGTGGGTCCAGCAGGTTATGGTGGGGCCAGCAGGTTTTGATGGGTCCAGCAGGTTGTGGTGGGGCCAGCAGGTTGTGATGGGTCCAGCAGGTTGTGGTGGGGCCAGCAGGTTGTGGTGGGGCCAGCAGTTTGTGATGGGTCCAGCAGGTTGTGGTGGGGCCAGCAGGTTGTGGTGGGGCCAGCAGGTTGTGGTGGGGCCAGCAGGTTGTGGTGGGGCCAGCAGGTTGTGATGGGTCCAGCAGGTTGTGGTGGGTCCAGCAGGTTGTGGTGGGGCCAGCAGGTTGTGGTGGGGCCAGCAGGTTGTGGTGGGCGCCGCTGACACGGTACAAAGAGAAGCCCTCAAGTGTGGTGCCAGCCCGGGTGGACCCCTGTTGTGGTCCTCACACTACACCTTCACACTCCTCTCTTCCTCACACTCGCCTCCGCTTCCTCACTCTCGTCTCCTCTTCCTCACACTCGCCTCCTCTTCCTCACACTGGTCTCCTCTTCCTCACTCTCGTCTCCTCTTCCTCACACTCGCCTCCTCTTCCTCACACTCGCCTCCTCTTCCTCACACTCGCCTCCTCTTCCTCACACTCGTCTCCTCTTCCTCACACTCGCCTCCTCTTCCTCACACTGGTCTCCTCTTCCTCACACTCGCCTCCTCTTCCTCACACTCGCCTCCTCTTCCTCACACTCGCCTCCTCTTCCTCACACTCGCCTCCTCTTCCTCAACACTGGCCTCCTCTTCCTCACTCTCGTCTCCTCTTCCTCACACTGGTCTCCTCTTCCTCACACTCGCCTCCTCTTCCTCACACTCGCCTCCTCTTCCTCACACTCGCCTCCTCTTCCTCAACACTGGTCTCCTCTTCCTCACACTCGCCTCCTCTTCCTCACACTCGCCTCCTCTTCCTCACACTCGCCTCCTCTTCCTCAACACTGGCCTCCTCTTCCTCACACTCGTTTCCTCTTCCTCACACTCGTGTGTACAGGAACGGTGACATACAATGGAAAAAAAGAATAAAAATTACATATGTATACATGTTCGCGTGTTCGAGGGGGGGGGGGGGGGTGCGCTCACCTATTTGTTCCTACAGGATCGAGCTTCAGCTGTTGGACCCCTCCTTTCCTGCTCATCCAGTTCATACTATTTTTATAATGTTTTTCATAATGCTTTCTAACATCTCTAGTCAATCACTCATCCGTATCTCTTAACTTTCACACGTTATAGCGATGGGAATGAAATATATAACTACTACTTCTTACTTCTTTACTTCTGGATTCTTTATCACTTTACTGCTGGCGGCCATTGTTCTCTGACAAGATGCTGCCATTGCTGGACAACACCCCACACTACCCCAATAGCAATTGGCTCACCATAGATGACAATTACTGGGCTCAGTGACTGTTGAATGAACACAAGTTGTTTATTTCTTGAACAACTTGTGATACAAGACTATTGACATGTACATTATACTTCGTAACTATCTTCACAAATGTTGATACTTGTTTAGCTAAATCTATTTTCGAGTTCAGTTCCTGAGCCCATTATGGGGCTCTCTTAACATGTTGCACTATCGTCCCTGGGATGGTTATGGTGTCCACTACCGTCCCTGGGATGGTTATGGTGTCCACTACCGTCCCTGGGATGGTTATGGTGTCCACTACCGTCCCTGGGATGGTTATGGTGTCCACTACCGTCCCTGGGATGGTTATGGTGTCCACTACCGTCCCTGGGATGGTTATGGTGTCCACTACCGTCCCTGGGATGGTTATGGTGTCCACTACCGTCCCTGGGATGGTTATGGTGTCCACTACCGTCCCTGGGATAGTTATGGTGTCCACTACCGTCCCTGGGATGGTTATGGTGTCCACTACCGTCCCTGGGATGGTTATGGTGTCCGCTACCGTCCCTGGGATGGTTACGGTGTCCACTACCGTCCCCGAGATGGGTATCCTGCTTGATACCTGGTTGATGGGGTTCTGGGAGTTCTTCTACTCCCCAAGCCCGGCCCGTGGCCAGGCTTGACTTGTGAGAGTTTGGTCCACCAGGCTGTTGCGTGGAGCGGCCCGCAGGCCCACATACCCACCACAGCCCGGTTGGTCCACCTTGTTTTTTTTAGAAAACAGTCTAGTTTTCTCTTGAAGATGTCCACGGTTGTTCCGGCAATATTTCTTATGCTCGCTGGGAGGACGTTGAACAACCGCGGACCTCTGATGTTTATACAGTGTTCTCTGATTGTGCCCATGGCACCTCTGCTCTTCACTGGTTCCATTTTGCATTTTCTTCCATATCGTTCACTCCAGTACATTGTTATTTTACTGTGTAGATTTGGGACCTGGCCTTCCAGTATTTTCGACGTGTATATTATTTGGTATCTCTCTCGTCGTCTTTCTAGAGAGTACATTTGGAGAGCTTTGAGAAGATCCCAATAATTTAGGTGTTTTATCGCGTCTATGCGTGCCGTATATGTTCTCTGTATTCCCTCTATTTCAGCAATCTCTCCTGCTCTGAAGGGGAAAGTGAGTATGGGGGTATGAGGTGCATCATCAACAAATCAATCAAATCTCACTCCAACTCATCATGCACAAGCATAACATTTACACAACAAACATTTAAAAACATAAAACATGCCCTCTTGTTCTGTTAGTATTAAGTGTGAACATTTTTCTCTTTTTGCTTTGTAAGACCTTTAAGTATTTTGCACGTCTCTATCATGTTTTATCACCTCTGAGAGCATCGTCAGGTCCAGTTCTTTGCGTCCCTCTTCGTACCCCATCCAGCTAAATACCGAGACGAACCTTTTCCTTGCAAATCTCTGTACCTTTACAAGTTTACTTAAACTTATTTTTTTACTTATTTACTATTACTTTAAATAGTTTACTTATTACAATCTCCTTATGATTGCGAGGGTTGGCTTGTGAAGAGTGAGGACTGACTCTCTCATTATTTATATATATATATATATATATATATATATATATATATATATATATATATATATATATATATATATGTCGTACCTAATAGCCAGAACGTACTTATCAGCCTACTATTCAAGGCCCGATTTGCCTAATAAGCCAAGTTTTCATGAATTAATGTTTTTTCGACTACCTAACCTACCTAACCTAACCTAACCTAACTTTTTCTGCTACCTAACCGAACCTAACCTATGAAGATAGGTTAGGTTAGGTTAGGTAGGGTTGGTTAGGTTCGGTCATATATCTACGTTAATTTTAACTCCATTAAAAAAAATTGACCTCATACATAATGAAATGGGTAGCTTTATCAATTCGTAAGAAAAAAACTAGAGAAAACATATTAATTCATGAAAACTTGGCTTATTAGGCAAATCGGGCCTTGCATTGTAGGCTGATAAGTGCGTTCTGGCTACTAGGTACGACATATATATATATATACACATATATATATATATATATATATATATATATATATATATATATATATATATATATATATATATATATATATATATATATATATATATATAATATATATACTAGCAGTACCCGGCCATGCGTTGCTGAGGCTCAGCAACCCTTTCCTGTCCCCTCGTCCTCCCCACCATCTCTCACTTCCGTCCCCTCGTCATCCCCACCATTCCCCACTCCTACGGGGCTCACCATAGCCCATGCTACTTGGAACTTTGTTCTAGGTAGCAAATCTTTAACAACAACAACAATTCCCCACTCTCTCGTCCGATGCCTTCCCAAACGGTCTGATGTTCCCATCAGAAAATTGGTAACATCAAGTGATCTGATGTTCCCATCACTGAAATATATGAAAAACAGTTAAAAAATGAAATGAAAATATGAAAAAATAAAAAATAAGCTATACTCATGAAATGAACGGTATGGTAAACAACACAGCTCAATTCCAATGCAATTCACACAAAGTAATTAAATCAAATTAAAATAAATAAAAATCTATGAAAATGCAATATATCAATGCAATCAGAAACATTGAAATAGAATTGTAACATATTTAGTATAGCATGTGTGTTGCTTTTAATGCAACAGATGGCGCTGTTTTTCAAGAAAAGCATAGTTTTACCTGTCACAGGTGTGGCATCTATACTTATACTTACGAAATGAACGGTATGGTAAACAGCACAGCTCAATTCCAGCACAATTTCAATTCGCAGGATTCGTAATTCTGTGGCGCGGGTTCGATTCCCGCACGAGGCAGAAACAAATGGGCAAAGTTTCTTTCACCCTGAATGCCCCTGTTACCTAGCAGTAAATAGGTACCTGGGAGTTAGTCAGCTGTCACGGGCTGCTTCCTGGGGTGTGTGTGTGTGTGTGTGGTGTGGGAAAAAAAAAAAAAAAAAAAGTAGTTAGTAAACAGTTGATTGACAGTTGAGAGGCGGGCCGAAAGAGCAAAGCTCAACCCCCGTAAAAACACAACTAGTAAACACACAATGCCACACAAAATAATTCAATAACAAATAAAATAAATCGAAATTTATGAAAATAACATTTATCAATGCAATCGGAAACATTGAAATGGAATTTGTGACATATTTAGTATAGCGTGCATGTTGTTATTATGTGCAACAGATGGCGCTGTTTTTCAAAAACGCATGTTTTTACCTGTCACAGGGGTGGCATCTATATAGTAAGTATATAAAAAGACGCGCCTATTCGAATGTAACGTTGTGTCAAAATTTCAAAGCAATCGGTGAAGAACTTTCGGAGATTAGCGTTCATGCACAAACGAACATTTCCATTTATATATATATATATATATATATATATATATATATATATATATATATATATATATATATATATATATATATATATATATATATATATATATATATATATATGTCGTACCTAGCAGCCAGAACGCACTTCTCAGCCTACTATGCAAGGCCCGATTTGCCTAATAAGCCAAGTTTTCATGAATTAATGGTTTTTCGGCTACTTAACCTACCTAACCTAACCTAACCTAACTTTTTCGGCTACCTAACCTAACTTAACCTATAAAGATAAGTTAGGTTAGGTTAGGTAGGGTTGGTTAGGTTCGGTCATGTATCTCGTTAATTTTAACTCCAATAAAAAAAAATTGACCTCATACATAATGAAATGGGTACCTTTATCATTTCATAAGAAAAAGATTAGAGAAAATATATTAATTCAGGAAAACTTGGCTTATTAGGCAAATCGGGCCTTGCATAGTAGGCTGAGAAGTGCGTTCTGGCTACTAGGTACGACATATATATATATATATATATATATATATATATATATATATATATATATATATATATATATATATATATATATATATATATATATATATATATATACACATTGGTTGATACAAAAAGTGCTTAAAGGTTATGGATCTCTTGAAGCTCCTCCGCTTCGGGACGGGAACCGAGGACGCAGCAGGCGTTTCCCCTCTGGATCACCACACTGAGGCGCTGAAACAAAAAACTGCCAGTTCTTGGGTCCCTGGTGACGTCAATGAGCTTGGAGCCCAATTCCTTGAGAAATACCAAGGCACTCTTACCCCAGGGGCCATCCATCTCAGACGCTATGGGAACAAAGATGTATTGACCTTCCAATCGCCTGTATTTGACTGATTTCGCTATTTCCCTGTGGTTGGCCGCCCCAAACCAAACCAAACCTTGAGGTGCTTCTGGGGCTTAGCGTCCCCGCGGCCCGGTCGTCGACCAGGCCTCCTGGCTGCAGGATTGATCAACCAGGCGTTGATCAGTGCTGATCAAGCCCCACCTGCTTGATCAGCACTGAAGTGTACATAGTTGTCAGCCAGGGTGGATACACACGTGTAGTCCCACTGTAACGCCCGGAGAGTGCACCCAGGACTCACCATGGGAACGTCCTGGTGGGGTCAGCCAGTGACCTCAGATTCAGCTAGAGTTAATTTAAATATTTTCGGGCTCCTCCCTATTCAGCTTGTTCCTGTTTATAAATAATCCTAATAGTCTTGACAAACAACTTAATAGTACATCTTGATTGCTTTTTTGCGCAGCATGGGAAGCTGGCGCCCTGATGTGCTGACCAACTGTTTAGGTGTGCAAAACACGTTTTCCCGAGTAGGCTGAATCAGCAGGGAACAGGACCACACCAGACTTTCCCACAACAGTGTAAAACGCCTCCCCTCCTGATTCAGTTGTATATATACCTCTGTATGATAGGAGATAGAGAGTGCTGGAGTGTCGGAGGGAGTGTGAGGCTGCAGGGCATCAGGCGAGCCTCAGGACACAGAGTGATTCCACCAGACTGAGAGGCAGAGAGTGGTCTTAAGGTAATGGGTGTGATCTTTGATACGTTTCCATGTCTAAAAACACGTAACAATTGCCAGTGTCAAAGTAGGGATTTATAATTGGTGAATTTCATAATTTATTCTCAATAAATTCATGTTAAATTTTCCGTCTGTGTCAATTGTTGGATCCTCTTAGCCTCTGGATATAGTTTGCGTAATCGTCCCGTAATAAATGTCAGTTAAAGAAAAAGGACTCTGCAAGTCAAGCAATGTTTCTTGCTTCGTTGCTTGATATAGTTAATGGACAAGGGAGATGGTGGCAGCGTAGTTAATCCTGTGTAGCATTTCCTTGGAAGGGTACCTTTGGTTTCCGGTGTAATCATTAGTGGTACTGTATATTGGTGTTACAAATGAGTAGTAGTGTTACATTATTAGTTCATATTTAATACGGTTTTTACAATGGTGCTAGTGGTGGTCCAATAAATTGTGGGTGTGTCTACAGTTTATTGGAGTCTTGTGCGCCTGGCTGCTCGGTTGGCCACGTTGTTGTTTATTTGTTAAGCGGGTTCGCGTTTTTTGTTGTCACACGTATTTTTAAGAATAGTTGTTTAAAGTGCGTCATAAGGAAAACTACAGAGAGTTTAGGGTATACGCTTTCGCTCTGAAATCTATGGACAGAAATTTATTCTCGTTTCTCTGCATAGGTTTCAGGGGTGTACACCCAGGTTTCTTGGGTGTACAGCAATCTGTTCGGCAGGTTGTCTGAAATTTGTCGATAGGGGACGCTCTGTTGATAAATTAGGAGGTACTTGGAGTTGCCTCGAGTTCTAGATCTTGACGTGAAGGTAGTGGACAGTGAATAAAGTCACCTAGAGCATTACTGAATCTTCATCATAGAGGGGTTAAGCTTTAGCAACGGAGCTTTTCTCAATTTCTGGTCGTGAATTGTGTCTAAGGTATGGCGGCTGGTGATGTCGGATGTGTGACCTCAAGGGCGGGTCAGACGTAGTTGTCAGTCGTGGATTACCGAGGAACAATCGTAGTTTTAATCATCACGAGTAGTTTTACAATTTAGTTAAGGGAATTCATAGTTAAGTATATTATATCTTTTTGTTTCATTATTTTATGCAGATTCTTTTGATAAGTATAAGGAATTTCGGTGTCGATAAGATTGTATGTGCACCTGAAGACCTCTTGTGTGTACATGGTAAAACGTTCAGGGAGTTTGTTTATATACTCGACCTTTCAACACTTGGAGAGCTCTGCAGTTCAACTCAGATCGTCAACAATTTTTTTTATGCAGACGTTCCGTACGGTGTCAATTGTGTTTACAGCGGTGAGATGACCCCTGAATTACATGATCATACCCAATTCTTACATACACTTTTGTGTATGTAAGAAAATTAAATTGTTAAATTTTCACCGCGTTATCTTGCGTGGTTACGGTTTTATGGGTTTTGGAGTTGAGTTCCTTAAGTCGTCTCTGGGTTACAGTAGGCAGGCCAGTCAGTTGTATGTTAACCAGAGCTATGTCTCAACCTTTGGAGACTCCGGTTTTGCACCTAGAGGAAAACGAATTCTCAGTGCTTCCAGGTGCTGTGGCCATGGCAGACCCAGAACTTTTACCAATACCTGAAATTATCCATGATTTAGGCACTCAGGCTACGGCAGAGGCGTCAGACCCCCCGGCAGGGGACGATGATTTACTGGGGGCTGCGACGTTCCAAGTTTCCCCCAGCCGTTCGTCCACTTCTCTGCCACAACATCAGTTGTAGACACCAACAACACAAGAACAGTTACTTGGTACAACACAGGTACAACCCCCGCCACAACAACAACAGTTACTTGGTACAACACAGATACAACCCCCACCACAACAACAACAGTTACTTAGTACAAGTGAAGGGACCGGAGGTTAGATACTCAGCAACAGACAAGGAAGCGCTTGCTGTGGTGGAAAGTGTTAGATATTTTGAGCTCTACCTATTCCAGCGTGATTTTGTTATTTTCACAGATCACAGAGCTCTCACATACATTTTTAAAAGGAAAACAAAGTGTCCCCGGATGTCCCGTTGGTCTCATGAGCTGTCAGCTCACTCTTTTCAGATCCTTTATAAGCCTGGACCATCTCACGTTGTGCCAGACACGTTGAGTAGGAACGTCGCGTCAGTTAACGTAAATGTCAACATTGAAACTATTGCAAGTGATCAAATGAGAGAATTTCAAATGGGAGAACAGCGATGGAGGGAAATAATTGAATATTTGGAGGGTGGTAAATACCCTATGAAGAAAGGTAACTTTCCCCTGCAGCATTTTGACCTGCAGAAGGGTGTCCTATATTATGTTAACGACATGAAAGATCGCGCGGTTTACCAGTTAGTCATCCCCGACGTGTTAAGATCATCAGCCATGAAACTTGCGCATGCATCTAAGATCGCTGGTCACCCTGGGGTCTTTAAGACCTATATGAGAGCTAAAACGTTATTCTATTTTCCTAGTATGTTATCTTATATCACTCAGTTTGTTAGGTCGTGTCCGAATTGTCAAAGGAGAAAAGGTACCCCTAAGGTACAGGCGCCACTACAAGAGTTCCCTGACATTTTTGAGCCTTTAGATCGAGTGGGAGCGGATTTGATTGATTTACATAGTAGTCATTCTGGTAATGGCTACGTGTTGGTGCTAGTGGACCATCTGTCCCGGTTCACTACCTTGGTTGCTCTTCCTCGTAAGGACCCCAAGACGGTTGCAGACGCTTTCTTAAGTAAATTTGTCACTGTGTTTGGACCACCTAAAGTATTAGTATCTGACAGAGGTCAAGAGTTCGTTGGTAACACTTTTAAAGAGGTTTGTAAAATTTTAGAAACAACAACAGCCCTCACGACTGCTTACCATCCGCAAGCAAACGGTATGACTGAAAGAACCAATCGTACAATTAAGGATATGCTAGCAATTCTTGCAGAGAAAGATGCTGCCACCTGGGATGAACAACTCCCCTATGTTCAACTAGCCTTGAACACTGCCATTCATCAGTCCATTAACACACAACCACTGCTGCTTTTCACGGGGCGCTCATGTAACTTCCCATCAGGTCTGCTTAACAGACACGAGGTTGTGTACGGTGTGTAAATTATCTCTCAGAAATCCTACCTAAAATGAAAAATGCTTGGAGGATTGCAGCTGAGGCTTCCAAGACAGCGAGGAGCCGGTATGCGCACTATTATGATAAGAAGGTTCAACCGTTGACACTTAGAGAGAGAAGCTTGGTTATGAGGTTAAATGAAAAGGCGCCTGCCAATCAAAGTAGGAAGCTAGCACCTAGATGGCGTGGACCATATAGAGTAATTAAGAAGCTTGGACCAGTTAATTTTCTGATCAGGGGGATCTTTGAGGACCAGAGTGACACAACTATTCATGTCAACAAATTAAAGTGTTACGTTGCCAGGGAGGAACTGGAACTGCCTTCAGCGATTCCCATTCCTGACCCTTCTGAGTTGACTGACCCAGCTGGGCGTGTCCAGGATGGAGAGGAGGACCTTCTGTCAACTCTCATTGGTACCCAGGGTCAGCCTTGTCACCCCATGTTAACGAGGTCACGGGCGAGGCAGGGCGTCTCTCAGTAACTCGCTGTCTTGTCTCTTAGTAGTTTTTATTCATTTCTGAAACTGGCAATTATTTTGTGATCTTGTCATGTATTGTAATCAGAGAACATGCCTTACCTGCCCTTGGGCTGTACCCTTTCACCAAAGCCCAGGGGATTGTCCTTGCTTCCGCCAGTCGGAGTGTTATTCTGTCTTCCCCAGGTCTGCTTGTCCACACCGCTCTGTCCCCGGTACCAGCTACTCGTGAACCAACAATCGAGGCCAGGGGGGGTCACCCCTCTGGTACAGTGGAGAGGGGGTTACGTTACACCCCACCCCCCTCCCAACACTCCCAGTAACTCCACCAACCAGTTACCTGGGAGGGTGATAGTGACACCATTCACCCAGCCGACACCTCCCACCACACGAGGTTGTCCAGGCCAGAGTTCCAGCCAGCAGAGCACAGCTGTCCAGATGTCAACGTACCAATATGGTGGGCCCCAGTCTTGCAGTTAACCATCAGAAGCACCCACCTGCCTGCTACGACACACCGGCAGGCACACCGGGTCCATGCATAAAAACACGTAACAATTGCTAGTGTCAAAGTAGGGATTTATAATTGGTGAATTTCATAATTTATTCTCAATAAATTCATGTTAAAGTTTCCGTCTGTGTCAATTGTTGGATCCTCTTAGCCTCTGGATATAGTTTGCGTAATCGTCCTGTAATAAATGTCAGTTAAAGAAGAAAGACTCTCCAAGTCAAGCAATGTTTCTTGCCTTGTAACACCCATGACCCCCCCCCCTTAGAGTTCACACCCAGGGAAGCCTTCTCCAAGAGGTCAGCCCAGATGACCTCCGGTTTATCTTGTATGTTGATTAAAAAAATTCCTGGGTTAGTCTTAGTCAGCATAGTTTCAAGTATGTAATATTTCATGCAAGGGAATTAGACTCCAGATTCTTATGTGTAAACATCCTTGGATCTCCCCCTTTTGGCCAGGTCAGAGGTCAGTCACACACGTAATTAATAACTCCTCTCTTGAAGAGTGTATGGTGAATGTCAAACAAGATTATTGAAATATTTCTTGAGTGTTTGTACACGTGTGGCCGATCTTTTACATTCTTGGGGTAGGTAGCAACAGCAGATCTCCCCCCTCCCCCCTGTGGGGGTTGTATATAGAGGTCCTGTAGGGACTTAGTAAGGACAGAGTGCCGGATACCAGGGCCCAGAGAGGGCTGTGAAGAACATCTCAGCCAGGGAGAGACAGATATCTTAAGGTAATGTGTGTGATCTCTGAGGTTTTGTTCCATGTCCAAATTTCTTAACTTTTTGCCAGTGTTAGAGTAGGATTTCTAAGTGGTGATTGACATAATTTTGGTCTCAATAAACTCATGTTAAATTTCCCGTCTGTGTCAATTGTTGAATCCTCTTAGCCTTTTGGATATAGTGGCTGACAACCGTTTCTATAATTAATGACAGTCATAGAAAGTACTCTCCAAGTCAAGCAATGTTTCTTGCCTCGTTGCTTGATATAGTCTCAATGGTCAAAGGCAGATGGTGGCAGCGTATTTAATCCTTGTGTTAGCATTTCCCTGTTGGCAGTGTACTTTTTAGTTCCGGTGTAACCATCATATGTCAGCTCATAACAGTGTTACCAAGTGCAACCGATGGGGAAGTGTTACTCAGGAAAAGTAGTGTTTACATTATTAGTTTAGTATCTATTATAGTAGTAGTGTTACAAAAGAGTGGTTTTACAGCCTCATTGCTTGATATAGTTAATGGACAAGGCAGATACTGTATTGTATCTGTATATGGTACTGTATTGTGGTGTTACAAATGAGTAGTAGTGTTACATTATTAGTTCATATTTAATACGGATTTTACACCACACCAAGTGCTTGCCCTTTTTCCAGGAGTATATGGTGATGCCATCAGAGCGAACTGCCGGGAAATCCGGGTTTTGGTCCCCTAGGATCTGTTTACGTATGTAAGTTAGCTTAGCATTTTAAAAACACTACAATCACCTTTTGTGGTTGATTCTTCAATAAATCCCTGAACTATATGTTTAACAGATCTCTCACCCTGTCCGTAGAGTACAGAAGAAAATGTGTATATGCTGGTTAGCATTGTAAATATGTGGCCACGTCTGTGGTAGAAAATAATAAAAAAAAGTCTCCTTCCTGTCGTCGCTTCACCTGTTGTGGTGTTCACTCTGAGCCTGTGGGAGTGTTTGAGGAATTCAGGGGCGCTGGTTCGATCCCACTGTGTGGCTTCAGTATTTACTCATGATTTTTTATACTCTCTTCAGTGTATGCAAAACTGTCTAGATTATTATCAGATTTCCCTGCAAGTCGTTTTATGCGCGTGTGTAAATAACATATTTTCCTTTCGTTACAGGTTCGTGAGGCCTCCTACTGCATGTACTTGTAGCAGTGCGATAACATTGGAAAAATTGGGTAAGATGTAGGCCTAGTCTTAGTCAGCACCTACAGTAAATGACTGAGCCAAGGTGCCAGACTTTAAGAATGACAGGTAAAATATATTAATATGAACACTTAGAAGCTCACAAACTCTGGATAAGCCCACGGTTTATCCTCTTAGAAATATTTGAGACTAAGCTAGGATAGTTGGAATCACAAGGGTTTAATAAAATTTACGAGAGATTAACGAAATGCTTAACGAGTCCCTGGATGTCCACTACGAGTATATGGAACCCCGCGGTCTTGGTAAATGTTACGAGTCGCCAGTCACTCGTGAGATCCACCTCATTCAGGGTGAGGAGGATGCACAGTGGAGGTACATTCCTCCATTTGGGCTGGTTAATAACCCATTTATATTTAGTAGAGGGATGCAGAGGTAGGTAAGAAGCAGATATATAAGGATTTAACTTATTTTCTGGCTCTGAAATGTCCTATGTCCCTCTTGTTTATCGTGACGTCACAGGATGATGTCACTGTCAGCCAGTGACAAGTGACATAGCTGACATGGCGCCCAGGTCAACCCCTGTGATTGGACGAACCTCACTTGCGCAGCAGAAGTTGAAAGCGGTATGTTTTGTATTGCTCGTCAGCAGCCCATGGATGTATCTGGAGCTGCTTGTAAGAAGGCCTGTGATGGAAGCAGCAGACAGGAAGCTGTGATGGAAGCAGCAGACAGGCCCCCTCTGTACTCAGCGTGTCATTGACACATTGTCAAGGGCGGGTACCACACCATCACGTGACAAGTGTCTGTCAGTGGTGAGCGTGACACTACCTTTTTTATGAATAGTGGTCGACAAGAGACCAGACACTTGTTATGGGGAGCTTTTGTGGCCAGTTATTATTAGTATTAAGTAACTAGTGACCAGTGTATTCCAGTGACCAGCACACTCCAGTGACCAGCACACTCCAGTGACCAGCACACTCCTGTGACCAGCACACTCCAGTGACCAGCACACTCCCGTGACCAGCACACTCCAGTGACCAGCACACTCCAGTGACCAGCACACTCCAGTGACCAGCACACTCCAGTGACCAGCACACTCCAGTGACCAGCACACTCCAGTGACCAGCACACTGCAGTGACCAGCACACTCCAGTGACCAGCACACTCCAGTGACCAGCACACTCCAGTGACCAGCACACTCCAGTGACCAGCACACTCCAGTGACCAGCACACTCCAGTGACCAGCACACTCCAGTGACCAGCACACTCCAGTGACCAGCACACTCCAGGGACCAGCACACTCCAGTGACCAGCACACTCCAGGGACCAGCACACTCCAGTGACCAGCACACTCCAGTGACCAGCACACTCCAGTGACCAACACACTCCAGGGACCAGCACACTCCAGGGACCAGCACACTCCAGTGACCAGCACACTCCAGTGACCAGCACACTCCAGGGACCAGCACACTCCAGTGACCAGCACACTCCAGTGACCAGCACACTCCAGTGACCAGCACACTCCAGTGACCAGTACACTCCAGTGACCAGCACACTCCAGTGACCAGCACACTCCAGTGACCAGCACACTCCAGTGACCAGTACACTCCAGTGACCAGTACACTCCAGTGACCAGCACACTCCAGTGACCAGCACACTCCAGTGACCAGCACACTCCAGTGACCAGCACACTCCAGTGACCAGCACACTCCAGGAAGCAGGGTATTTGTAATCAGTGCCTTTCAGTAACGAGTGATATTTGTTACTGCTGCGTAGAGGCCAGCGGCGTGACTATTGGCAGGACAGAGCCTGAAGTTCAGACCACCAGGAGGAGCGAGACCCGCCCACCTACACTCTGAGGGTGTGGCTTGGTCTTGGCCTTAACGCCCATCAACACCTATGGAAGCTTATCGAGGCAACGACAGCAGCTTACTGACCAACCAGCAACAATGTGTTATCAACGATAACACTTTGGAGAGGCTTCGTGGCAAGCTACAAGAATTATCAGGCTTAAAGTTCACCGAGAAAAGTGAAGGAAGCAGGATTTTCATTCTTTTGTAACACCCAAGGAAACCTACCCTTTGGGAGAGGTCAGAACCAGGCGACCTTTGACCACATGCAGTCTCTGAAGTATCGAAGAGTTCATTTTGGTTGCAAACATCTTAATGAAAACATTTCATTGACCAGGCACGGCCAACCTCAAGGAAAATTATCTCTTTCAGTAATAAGACGACCTGGTTCTCGACCAGGGGGGCCTGAGCCTCGACCAGGAGGCCTGGGCCTCGACCAGGCCGCGGGGATGATGCGCCCCGAACTCGTATGTCTGGCTTCCTCATGCTCTTGGAGGCAGTCATGTCTGGAGGTCAGAGGGTATGGCACTTTTAGCTGTCTATCACTGTCATCGTAAAATAATCATTTACTTACTGACTGTCGTAAGCATGTAGTTTACTTCCGGGAAGTAGACTGGTACAGATCGGATGGTCTATGTCAATTTTAGGATTTAAAATTGTTGAGTGTAGAAGTAGCGTGCTGTTGTTGAGTGCAGGACTAGCGTGCAGGAGGTGGAGGCTCTCTGCTGTTTGTTTAGGGTTGAGGCGGGCCTTAGCTCACCCTGGTCGTGGCTGCCGCCGACCAGTGTCCCCCAGTCTGCTGTTATCTGCACGCCGTAATTTCCCTGGGGGTATTTGGCTTCAAGCTCTCTCTCTCTCTCTCCTCGCTGAAGCCGGAGCCATTCCTTAACCTGGCCAGGCCCTGCTCTCCCTGGCGATCGCTGTGGCCAAGACCGATGCTTGCAGGTCTAAAGTGTGGGGGGGGGGTCCGGTTTAGCCCGTTCGTGGCCAAGACCAAACCAGATGAGGTTAGGTTAGGTTAGGTTAGGTTAGGTTAGGTTAGGTTAGGTTAGGTTAGGTTAGGTTAGGTTAGGTTAGGTTAGGTTATTGCCGCACCATAGTTGCCAGATGAGTCACTTGCTGTGTGTGCTCTGTTGCCGGGTATGACTGGCAGTGTAGCCAGTGTTAAACGGGGCTTAAACGGCTCCCGTTTAAGCCCCGTTTACCAGCTGTTGGTGTCAGGGTCTCGAGCGCCAGCTACGTGATGGGCGCCATCTGGGCGACCTGTTGTTTAGTTGTTGCTGGGGATATTAAGGGTTTGGAATTATCAGCTTTTTTGTGTGTGTTTGTAATCCTTGACTGAAGGTTACCTTAAGGCATAGATATCCTCAGCTAGGGTTTACCTTAGATATCCTCAGCTAGGGTTTACCTTAGATATCCTCAGCTAGGGTTTACCTTAGATATCCTCAGCTAGGGTTTACCTTAGATATCCTCAGCTAGGGTTTACTTTAGATATCGTCAGCTAGGGTTTACCTTAGATATCCTCAGCTAGAGTTTACCTTAGATATCCTCAGCTAGGGTTTACCTTAGATATCCTCAGCTAGGGTTTACCTTAGATATCCTCAGCTAGGGTTTACCTTAGATATCCTCAGCTAGGGTTTACCTTAGATATCCTCAGCTAGGGTTTACCTTAGATATCGTCAGCTAGGGTTTACCTTAGATATCGTCAGCTAGGGTTTACCTTAGATATCCTCAGCTAGGGTTTACCTTAGATATCGTCAGCTAGGGTTTACCTTAGATATCGTCAGCTAGGGTTTACCTTAGATATCCTCAGCTAGGGTTTACCTTAGATATCCTCAGCTTGGGTTTACCTTAGATATCCTCAGCTAGGGTTTACCTTAGATATCCTCAGCTAGGGGTTACCTTACCTCACCTTGGAGTTTTTCCGGGGCTTAGCGTCCCCGCGGCCCGGTCGTCGACTTGGCCTCCTCGTTGCTGGACTGGTCAACCAGGCTGTTTGATGCGGCTGCTCGCATTCTGACGTATGAATCACAGGCTGGTTGATCAGGTATCCTTTGGAGGTGCTTATCCAGTTCACTCTTGAACACTGTGAGTGGTCGGCCAGTTATGCCCCTTATGTGAAGTGGAAGCGTGTTGAACAGTCTGATGTTGAACAGCCTCTGATATTGATAGAGTTCTCTCTCAGAGTACCTGTTGCACCTCTGCTTTTCAACGGGGGTATTCTGCACATCCTGCCATGCCTCCTGGTCTCATGTGCTGTTATTTCTGTGAGCAGGTTTGGGACCAGCCCCTCTAATATTTTCCACTTATAGATTATTATGTATCTCTCTCGCCTGCGCTCAAGAGAATAGAGATTTAGGCTCTTTAGTCGGTCCCAGTAGTTTAGATGTTTTACTGAGTGGATTCTAGCAGTAAAGGATCTCTGCACGCTCTCCAGGTCAGCAATTTCTCCAGCTTTGAAAGGGGCTGTCATTGTGCAGCAGTACTCCACTCTAGAGAGCACTAGCGTCTTGAAAAGTATCATCATCGGTATAGCATCTCTAGTGTGAAAAGTTCTTGTTATCCAACCTGTCATTTTTCTTGCAGTTGTGACGGCTACTTTATTGTGTTCTTTAAAGGTAAGGTCTTCCGACATAGGTACACCCAAATCCTTTACATTGCCTTTCCGTTCTATGTTATGATTTGACTGAGTTTTGTACGTGGTTTCCGTTTTTATATTTTAATTTTTTCCGTAGCGCATGAGCTGGAACTTATCTTCGTTAAACACCATATTATTTTCTGTAGCCCATAGAAAGACCTGATTTACGTCTGATTGGAGGTTTGCCGTGTCCTCTATGTTGTCTACTTTCGTGAAGATCCTAGTGTCATCTGCAAAAGATGATACAGAACTATAGATTGTGTCCTTATCTATATCCGATATGAGGATGAGAAAAAGTACTGGAGCAAGCACAGTACCCTGGGGGACTGAGTTCTTCACGGTTGATGGACCGGATTTTATTTTGTTGACTATTACACATTGGGCTCTGTTGGTCAGGAAAATATAGATACATCTACTTATTTTCCGGTAATTCCTTTTGAACGCATTTTATGTGCAATAACACCATGGTCACATTTGTCAAAAGCTTTTGCGAAATCTGTGTAAATTACATCAGCGTTTTGTTTGTCTTCCATGGCATCTAATGCCATGTCATAGCGGTCCAGCAACTGCGACAGGCAAGAGAGCCCAGTTCTGAAACCATGTTGTCCGGGGTTATGGAGATGCTGTGATTCCATGTATTTTGTGATCTTACTTCTTAGCACTCTCTCAAAGATTTTTATGATGTGCGATGTTAGTGCTATCGGTCTGTAATTTTTTGCTTCTGCCTTATTTCCTCCTTTATGGAGTGGTGCTATCTCTGCTGTTTTTAGTATGTCAGGGATAACGCCAGTATCTAGGCTTTGTCTCCAAAGACTGTGAAGGGCCTGCGATAGTGGTTCTTGATGAATATGGAGTTCCAAGAATCCGGGCCTGGTGCAGAGTGCATAGGCATACAGTTTATGGCTTCCTCAAAATCCAGTTGGGGATAGGGTGACATCTGATATATGATTTGATGTTGGTATGATATCCATGAAAAATTCATTTGAGTTATCAATCTTTAGTGCATTTAGTGGCTCGCTGAAAACAGAGTCGTACTGCGTCCTCAGTAACTCGCTCATTTCTTTGTTGTCATCGGTGAAAGTTCCATCTCCCTTTCGCAGGGGCCCGATACTAGATGTGGTTTTTGATCTTGATTTTGCATAGGAGAAAAAATATTTCGGATTTCTCTCTTTCACTGATGGCCTTTTGCTCTCTTTGCCTCTCCTGGGTTTTGTATGATTCTTGTAGCTTGAGTTCAATTGTTTCTATTTCTCTACCTAACCTTCTTCGCCGTTCTTGAGATAGGGTGCGACTCTCAAGTTGTTCCGCGATTCGTTTTCTTCACCTATAGAGGGAACGACGTTCCCTTTCCTATCTGCATCTCTTCCTCTTTTTTTTCTTAGGGATATGCGGTTTAAGCATATTTCAAGGCTACTGAGCTTATTTTTTCCAGGCACTGGTTCAGGTTTGCATTTTCTAGCTGTTCTTCCCAGCTTATTTCTGTGAAGTCTTGGTTTATTTGCTCCCAGTTTATCTGTTTATTATTGAAGTTGAATTTGCTGAAATCTCCTCCACCGGGAATCGGGACTGGTTTTAAAGGTCTATTCCCCATGGTTGTCAGAACTTCAATTAAGTTGTGATCTGAGTAACAGGTATTTGTAATCATTATGTCCCTGATCAATTGATGATTTTTAGTGAAAATGAGGTCCAGCGTGTTCTCCTTCCTAGTTGGTTCTACTATTTGCTGGTTTAAGGCAAACCTGTCGCACATCCGTAGCAGGTCATTTGCATGTGTCTGTTCATTTAGGCTACTTCCTGGTATTCTTTCTGATATTACTGTATTAGCCAGGTGCTTCCATTTCAGGTGCCGTAGGTTGAAGTCCCCAAGCAGAATGATGTTCGGGGCTGGATTTGTGAGGTTTTCCAAGCAGTGTTCTATTTTCATTAGTTGGTCTTTAAACTGCTGCTGATTTGCTTCCGGTGACTTATATATAAGGACAATAACTACATTTAAGATCTCTATTTTGATTATCAGCACTTCCACCATATCATTTGAGGTGTTTAGCAGCTCAGTACAGATGAGAGTGTCTCTGATGTAGAGGCTGACCCCACCATGTAGCCTGTGTTTCCTGTCACATCTGAAAAGATTGTACTCTGAGATCCATTTTTCACCATCATGGTAGTCCTTGGTGTGGGTTTCCGTTAGGGCAGCAAACACTGCATTTGCCTCATGTAGGAGGCCATCTATGAATTTCACTTTGTTACATTTGCGTGTTTTTATACTCTGAATGTTAGCAAATAAAAATGATGTTATATTTGTGGAAGAGCTGGATACTTTACTTGGTGTTAATATCTGAGGCTCTGGAAAGGAGGCCACTGTGTTTGCGGCCTCTCCAGCATTTGACCGAGTTGGTGATAGAATCTGGACATTTTTAGCCATTCTTCTCCTTGCTCTTGAATTAAAACTCTTGCTAAAAAATCGTCCTGGTAAGTAGTGTTGTGGCTGCTTTCCTCGAAGCGGTTTGTCGGTCTTATTCGCTTGGTGCCCCTAATATGGAAAGCTGGACATTCCATATTGAAGCGCACTTTTCTATCTAAGGAGTTCTTGCAAAGTTCTGGGTGAAAACTACCTAAGTTAGATAGCCTCAGCTGGGGGTTACCTTAGATAGCCTCAGCTGGGGGTTACCTTAGATAGCCTCAGCTGGGGGTTACCTTAGATAGCCTCAGCTGGGGGTTACCTTAGATAGCCTCAGCTGGGGGTTACCTTAGATAGCCTCTGCTAGGGGTTACCTTAGATAGCCTCAGCTAGGGGTTACCTTAGATAGCCTCAGTTAGGGGTTACCTTAGATATCTTCAGCTAGGGGTTACCTTAGTTAGATATCCTCAGCTAGGGGTTACCTTAGTTAGATATCCTCAGCTAGGGGTTACCTTAGATATCCTCAGCTAGGGGTTTCCTCATGGTTTAGGGTAACAGCTTCTCCTCCATATCAACCTACCCTGACTTTGCGCCCTAGTGAGGCCACTCTAGAGCACAACACCATATTCTCTTGAGACTGATGGATGCCTACTACTAGGGCTTACGCGCAGCCTGACGTATGAATCACAGCCTAGTTGATGACAAAGGTGAATTCAGGAAACAAAATACGCAATTATTTGTGGACAATATTTTTTAGATTTATTTTAGACACATCACTGAGGCATCATGATCTCCCCAAACATAAATGTGGAAATGTCTGCACTGAGGCAGAATTAAATTTGATTTAAATTTGCTCTATGGAGCAGTAGTCATTATGACGACTGGTATAACTAAGTTTCTAGCTAGCTAAAGGTAATGGAATATTAGAGAACTGAATGTTATTCATTAAAATCAAGGAAGACTCTTGAGTCGACAGAGATTAGTAGCCTAGTCATTCTGACTTATAAGCTAATTAAATTACAGCTTACATGCTTATCACTGGAAACTCATTAATACATCCTCAACTTTAGATGAGAAATTTATTTTATTATTTATTATTATATTAATTTATTTTATTTATTATTACTCTATAAGTAGACAATTGTATTTAATTGTGAGCTCAGACTAGGCTGGTACTCAGTTGACAATAACTAATGTCCCAAATACCTACCTAAATAGATGGTTTAATTTTTCCTTACCTACTTAAGTAGAGGGCTAAGCTAATTTTGACAACTTACTAATTCTTAATAGTGTCACCCTAGCTGAATGGTGAGCAGTGGATCTGCTCGGATGTAAATACGTTAGGCTACAGTGTTAGTGTATATCGAGTAATCGTGTATATATGTTAACACTAATTCAAATATTCCTCCCAATATCCAGTATACTCAATCATTGGCGGGAGTTGACCAGCAAGGGGTGAGGGGAGGTTCTGTGAGGCTATCACGAATTTTCCACTTTAATCGCGAACGCATTTATCGAGCGTTTTGGAAGGAAAAGGAACAGGAAATCGAGAAACCATCAACAATAGTATTCAATCAAAATAGAGATAGCATTTAGGCCTCTAGGGAAAACGCCATTCACCAACCAGGGCTTAATATGAGCGAAGCTTTGAACAGGAAGCCTCACATAAGAATTTGCAACCTAGTAACTCTAATCTCATATTATTTCATAGAAGTCATACAATAATGCGCGATATTTGAATGTGTAAATAATAACCAGTTTATTTGCTAAAGATTTCAATGAGTTAATAATAATCAGTTTATTTGCTAAAGATTTATACTAAATCGTGAGTTTGGCAGACCGTCAAACTTAATTAGTATCCCTGAAATTAAAGCGACATTGACATTTAGTAGTACACAATAACCACCTTCATCTCATCAATAACCATTTTCATCACATCAACACACATTACATTACACGTTAACTCATGTTACTGTTAACATGAGTTAACAGACGTAAGAAATTTTGACGAGGGTTTGTGAAGGCAGAGACACTCTCTGAGGGGGTAGAAATAGCCTAAGGTACTCCATCCTTTTGAGATGTATTTTTTTTCTTGTCTCAATAAACATACTTGAACTTGAACTTGAGACACTCTCCAGACACCAGTCTCGCCTCGGGGAGCCAGCAAGGTGGGCCACCTGTGGTGGGCGGCGCTACAGGCAACAAGATCAGTTATGCTCGTAACTGTCGCTGTGTCTCATAAACCACGATCATGATGATGCTCAAATCGTTCAAGCAATTAGCCGATGGGCAACGTAATATGAGTTACAAGGAACACTTGTGATGGTTGGTGGAGGGCGGCGACGCTAGTGTTTACTGACGGACAAGCACACCTCTGAAATACGGCCAGACGACAACCCGTCCTCTTAAAAATAACGTCACTTTTGGCTGGTATGCGCGCTATGGCCAAATTTGGACGTAATTTGAAATGAAATCGATTCATAAAAGAGACGTACTGTTCCGTTTTGTGTTTGAGTCGTCCGGCTTACTAGGCAAGCACCTTTCCATCAGCCCACAGTTGGGACACCAAGTGAGTCTGTTTCTTTAGGCGAAGACTAATGTCTTGACTTCTTTTTTTTTAATTACTGTAGGTCTACTGAGTTTGTTAAAAAGCGGGATGTCGTCATTAAATGATAGACTTACCTTTCATGTCTGCTTCCATCTTGATGTGATCTTGTATCACATGTTTGATATGTCACAACTTGACAAGGTCCGGGACGGGTCGAAATGTTACTGTCTCACGTCTGTGGGTTGATTTATTTGTTTCAGCAACATTATTGTGATATTTTCTGCGAAACGCAACTTGGTGATCAACTTTGAACTGGGTTAGATTTGTTAATAATAGAAAAGAGATTCATAGGTATTGTAGACAAGTCTAATTATTTTAATAAAAAAATTTTGTAACATCTATCTTGAGGTTATCTCGAGATGATTTCGGAGCTTATTAGTGTCCTCGCGGCCCGGTCCTCGACCAGGCCTCCACCCCAGGAAGCAGCCCGTGACAGCTGACTAACACCCAGGTACCTATTTTACTGCTTGGTAACAGGGGCATAGGGTGAAAGAAACTCTGCCCATTGTTTCTCGCCGGCGCCTGGGATCGAACCCAGGACCACAGGATCACAAGTCTAGCGTGCTGTCCGCTCAGCCGACCGGCTCCCATACATATACATACATGATACTCGGACATAGATTTTTGTTCTAATTATTTATTGTGTTGACTCTGCAGACTTTAGTCTGTGACTGGTCATCGTCTGTGTGGGAGTAGGCGTCACTGGTCATCGTCTGTGTGGGAGTAGGCGTCACTGGTCATCGTCTGTGTGGGAGTAGGCGTCACTGGTCATCGTCTGTGTGGGAGTAGCCGTCACTGGTCATCGTCTGTGTGGGAGTAGGCGTCACTGGTCATCGTCTGTGTGGGAGTAGGCGTCACTGGTCATCGTCTGTGTGGGAGTAGGCGTCACTGGTCATCGTCTGTGTGGGAGTAGGCGTCACTGGTCATCGTCTGTGTGGGAGTAGGCGTCACTGGTCATCGTCTGTGTGGGAGTAGGCGTCACTGGTCATCATCTGTGAGGGAGTAGGCGTCACTGGTCATCGTCTGTGAGAGAGTAGGCGTCACTGGTCATCGTCTGTGAGGGAGTAGGCGTCACTGGTCATCATCTGTCACGGAGCTGCTTTGTCATATACCCAACAACACCAACAGTTCCTCTCAACAGCTGAGGTGTCAGCCAAGCCGGCGCCGGACACCGTCACCCCGCCGGGAGAACCAGCCAGAAAAATGTTCAAAATCTATCAACTACTGTGACCCAAGGCGACATGTGCGCCAGGCGTTGTAACAATACGGACCGTTGGACAGGAATGCCAAACGGCAGTATCATAACCCCAAATTGCGAAACAGAACGTGATTGGGCAGCTCCCAGGCAGAGGTGGTGTCCAGACGTCCGCCCGTCATCAAGGCTGAACCAGGAACTAGAAACAATTATATATTAAGTATATACATTTATTTTGGAGTATTACCATGATATTCTTATAGCTATTAGATGTAATTACATATCCTGGTATGGATCCATTAGGGAGGCCTCCCTGGGATGGCGTTCACAAAATGATCGAATTATGCTGACTTGACACCTGCTTGATGGGGTTCTGGGAGTTTTTCTACTCCCAAAGCCCGGCTCGAGTTCAGGCTTGACTTGTGAGAGCTTGGCCCAACAGGCTGTTGTTTGGAGCGGCCCGCAGGTCAACATATCCACTACAGCCCGGCTGGTCCGACACTTCCTGAAGAAAATTATCAAGTTTTCTCTTGAAGATGAACACCCACTCTGTCTTGGGAGAACTTCGTTTGTTCGATAAACAGTCATGCCTGGTCCATGTGCTTCCATAGACCCCTGTTACTCAGACACGTTATGCAAGGGTTTTGATGGAAATTTTCTTCAGGGATGGACGGCGGAGTAGATAAAAATGGCAGAGTAAATTTAACCACAAAAGAAAATTTACATTGGAATTAGTTCACTTTATAGCGTGTGTGTCCCAGGGCACAGCCCCTCTCCCAGCATGTGTGTCCCAGGGCACAGTCCCTCTCCCAGCATGTGTGTCCCAGGGCACAGCCCCTCTCCCAGCATGTGTGTCCCAGGGCACAGTCCCTCTCCCAGCGTGTGTGTCCCAGGGCACAGTCCCTCTCCCAGCGTGTGTGTCCCAGGGCACAGTCCCTCTCCCAGCATGTGTGTGTCCCAGGGCACAGTCCTTCTCCCAGCATGTGTGTCCCAGGGCACAGTCCTTCTCTCAGCATGTGTGTGTCCCAGGGCACAGTCCCTCTCCCAGCATGTGTGTCCCAGGGCACAGCCCCTCTCCCAGCATGTGTGTCCCAGGGCACAGTCCCTCTCCCAGCGTGTGTGTCCCAGGGCACAGTCCCTCTCCCAGCATGTGTGTGTCCCAGGGCACAGTCCTTCTCCCAGCATGTGTGTCCCAGGGCACAGTCCTTCTCCCAGCATGTGTGTGTCCCAGGGCACAGTCCCTCTCCCAGCATGTGTGTCCCAGGGCACAGCCCCTCTCCCAGCGTGTGTGTCCCAGGGCACAGCCCCTCTCCCAGCGTGTGTGTCCCACTGTCTTTTTTTAGCTCCCAGGGCCCACCAGCTGGTCCTCTCAGCTGGGTAGTGGCTCCCAGGGCCCACCAGCTGGTCCTCTCAGCTGGGTAGTGGCTCCCAGGGCCCACCAGCTGGTCCTCTCAGCTGGGTAGTGGCTCCCAGGGCCCACCAGCTGGTCCTCTCAGCTGGGTAGTGGCTCCCAGGGCCCACCAGCTGGTCCTCTCAGCTGGGTAGTGGCTCCCAGGGCCCACCAGCTGGTCCTCTCAGCTGGGTAGTGGCTCCCAGGGCCCACAGGCAATTGTCATTTCTTTGGTAAAGAACAAAGAATCTTCAGGTGAAATTGTGCCTGGTGTGGCGTCTGGTTCGCCGCCAGGTGGCACTCGTGGCCGGGTGTGGCGCCTGGGTCGCCGCCAGGTGGCACTCGTGGCCGGGTGTGGCGCCTGGGTCGCCGCCAGGTGGCACTCGTGGCCGGGTGTGGCGCCTGGGTCGCCGCCAGGTGGCACTCGTGGCCATATGTCCCATATTTGTTGGTGTCACGGGAGGCATTTCAGCACTTGCCTTCCTGAACACGAGTCTTCCCTGCACCTGGCACTGACACTCGGGCAAGGGGGAGAATTGTTGCTGTCGCCCCATCCTAGTTTTAGCCACAGCAGGAAGATCCTACTGTCCTACTTCTGCAGAAATCGTTGATTTTTAAAGTTAATTGCTGGCATATATAGATAACTACTTATAGCAGTGACTTAGTTACTTGATTTTTTGTGAGGAAATGCAAGTAAGATTTGTGTTCCCATCTTGAGACATTGTTGGTCGTTGACAAGGGCCAGGACTCATCAAGCTTGTGCGTCTCCACTTACGGAACCTGTGCATCTTTCTTCGATAACGGCGGTTTAGCTGTATTTACTTCACAGTTTACGAGCCTCGAAACTTGGCAAGCCAGTGTTGTTATTGTTATGGACAACCTCTTAGCGCTTTCCCGCTCATTAATTAACTGCGTTATATATGCAGACTGAGCCGCTGTAACCGGGAAAAGATGTACAGGTTTCGTAGGTGGACACGTAAATCGTTAATGATTTATGGGCATGATCATAGTTCAGTCAATTGAACCTAGTTGGATTCGATTGAACCACCATTTTGAGGAGACAGTTGGGTGTGGGGTCCTCACCAGCGTTCCTAACCTCAAATAACTGTCGCGCTAAAGTGCCCATTCCTAACCTACCTGAGGACCCAAAACAGAAAACGGGACAGTATGTCAATTTCGCGAGCCCGTACCATTTTCTAGTACGACAGTTTGGTCTTAAGTATGCGTCAAAATGCGACGTGCTTGTAGGAGGACAGGTTGGGGGGCGAGGGCGGCCAGCGGCGCCATCCTCCACCTGTGGCCTTACACCAAACAAACTAATTAGTTTAGTTATCCAGACCCAATAGGCTTGATTATAGTGTACATCTGTCCAAGCAAGGTGTGTGTAGGCAGCCCGTTCTCTGGATCTCCCACTCCGTAAAAAAAATGCAACTGTTTTTCCTAACCAGAAACGTATCAACCTGTGTGTGTGTGTGTGTGTGTGTGTGTGTGTGTGTGTGTGTGTGTGTGTGTGTGTGTGTGTGTGTGTGTGTGTGCACGTACACTTACCTAGTTGTGCTTGCGAGGGTTGAGGTCTGGCTCTTTGGTCCCGCCCCTCAACTGTTAATCAACAGGTGTACAGGTTCCTGAGCCTACTGGGCTCCATCATATCTACACTTAAAACTGTGTATGAAGTCAGCCTCCACCACATCACAGCCTAATGCATTCCATAGTCTACCACTCTGACACTGAAAAAATTCTTTCTAACGTCTCTATGGCTCATTTGGGCACTCAGTTTCCACATGTGTCCCCTAGTGCGTGTGCCCCTTGTGTTAAAAAGTCTGTCTTTATCTACCCTATCAATTCCTCTGAGAATCTTGTATGTGGTGATCATGTCCCCTCTAACTCTTCTGTCTCCCAGTGACGTGAGGTTTAATTCCCGTAGTCTCTCCTCGTAGCTCATACCCCTCAGTTTGGATACTAGTCTGGTGGCAAACCTTTGAACCTTTTCCAGTTTAGTCTTATGCTTGACTAGATATGGACTCCATGCTGGAGCCGCATACTCCAGGATTGGTCTGACATACGTGGTATATAATGTTCTGAAAGATTCCTTACACAAGTTTCTATAGGCCGTTCTTATATTAGCCGTTAATTAATTAACGATATTAATTAATCCAAGTTATTAATTATTAAATATTAGTTATTAAATATTAATTAATAATGATATTAATTAATTAAAGATATTAATTATCTTATATTGCTGACCTGGAGAACGTGCAGAGATCCTTTACTGCTAGAATCCACTCAGTAAAACATCTAAACTACTGGGACCGACTAAAGAGCCTAAATCTGTACTCCCTTGAGCGCAGCTGGAGAGGTACATAATAATTTACACGTGGAAAATAATTGAGGGGCTGGTCCCAAACCTGCACACAGAAATAACATCACATGAGACAAAAAGACATGGCAGGATGTGCAGAACACCCCCGTTGAAAAGCAGAGGTGCAACAGGTACTCAGAGAGAGAACTCTATCAACATGTCAGGCTACGAGCAGCCGCGTCTAACAGCCTGGTTGATCAGTCCAGCAACCAGGAGGCCTGGTCGACGACCGGGCCGCGGGGACGCTAAGCCCCGGAAGCACCTCAAGGTAACCTCAAGGTAAGGTAGTCAATCTGGCATATGCCGCTGATGTTATCCTCTTGATATGAGCTTCAGGGGACAGGTCTGGCGTGATATCAACCCCCAGGTCTTTCTCTCTCTGACTCTTGAAGTATTTCATCTCCCAAATGATACCTTGTATCTGGTCTCCTGCTCCCTACACCTATCGTCATTACTTTACATTTGCTTGGGTTAAACTCTAACAACCATTTGTTCGACCATTCCTGCAGCTTGTTTAGGTCTTCTTGAAGCCTTTTTTTGGCGCGCGCCAAAAATAGTTGCGTTTGTTTTAATTGATCTTTCTTCAGATGAACTCATTTTGTGTATTGTTAAGCTGATTTTAACGCTCCATTAAGGATCCCTAATGTTGTGTAATTGTGTTCCACACGGAAGGTTGTGTGTGTGGTGGGTCTCCCCCCCTCCTGTCTCCCCCCTCCTCCTGTCTCCCCGTTCTCCTGTCTCCCCGTTCTCCTGTCTCCCCCCCTTCCTGTCTCCCCCTCCTCCTGTCTCCCCCTCCTCCTGTCTCCCCCCTCCTCCTGTCTCCCCCTCCTCCTGTCTCTCCTCCTGTCTCCCCCCTCCTCCTGTCTCACCCCCCTCCTGTCTCACCCCCCTCCTGTCTCACCCCCCTCCTGTCTCACCCCCCTCCTGTCTCCCCCCCCCCTCCTGTCTCCCGCTCCTCTTGTCTCCCCCCTTCTGTCTCCCCCTCCCTTCTGTCTCCCCCCTCCCTCCTGTCTCCCCCCTCCCTCCTGTCTCCCCCCTCCCTCCTGTCTCCCCCCTCCCTCCTGTCTCCCCCCTCCCTCCTGTCTCCCCCCTCCCTCCTGTCTTCCCCCTCCCTCCTGTCTCCCCCCTCCCTCCTGTCTCCCCCCTCCTCCTGTCTCCCCCCTCCTCCTGTCTCCCCCCCTCCTGTCTCCCCCCCTCCTGTCTCCCCCTCCTCCGGTCTCCCCCTCCTCCTGTCTTCCCCTCCTCCTGTCTCCCCCTCCTCCTGTCTCCCCCTCCTCCTGTCTCCGTCTCCTCCTGTCTCCGTCTCCTCCTGTCTCCCCCCTCCCTCCTGTCTCCCCCCTCCCTCCTGTCTCCCCCCTCCCTCCTGTCTCCCCCCTCCCTCCTGTCTCCCCCCTCCTCCTGTCTCCCCCCTCCTCCTGTCTCCCCCCTCCTCCTGTCTCCCCCCTCCTCCTGTCTCCCCCTCCTGTCTCCCCCTCCTCCTGTCTCCCCCTCCTCCTGTCTCCGTCTCCTCCTGTCTCCCCCCTCCTCCTGTCTCCCTCTCCTCTTGTCTTCCCCTCCTGTCTCCCCCTCCTCCTGTCTCCCCCCTCCTCCTGTCTCCCCCCTCCTCCTGTCTCCCCCTCCTGTCTCCCCCCTCCTGTCTCCCCCCTCCTCCTCTCTCCCTCTCCCTCTCTTCCTCTCTCCCTCTCTTCCTGTCTCCCTCTCTTCCTGTCTCCCTCTCTTCCTGTCTCCCCCCTCCTCCTCTCTCCCCCTCCTTCTGTCTCCCCCTCCTCCTGTCTTCCCCCTCCTGTCTCCCCCCTCCTCCTGTCTCCCCCCTCCTGTCTCCCCCTCCTCCTGTCTCCCCCCTCCTGTCTCCCCCTCCTCCTGTCTCCCCCCTCCTCCTGTCTCCCCCCTCCTCCTGTCTCCCTCTCTTCCTCTCTCCCTCTCTTCCTCTCTCCCTCTCTTCCTGTCTCCCTCTCTTCCTGTCTCCCTCTCTTCCTGTCTCCCCCCTCCTCCTGTCTCCCCCCTCCTCCTGTCTCCCCCTCCTCCTGTCTCCCCCCTCCTCCTGTCTCCCCCTCCTCCTGTCTCCCCCTCCTCCTGTCTCCCCCCTCCTCCTGTCTCCCCCCTTCTCCTGTCTCCCTCTCCTCCTGTCTCCCCCTCCTCCTGTCTCCCCCCTCCTTTCTCCCCCCTTCTCCTGTCTCCCCCTCCTCCTGTCTCCCCCTCCTCCTGTCTCCCCCCTCCTCCTGTCTCCCCCTCCTCCTGTCTCCCCCCTCTTCCTGTCTCCCCCCTCCTCCTGTCTCCCCCCTCCTCCTGTCTCCCCCTCCTCCTGTCTCCCCCCTCCTCCTGTCTCCCCCCTCCTCCTGTCTCCCCCCCTCCTCCTGTCTCCCCCTCCTCCTGTCTCCCCCTCCTCCTGTCTCCCCCCTCGTCCTGTCTCCCCCCTCGTCCTGTCTCCCCCCTCGTCCTGTCTCCCCCCTCTTCCTGTCTCCCCCCTCCTCTTGTCTCCCCCTCCTCCTGTCTCCCCCCTCCTCCTGTCTCCCCCCTCCTCCTGTCTCCCCCCTCCTCCTGTCTCCCCCTTCTCCTGTCTCCCCCTCCTCCTGTCTCCCCCCTCCTCCTGTCTCCCCCCTCCTCCTGTCTCCCCCCTCCTCCTGTCTCCCCCCCTCCTCCTGTCTCCCCCCTCCTCCTGTCTCCCCCCTCCTCCTGTCTCCCCCCTCGTCCTGTCTCCCCCCCTCGTCCTGTCTCCCCCCTCCTCCTGTCTCCCCCCTCCTCCTGTCTCCCCCCTCCTCCTGTCTCCCCCCTTCTCCTGTCTCCTCCCTCCTCCTGTCTCCCCCCTCCTCCTGTCTCCCCCCTCCTCCTGTCTCCCCCCTCCTCCTGTCTCCCCCCTCCTCCTGTCTCCCCCCTCCTCCTGTCTCCCCCCTCCTCCTGTCTCCCCCCTCCTCCTGTCTCCCCC
Source organism: Procambarus clarkii (assembly GCF_040958095.1). Lineage (NCBI taxonomy): Eukaryota > Metazoa > Arthropoda > Malacostraca > Decapoda > Cambaridae > Procambarus > Procambarus clarkii. Next base: position 26,633,141 of record NC_091212.1, read on the forward strand.
CTCCTCCTGTCTCCCCCTCCTTCTGTCTCCCCCCTCCTTCTGTCTCCCCCCTCCTTCTGTCTCCCCCCTCCTCCTGTCTCCCCCCTCCTCCTGTCTCCCCCTCCTCCTGTCTCCCCCCTCCTCCTGTCTCCCCCCTCCTCCTGTCTCCCCCTCCTCCTGTCTCCCCCCTCCTCCTGTCTCCCCCCCTCCTCCTGTCTCCCCCCTCCTCCTGTCTCCCCCCTCCTCCTGTCTCCCCCCTCCTCCTGTCTCCCCCCTCCTCCTGTCTCCCCCTCTCTCCTGTCTCCCCCTCTCTCCTGTCTCCCCCTCTCTCCTGTCTCCCCCCTCCTCCTGTCTCCCCCTCTCTCCTGTCTCCCCCTCTCTCCTGTCTCCCCCTCTCTCCTGTCTCCCCCCTCCTCCTGTCTCCCCCTCCTCCTGTCTCCCCCTCTCTCCTGTCTCCCCCTCTCTCCTGTCTCCCCCTCCTCCTGGCTCCACTCTACCACTGGTGGTGAGGGGAAGGAGGGGGCAGCAGTAGAGCAGGATGCTGTGTGGCCTAAACTCTCTGCCTTAAAGGGATGAGGGTTACGCCTGTGACGGGACTCGCAGCCAATTCTAAACATCTATATAAAATTCATGAAAGTAATTTGAGTTTTATGTATATTTTTTGCTGGTGAAGAGGAGGTCGTTTCATGCGAGCGTTCCTCTTGCTGCCTGTGTGCGTCTTGTGTTAGCTGTGTTGCTCCCCAGAGACGCCCCTCCATGTGTGGCTGGGTGAGAGGGTGAGGTTACCTGTGTGTGTGTGTGTGTGTGTACTGTGTGTGTGGGGGTGTGTGTGTGTGGGGGTGTGTGTGTGTGGGGGTGTGTGTGTGTGGGGGTGTGTGTACTGTGTGTGTGTGTACTGTGTGTGTGTGTACTGTGTGTGTGTGTACTGTGTGTGTGTGTGTGTGTGTGTGTGTGTGTGTGTGTGTGTGTGTGTGTGTGTGTGTGTGTGTGTGTGTACTGTGGGGGTGTGTGGGGGGGGGGGTGTGGGGGTGTGTGTGTGTACTGTGTGTGTGGGTGTGTGGGTGTGTGTGTGTACTGTGTATGTGGGGGTGTGTGTGTACTGTGTGTGTGTGTGTGTGTGTGTGTGTGTGTGTGTGTGTGTGTGTATGTGTGTGTGTGTGTGTGTGTGTGTGTGTGTGTGTGTACTGTTTGTGTGGGTGTGTGGGAGGGGTATGGGGGTGTGTGCGTGTGTGTGTGCGTGTGTGTGTGCGTGTGTGTGTGTGTGTGTGTGTGTGTGGTGAACTCACCTAGTTGTGTTTGGTGATCTTGGTGCAGGTTGAGCTCTGACTCTTTGGTCCCGCCTCTCAACTGTCAGTCAACTGGTGTACAGGTTCCTGAGCCTACTGGGCTCTATCACATGTACACTTGAAACTGTGTATGCACATTAATGATACATCAAACACTTTATGTTGGACATACGTAAATCTGTGTATCTATGTATTTACGTATGTAGGTTAGCTTAGCATTTTAAAAGCACCGAATCCCCTTCTGTGGTTAATTGTTCAATAAAGCCCTGAACTATATGTTTAACACTTCTCTAGCCCTGTCCATGGAGGACAGAAGAAAATGTATATATGCTGGTTAGCATTGTAAATGTGTGGCCACGTCTGTGGTAGAAAATAATAAAAAAAAAATAAAAAAATATCAATTCCTAATACATTCCATTTGTCAACTATTCTGTCACTGAACAGTTTTTTTCTAATGTCTCTATGGTTCATTTGAGAATTCAATTTCCACCTGTGTCCCCTAGTGCGTGTGCCCCTTGTGTTAAATAACCTATTTTTATCTACGCTATCAATTCCCTTGAGAATCTTGTATCTGGTGATCATATCCCCCGAACTCTTCTGTCTTCCAGCGGCGTGAGGTTTAATTCCCTTAGTCTCTCCTCGTAGCTCATGCCCTTCATTTCGGGGACTAGTTTGGTGGCAAACCTTTGAATCTTCTCCAGTTTAGTCTTATGCCTGAAGAAATATGGACTCCATGCTGGAGCTGCATACTCCAGGATTGGTCTGACATATGTGGTAGACAAGGTTCTGAATGATTCCTTACACAAGTTTCTAATGGCCGTTCTTATGTTGGCCAATCTGGCATATGCTGCTGATGTTATCCTCTTGATTTGGGCTTCAGGGGACAGGTCTGGCGTCATATCAATCCCCAGGTCTTTCTCTCTCTCTGATTCTTGAAGAAATTCATCTCCCAAATCATAACTTGTATCTGGCCTCCTGCTCCCTACACCTATCTTTATTACATTACTTTTGTTCGGGTTAAACTGTAACAACCATTTGTTGGACCATTCCTTCAGTTTATCTAGGTCTTCTTGAAGCCTCAAGGTGTCCTATCTTAATCCTTCTCATAATTTTGGCATCATTAGCAAACATTGAGAGGAATGAGTCTATACCCTCTGGGAGATAGATCATTTACATATATCAGAAACAGTATAGGTCTACGGACCGAACCTTGTGGGACTCCTCTGGTGATGTCTCGCTACCCTGAGACCTCATCCCTCACAGTGACTCGCTGTCTTCTGTTGCTTATATACTCCCTTATTCAGTGAAGTACCTTACCTTTCATTCCTGCCTGCATCTCTACCTTGTGCACAAATCTTTTGTGTAGTATTGTGTCAAAGGCTTTCTGGCAATCCAAAAGTATACAATCTGCCCACCCCTCTCTTGTCTGATTTTTGTTGCCCGGTCTTAGAATTCATTTAATCCTGTGAGACATGATTTGGCGTCTCTGAACCCATGCTGATGCTGGGTTACAAAGTTCTTTCGCTCCAGGTGTTCCACTAGTTTTTTTTTTTTTTTTTTTGCACAATCTTCTCCATCGCCTTGTGTGAGATTTTTCTTTATTTTGACTTTGAATTTAGAGGTTGAACTCTAATACAAATGTCCTCAATCAGAAAGGACTGCACAAGCCAGCACATTAAATGCCAGAGTAGCTTATGCTTTAAGACTGAAAATAGATAGGCGAGAGCAACCGCCTGGGTTCCAAAACAATGGAATCCTAACCCACTAGGTCGTTGAGCTCCTCGATCACAAGTGCAATATTAAGAGTAACTCGCGAGTTCTTACACAAAATTTAATTTGATATGTGCGGCCATGAATCAGGTTCGAATCCAGACGCAGGCCTTCATTACAAGAATCACCAGAACAGTTCGATGTGTTGCAGCGCATGTGGAACATTAATAATGAAAGATATAGACATAAAGACAGTTTCTTTTCAACAATAACAATTTATTCATAAAGAATTAAATCTAATACAACAAAACATCTTGATGTTACATTAATGTCGTTAAGTGGCATGTTAAAGACAGCTGATCCACAGCCAGTGTAGCACAGACGCCAGTCTTGTGCCACTCTCAAGTATAATAACAGACTCGCTCTCTGTTGTCACTTCGCGCTGATAAATGAACTAACAACATTTTGGGTGCTCATGTGGGACTCGAATTGCAGTGAAAACACTTGCAACAATCTGCAATTAAATTCCAGTGTAAACAAAGCAAGGCGGGTCAGTGAGACCAATCTGCGGTAACCGCCTTCAAGACGGGTCAGTGAGACCAATCTGCGGTAACCGCCTTCAAGACGGGTCAGTGAGACCAATCTGCGGTAACCGCCTTCAGTTACTCTAACACTTGTCTCTTGAAGACAACAATCAAAACAATGGTATAACAAGTTACACTAATTGATCTCAGTGATTAATTCCATTAATGGTTCTGCCAACTGGAGAGTCAGCAACAAAGTACTCAACGTTAATCACAAACGTGTCTCTCAGACACTCAAGCTAATCCAAACAACAATTTGCTGATCATAATTACTCATAGTCACTTGGATCATTAAGCATTCAGTGAGTAATTACGTTAATTACTGTAAACGGACAGATAATTAATCGAGAACGAATTACGTTAACCCAGCACTGTCACTCTCGACAACGTGCCAATCCCAAACTATGTCAATACACTCTGATGACGTTAATTACCCCTAATTAACTTGAGTAATTAATTACTGTCCCACGGACAGATAATTAATTCAGAATGTACTACGTTAACTCAATGCTGTTACTCTCAACAGCGTCAAAACAATGTGAATTCCTTTGGTGACATTAATTACCCCTAATTAACTTCTCAGTAAATCCTTAATGAACACTTAAAGATCGCACCAAGTCCTTGTTGTTCAGAGAAGCAAAACGCAGTACACAGGTTACACCACTCACTGAAAATATATAACACTGCCCCAACAATCACTTATTTTTTTTATTAAGATATGAGGTACATCTGCATTAGTGCAGCTACCCAAGACTATATGAAGTGGAGTACAGTGTGTCAAAAAAGCTAACTAGGTGATGCTAAAAAATCCCCATCACACAGGATGGTTAGTTATACCCCACAATATATCTTGAAGGTAATTACTAATCCCACATATTAATTAAACACCTCAGTGAATTACACACTCAGGGGTAATCACGGCACTGTATCCCTTTACCTCTCCTGGGATTTCCTGTTTCTCCTGTAATGAGGTAAACACATACAGAGAACAGAAATCTTAATGGAACGGTATAATATTAAAATCTGGCCACAAATTACACACTGTAGTCCTATAGACTAATTGTGTTCCTCGTGTATTTCATACACAAATTAGCGACCTAAACACCAGCAATTCCGGCCCAACATCGCTTTCAATAGGAGCATACCCCACAGCTTTGCTTCCCTCTCCTAATCAGGTGCTCAGGACGACTTAGAACCTGATTTTTCATGAGTTCAGAGACAATCAGCACCAATACATCAATAGAGTACTCACGTTAAGACCGGTCTTCTCTCATTTACTAATCCACTGTCACACAGACACTGGTGACTGAAGATTACCTCACACTTCCTCCACCTGGTTATGGGAGACCACGGAGGACCACCACCGAAGACCACCCGGTGTTGGTCCTCCACCTGGTTATGGCAGACCACGGAGGACCACCACCGGAGACCACCCGGTGTTGGTCCTCCACCTGGTTATGGCAGACCACGGAGGACCACCACCGGAGACCACCCGGTGTTGGTCCTCCACCTGGTTATGGGAGACCACGGAGTGTGACCCGGTGTTGAACACGGGGTGCTGGACGGGTGAGCGACGAATTCGTACGTTCCTGGGCGCTCGGCACGGAAACACACAGCGAGCGAGCGGTAACTGTACTCCTCACTGAGATAGGAATTCGCACCATCACAACGAGTGATGGTGCTCGTACCAGTGTGTGGTGTCGTGAGACGAGGTGACACGGTGAGGTGGGAAAACAATGTTCACCTTAGGGAGCATAACTTAGCTTATTATAAGGTGTTCAATGTCAACCAAACACTTGAACTAGTTGTATATGATGAGGGCTGCAACTGTACCAAGTTTCAGTATCGCAGCCTAAATGGAAAGGGAGAATTTTTGTTGTTTTTTCAACGAATTTTACACATTTTCAATAAGCCTCTACAACCACAAGTTTCAAATGAAATCAATTTTCAATAAGCCTCTACAACCACAAGTTTCAAATGAAATCAATTTTCAATAAGCCTCTACAACCACAAGTTTCAAATGAAATCAATTTTCAATAAGCCTCTACAACCACAAGTTTCAAATGAAATCAATTTTCAATAAGCCTCTACAACCACAAGTTTCAAATGAAATCAATTTTCAATAAGCTTCTACAACCACAAGTTTCAAATGAAATCATTTCTATGACACTCTTCTATCACATTATCATACATTAAAGGATCCGTATGACCGGATTTTCCAGAATATGTTTACTTATACTAATACAAATAGTCATAGTTTCCCCCTAAAATTATGCAAATATATCATGTTTATTACTAATTATAAAATCAATAAATGAACTTAGAAAAAAACGCTTCTTACAAATTGTAAAGACTCTACATATAAATTGTAAGTTTCATGTAAATTGAATAAAACATGAAAGAGTAGAAGTTACGTTTATGTTACTTGAAAAATAATAATTAAAAAATTAAGTCTAAGGTGCTGCCATCTGTTGCTGAGGTTGACATCAACCAATTTCCTGCAAAATTGACTCCCTTACAGATAGGCTCACGTGAAGTCAGGTGTATAAGTTACATGCAAATCGTTCGATAAACAAATAAGAAACTGTTTTCAAAAAGTTGAAAAAAAATTATATATTTTTTATTTTACCTAATTTTTTTCATAAAACTAATTATTACATTTTTTTTATTATATGCTATTGTTATAGATGAGAGTCATAGACATGATTTCAGTTGACACTTGTGTTTGATGTTAATTTTTGAACATTTTGGAAAATTGTTGACACATAATTAAATATTTTTTTCTCCCTTCCTGCTATGCTACGATGCTGAGACTCGGACCAGTTGAAGCCCTTTTCATATACAACTAGTAAAAAAAAAAAATTGATTGAAATCGAACTAGTTTTCATTTATTGCATATTTGAAAGTTATGTCCTCTTAGGCAATTCACACTTAATTACGACAGGAAGCTTTCACAAAACACTGAGAAACCTTCCTCATTTCCTCCTATGTCATGTATCTTAGTCATAAAGAACGGATGATTTTGGATACTGACGATAAACATGGATCATCAATGCAGTCCTGTTGTCCCTGCTTGGATCACGTGGTGAGATAAGTAATATGTACTTATCTCAGATCCCAAATTAATCTCCCACACTCGCGCAAATTGGATTCTGACGGCAATTCACGATAGCGGGAATCAAGACGAATGATAAGATTGATGTTAACTGCGCAAGGATGGCAATTGTAGCTAAATGACCATTTACCACAAGACTCCACGTCCTGTCAAGACAATCGTGGGTTTAGAAGGCTTGGCTAGGGCGAGGGGGGAACTAGGGAGCCCCCCTTTCCCCCACCCCCTGTCTATGAATTAACCAATGAGAGGAAAGCCTTCCAACTCGGCCTGTGGTACCTCCACCAACGGGGACTTCCCCTAGGGTCACGTGATGCCTAGCTGACGTCACGTCACCCAGCCTGAGTGTGGACACAAGCGAGAGACTGTTGGCTTCCTGACCGCAAACTTCCTCTCTCCTGTCTCTAAACACTTTCATGTAAATACATGCTAATGTCAGCATCTCTACTCACAGATAAGCTACGACACTAATATGTGTCTCACTGAACAGGTCTGGTTCTAGGCTTCTCATAGACATCAAACAAGAGATGTTTATTGGAAGAATTACGGAATCTCGATTGAGTGCACTGTGCACTCGTGCCAGAGTGCAACCTAACGGCTTGCGCTCTCATACATTGTCTAGAAGTTAACTGGTAAATACTTCTTTTCACACCTTGCATGGTATGCAAGTTCGGAACACTGGCCAGTAGCCGAGCGTCTCCTGTCTGCCACCTTTCTCCGAAATCAGGATAACAGTAGCCATCATCCCAATTTTTGTCAATTCCCCTGTTACCAGTGATTTGTTAATCACTATGGAGAGTGGCAGACACAGTGCTTCTGCTCCTTTCTTTAGTATCCATGGTGAGATTCCATCCGGGCCTGTAGCCTTTGTCACATACAACTATAGCAATTGCTTCCTTACCTTCCCACTGGTAATCTCAAACGCCTCCAGTGGTGCCCGGTTAAATATTCCCACTCTTATCTTTGGAACTTCTTGCTCTAATGTGGAAACCTTCTGGAATTATTGGGTTCCTCACGTACTTCCTAGTCGTTTGTAGTGAATCTGCCCCTATCCTCATTTTCATTACCTGTTCCTTCACTGTTGTTTTCCTCCTGATGTGGCTGTGCAACAATTTAGGTTTAGTTTTTGCCTTGCTTGCTAAGTCATTTTCGTATTGTTTTTCTGCCTTTCTTCTCACTCTCACGTATTCATTCTTGGCAATATGGTATCTGTCACTACTCTCATGTGTCCTGTTATTTCTGTAGTTTTTCCACGCCCTTGTACTTAGTTGCTTTGCCAGTGTACATCCCTAATTAATCCATGGGTTTCTCATTTGCATTTCCAATCTTTTTTTTCCTTTGGAGTGGGACAAACTTGTCTGCAGCCTCTTTACACTTCTCTGTGATGTAGTCTATC
>NC_091212.1:26646207-26733707 GCF_040958095.1 Procambarus clarkii
AAGGCAGTTAACACTATAATTGAGAGGGCAGCCTCTGCTGCCTGTAGAAATAGATCCCACCTGCTCATCATGGGCGACTTCAATCACGGAAAGATTGACTGGGAGAACAAGGAACCGCATGGAGGCGAGGATACGTGGAGAGCCAAACTATTGGAGGTGGTGACAAGCAACTTTTTAACGCAGCATGTCGGAGAACCCACAAGGATGAGAGGCAATGACGAACCAGCGAGACTCGACCTAGTCTTCACTCTGAACGACTCCGACATAAGAGAAATCGGTTTTGAGGACCCAGTAGGAATGAGCGACCACAGTGTACTGGTGTTTGAGTACTTGATTGAAGAAGGGTTATTGAACTCGAGGAGGGATACCGAAACCAAAAGGTTAGCATACCGAAAGGGAAACTATGAGGGGATAAGAAAATTCCTAACAGATATAGCATGGGAAACAGAGCTCAGGGGAAAGACGGCCCAAGATATGATGGATTACATCACGCAGAAGTGCAAGGACGCAGCAAACAAGTTTGTCCCAGTCCAAAAGGAAAACAGAGAAATGAAGATGAGAAACCCATGGTTTAATCAAAGATGTAGGCTAGCTAAGCAGCAAAGTAAAAGGGCATGGAGAAACTATAGGAATAACAGGACACTGGAGAGCAGAGAAAGATACCAGAATGCCAGGAATGAATATGTCAGGATGAGAAGAGAGGCAGAAAGACAATACGAAAATGACATCGCAAGCAAGGCAAAGACTCAGCCTAAATTGTTGCATAGCCACATTAGGAGAAAAACAACAGTAAAGGAACAGGTTATGAGATTAAGGATAGGGGCGGAAGGATTCACTACAAATGACAAGGAAGTGTGTGAGGAATTGAATAAGAAATTCCAGGAGGTCTTCACCTTAGAACAAGGAGAAATTCCAGAGGTAAGTGAGGGAATAGCTAACCAGGAACCACTGGAAGAGTTTGAGATTACCAGTGGGGAAGTAAGGAAGTGTTTACTAGAGTTGGACGTGACGAAGGCTATAGGCCCAGATGGAATCTCCCCTTGGGTTCTAAAGGAAGGAGCAAGAGAACTGAGCCTACCACTCTCCATAGTGTATAACAAATCACTGGCAACAGGGGAACTGCCAGATACTTGGAAAGCAGCTAACGTAGTCCCGATATACAAGAAAGGGGATAGACAGGAGGCACTGAACTACAGGCCAGTGTCCCTAACCTGCATACCATGCAAGCTGATGGAGAAGATTGTGCGAAAAAAACTAGTGGAGCATCTGGAGCGAAGGAACTTTGTAACACAGCATCAACATGGGTTCAGGGATGGCAGGTCCTGCCTCACAGGGTTACTTGAATTCTACGACCAGGCAACAAAAATAAGGCAAGAAAGAGAAGGGTGGGCAGACTGCATATTTTTGGATTGTCAGAAAGCCTTTGATACAGTGCCACACAAGAGGCTAGTGCGAAAGTTGGAGATGCAGGCTGGAGTGAGAGGGAAGGTACTCCGGTGGATAGAGGAATACCTAAGCAACAGGAGACAACGAGTCTGTGTGAGGGGTGAGGTCTCAGATTGGCGAGACGTCACAAGTGGAGTCCCGCAGGGGTCAGTCCTTGGACCTATACTGTTTCTGGTATATGTAAATGATCTCCCAGAGGGTATAGATTCGTTCCTCTCAATGTTTGCCGACGATGCAAAAATTATGAGGAGGATTGAAACAGAGGATGATAGTAGGAGGCTACAAGATGACCTGGATAGACTGAGTGAATGGTCCAACAAATGGCTGTTGAAGTTCAACCCGAGTAAATGCAAAGTAATGAAACTAGGCAGTGGAAACAGGAGGCCAGGCACAGGATACAGAATAGGAGATGAAGTACTTAATGAAACAGACAGAGAGAAAGATCTAGGAGTTGATATCACACCAAACCTGTCTCCTGAAGCCCACATAAAGAGAATAACGTCTGCGGCATATGCGAGGCTGGCTAACATCAGAACGGCGTTCAGGAACCTGTGTAAGGAATCATTCAGAATCTTGTACACCACATATGTAAGACCAATCCTGGAGTATGCGGCCCCAGCATGGAGCCCGTACCTTGTCAAGCACAAGACGAAGCTGGAAAAAGTCCAAAGGTATGCTACTAGACTAGTCCCAGAACTAAGAGGCATGAGTTATGAGGAAAGGCTGCGGGAAATGCACCTCACGACACTGGAAGACAGAAGAGTAAGGGGGGACATGATCACAACCTACAAAATCCTCAGGGGAATCGACCGGGTAAACAAGGATGAACTTTTCAACACTGGTGGGACGCGAACAAGGGGACACAGGTGGAAGCTGAGTACCCAAATGAGCCACAGAGACGTTAGAAAGAACTTTTTCAGTGTCAGAGTAGTTAGCAAATGGAATGCATTAGGAAGTGATGTGGTGGAGGCTGACTCCATTCACAGTTTCAAATGTAGATATGATAGAGCCCAATAGGCTCAGGAATCTGTACACCAGTTGATTGACGGTTGAGAGGCGGGACCAAAGAGCCAGAGCTCAACCCCCGCAAGCACAATTAGGTGAGTACAATTAGGTGAGTACACACACACACACACCCGTCTTAGAGTATGCCGCGCCATCATGGAGCCCCCACCTGAAGAAACACATAAAGAAACTGGAGAAGGTTCAGAGGTTTGCGACGAGGCTTGTCCCAGAGTTACGAGGGATGGGATATGAAGAGCGGCTGAAGGAACTGAACCTAACGACACTAGAGAAAAGAAGGGAGAGAGGAGATATGATAGGGACATATAAAATACTCAGGGGAATTGACAAAGTGGAAATAGATGAAATGTTCACACGTAATAATAACAGAACGAGGGGACATGGGTGGAAACTGGAAACTCAGATGAGTCACAGAGATGTTAGGAAGTTTTCTTTTAGCGTGAGAGTAGTAGAAAAATGGAATGCACTTGGGGAACAGGTTGTGGAAGCAAATACTATTCATACTTTTAAAAACTAGGTATGATAGGGAAATGGGACAGGAGTCATTGCTGTAAACAACCGATAGCTAGAAAGGCGGGATCCAAGAGTCAATGCTCGATCCTGCAAGCACATATAGGTGAGTACATATAGGTGAGTACACACACAGGCTGGGCAGACTGCATATTTCTTGACTGCCAAAAGGCCTTTGATACAGTACCGCACATGAGACTGCTATACAAACTTGAGAGGCAGGCAGGAGTAAGCGGAAAGGCCCTAGTAAGGGTGAAGAACTACCTAACAGGAAGGAGCCAGAGGGTAATGGTAAGGGGCGAGAAGTCGGACTGGCTAACAGTAACAAGTGGAGTACCTCAAGGATCGGTGCTGGGACCAATCCTCTTTCTAATTTACGTAAATGATATGTTTACAAGAGTGGAATCATACATGTCAATGTTTGCGGATGACGCAAAATTAATGAGAAGAGTTGTGACAGACGAGGATTGTAGGATCCTCCAAGAGGACTTAAACAGGTTGCAGAGATGGTCAGAGAAATGGCTACTGGAGTTTAACATCAGTAAATGTAAAGTTCTGGAAATGGGATCAGGTGACAGGAGACCAAAGGGACAGTACACAATGAAGGGGAACAGCCTACCTGTAACGATTCGAGAAAGAGACCTGGGAGTGGATGTGACACCTAATCTAACTCCTGAGGCACATATAAATAGGATAACGACAGCAGCGTACTCTACACTGGCGAAAATTAGAACTTCATTCAGAAACCTAAATGAGGAGGCTTTTAGGGCACTTTACACTGCCTATGTGAGACCCGTCTTAGAGTATGCCGCCCCATCATGGAGCCCCCACCTGAAGAAACACATAAAGAAACTTGAGAAGGTTCAGAGGTTTGCGACGAGGCTTGTCCCAGAGTTACAAGGGATGGGATATGAAGAGCGTCTGAAGGAACTGAACCTTACGACACTAGAGAAAAGAAGGGAGAGAGGAGATATGATAGGGACATATAAAATACTCAGGGGAATTGACAAAGTGGAAATAGATGAAATATTCACACGTAATAATAACAGAACGAGGGGGACATGGGTGGAAACTGGAAACTCAGACGAGTCACAGAGGTGTTAGGAAGTTTTCTTTTAGCGTGAGAGTAGTGGAAAAATGGAATGCACTTGGGGAACAGGTTGTGGAAGCAAATACTATTCATACTTTTAAAACTAGATATGATAGGGAAATGGGACAGGAGTCATTGCTGTAAAACAACCGATAGCTGGAAAGGCGGGATCCAAGAGTCAATGCTCGATCCTGCAAGCACAAATAGGTGAGTACAAATAGGTGAGCACACACACACACACACACACACACACACACACACACACACACACACACACACACACACACACACACACACACACACACACAATTCCAAAGGGAATTGATAGGGTAGATAAAGACAGTCTATTTAACACAAGGGGAACACGCACAAGGGGACACAGGTGGAAACTGAGTGCCCAAATGAGCCACAGAGATATTAGAAAGAAGTTTTTTAGTGTCAGAGTGGTTGACAAATGGAATGCATTAGGAAGTGATGTGGTGGAGGCTGACTCCATACACAGTTTCAAGTGTAGATATGATAGAGCCCGATAGGCTCAGGAATCTGTACACCTGTTGATTGACGGTTGAGAGGCGGGACCAAAGAGCCAGAGCTCAACCCCCGCAAACACAACTAGGTGAGTACTAGGTGAGTACAGGAATTATCTCCCCCAAAAAAGAACTGGGAAACAAAGGGCTGGCATACCGAAAGGGAAACTATGAGGAGATGAATAAATTCCTAAGGGATATACCATGGGAAACAGAACTCAGAATTAAGTCAGTCCATCATGTCATGTACGATGTCACCCAAAAGTGTCAGGAGGCGGTAAACAGGTTTATCCCAGCCCGACAGGAAAAAACAGAGAAGCAAAAGAAGAATCCGTGGTTTAATAGGGGAATGTATGAAGGCAAAGGAGCTGAACAAAAGGGCGTGGAGGAACTTCCGTAATAACAGAACACCAAAAAGCAGAGAGAGATACCAGAGAACCAGGAACGAGTATGTCAGTGTGAGAAGAGCAGCTGAGAAATGGTATGAAAATGATATAACTAATAAAGCCAAGACCGAACCCAAGCTACTTCACAGTCACATCAGGAGGAAGACAACAGTGAAGGAACAGGTGATGAAACTTAGAACGGGTGATGACAGGTACACAGAGAATGACAAAGAGGTGTGTGAAGAACTCGACAAAAGGTTCCAGGAGGTCTTTACAATAGAACAATGAGAGGTCACGGCGCTAGGAGAGGTGGCAGCAAACTAGGCGACCTTGGAAGGGTTCGAAATTACAAAAGATGAGGTCAAGAGGCACCTATTGGAGCTGGACGTGAGAAAGGCTGTTGGGCCGGACGGAATCTCACCATGGGTATTGAAAGAGTGTGCAGGAGCACTTTATTTGCCACTCTCCATAGGTTTATAGTAGGTCATTGGAAACGGGAGACCTACCAGAAATATGGAAGACGACTAATGTAGTCCCAATATACAAAAAGGGCGACAGACAAGAGGCACTGAACTACAGGCCAATGTCCTTAACTTGTATACCATGCAAGGTGATGGAGAAGATCGTGAGAAAAACCTAGTAACACATCTGGAGAGAAGGGACTTCTCTCCAGATGTGTTCAGCATGGGTTCAGGGAGGGTAAATCTTACCTTACAGGCTTAATAGGATTCTACGATCAGGTGACAAAGATTAAGCAAGAAAGAGAAGGATGGGTGGACTGCATTTTTTTGGACTGTCGGAAAGCCTTTGACACAATACCCCATAAAAGGTTGATGCATAAGCTGGAGAAACAGGCAGGAGTAACTGGTAGGGCGCTCCAGTGGATAAGGGAGTACCTAAGCACTAGGAAGCAGAGAGTTACAGTGAGGGGTGAGACCTCAGATTGGCGTGAAGTCACCAGTGGTGTCCCACAGGGCTCTGTACTCGGACCTACCCTGTTTCTGATATACGTAAATGATCTTCCAGAGGGTATAGACTCATTCCTCTCAATGTTTGCTGAGGACGCGAAAATTAAGAGAAGGATTAAGACAGAGGAAGACAGCTTGAGGCTTCAAGAAGACCTGGACAAGCTGCAGGAATGGTCGAACAAATGGTTGTTAGAGTTTAACCCAAGCAAATGTAATGTAATGAAGATAGAAGTAGGAAGCAGGAGATCAGATACAAGGTATCATTTGGGAGATGAAATACTTCAAGAGTCAGAGAGAGAGAGAGAGACCTGGGGGTTGACATCACGCCAGACCTGTCCCCTGAAGTTCATATCAGGAGGATAACATCAGCGGCATATGCCAGGTTGGCTAACATAAGAACGGCCTTTAGAAACTTGTGTAAGGAATTTTTCAGAACATTATATACCACATATGTCAGACCAATCCTGGAGTATGCGGCTCCAGCACGGAGTCCATATCTAGTCAAGCATAAGACTAAACTGGAAAAGGTTCAAAGATTTGCCACCAGACTAGTACCAGAACTGAGGGGTATGAGCTACGAGGAGAGACTACGGGAATTAAACCTCACGTCACTGGGAGACAGAAGAGTTAGAGGGGACATGATCACCACATAGAAGATTCTCAGAGGAATTGATAGGTTAGATAAAGACAGACTTTTTAACACAAGGGGCACACGCACTAGGGGACACAGGTGGAAATTGAGTGCCCAAATGAGCCATAGAAACGTTAGAAAGAATTTTTTCAGTGTCAGAGTAGTAGACAAATGGAATGCATTAGGAAGTGATGTGGTGGAGGCTGACTCCATACACAGCTTCAAGTGAAGATATGATAGAGCCCAATAGGCTCAGGAACCTGTACACCTTTTGATTGACGATTGAGAGGCGGGACCAAAGAGCCAGAGCTCAACCCCCGCAAGCACAATTAGGCAATTAGGTAAGTACACAGGAAGCAGCCCGTAATAGCTGTCTATCTCCCACGTACCTATTTACTACTAGGTAAACAGGTGCATCAAGATGAAAGAAACTCTTCCCATTTGTTTTTCCCCATCGACGGGGATTGAGCCCGGACCCTAGTATTAAGAGTGGCTGTCCAATCAGCGACGGGCCCCCCCTAAGTGTGTGCGCGTGTGTGTGTACTCACCTAGGGGGGTTGATCTTCGGCTCTTAACTGTCTATCAACTAGTGTACAGATTCCAGAGCCTATTGAGCTCTATCATACTCGTGTGTGTGTGTATGTATGGGTGTGTGCATGCACGCGTTCGTATTTACTATTTGTATCTGCAGTATCGAGCTGTTAGCCCTTGGACCCCGCATTTCTGATCAATTTATTTTTCCTCTATTATGTCTACTACATATATTTCGCGCATACACACATCCTCAGAAAGCAGCCCGTAGCAACTGTATAATTCTCAGATACCTATTTACTGCTAGGTGAACAGGGACACCAGAGTGAAAGAAACTCTGCCCATTTGTTTCCGCCTCCGCCGGGGATCGAACCCGGGCTCTTAGGACTACGTTATCAGAGCGCTGTCCACTCAGCCACGAGGCCTCAAATAAACAACACTGTGTGTGTACGATTGAGGTTACCTATTTCTTTGTGAGTCTTCTCACACGAGCTCTCATCTCCCGCTCCTTTTGTCCACTTTCCAGACTCCTCTCTCACCAGCATGTGGGAGCTGGCGCCGTGTCACCGTGAGAGAGATTAGACAACGCGTGATGATCGCAGTTTTAAGATAACGCTTCCCCCGGCACGTCCGCCAAGTCGTACCCCCCACCCCCCACCCCCCACCCCAACCCAACCCCCACCCCCCACCCCCCACCCCAACCCAACCCCCACCCCCCACCCCAACCCCTACCCCCCACCCCGCACCCCAACCCCCACCCCAACCCCCACCCCCCACCCCAACCCCCACCACCGCCATCCCAGCTTCCTTATCTTGAGATGATTTCGAGGCTTTAGTGTCCCCGCGGCCCGGTCCTCGACCAGGCCTCCACCCCCAGGAAGCAGCCCGTGACAGCTGACTAACTCCCGGGTACCTATTTACTGCTAGGTAACTGGGGCATTCAGGGTGAAGAAACTTTGCCCTTTGTTTCTGCCTCGTGCGGGAATCGAACCCGCGCCACAGAATTACGAGTCCTGCGCGCTATCCACCAGGCTACGAGGCCCCCAATCAATAATAAGCTTAATACAACCGTCAAAATAGCTTTTGCTCTTGATTGTCTCTGGTAATCCGCCTGGCATTGTTTGTCCTCATACTGTTGTAACACTAAAATATCCGATTGAAACACTAGTATTATAAAGTATTATTGTTGTATCCTAGACTATACTGATTAACACTAATATATACACTGAGTAACACTTCCTAATGGTTGCACTTGGTAACACTTTGTAAAAGTTGATAAAGGTAAAGGTGATGGTTAAGCACGGCACCAAAGGTACCCTTCCAAGGAAATGCTACTCAGGGAACACATTAATTAACTACGCTGCCACCATCGTACCTGTTCATTAGTTATATCAAGCAGTGAGACACGAAACATTGCTTCACTTGGAGAGTCCTCTTTTTTTTTGTTTTTAACTGTCATTAATTACTGGCCGGTTGTTAACAAAACTATACACAGAGGATAAGAGGATCCAACAATTGACACAGATGGAAAGTTTAACATGAGTTTATTGAGAACAAAAATATGATATTGAACTATAAGTCCCTACTCTAACACTGGCAAATAAATGTTAAGCAATTTAAACATGGAAAAATACCGTCAGAGATCACACATTACCTTAAGACAACTGCCTCTCGATCTGGTGGATTCACTCTGTCTCTCCCTGGCTGTGTGATGTTCTCACAGACCAGTACTCGACCCTGGTACCCAACACTCTAACTCCACTAAAGGGGGCATATATACACACACACCCCAAGACTGCCACACCCCCTATCAGCTGGAGAAAAAAGGGGGGGGGGGTGAGATTTTCTGTTGCTAACCTACGTTGACGCTGCCCAGACGTGCACAAACACTCGAAAATTTGCTATTAAGATGTTTGACAGCCATCATTCACCTCTTCAAGTGTAACGGGGGGGGGGGGGAGTTGGGTACAAAATCATAACAAAGTAAAGGGATAGAAGGAGGGAGGAGGAGGGAAGAGAAGAGAGGGGATGGGTGGATTGAACATGGGGGAGGTTGAGGCAGGAACTGAGGTGGAGAAGAGGCGAGCGGGAATAGAAAACGGGAAGAGGGGAGGCAGGAGGGAGAGAATGAAGGAGGAGGAGTAGAGTGATGTAAGAGGAATAAGTAGAGTAGGGGGAGTAGACTGATTTTTATTCTATCTATACTCTATGAATGATGTTATTCTAAAATGTTCTGATGTTTGCTGTCACCACCTGTCATTGAATCTAACTTCACTTCCACTTAAACAATGCGACAGGAACACTGCTTAATTTAGTTATCTCTCACGTGTTCATCAAGATATCTCTCTAGCCTTAACTCTTACTTGTGGGGACATTGGTTCAAAAAGAGGACTGAACAAAAGTCAAGTTTGTTATTCTACACATAGATGTTTATTACCAAATTATTTCATTATTCCAAATTCCAGCAATTGATATTTAACACTGACATTCTATTATTTAACACAATATTGACCAAATTAATTAAAAGGGGGGTGGGATCACCCACTCCATACACGCCCACACCATACATGGCTAAATGGTTCAGACTCCACTAGCTCGTCACCACTAAGACACCCAATCAAGACAATGCATTACTGACACTCTTACCTCACAACTCAGACGGATACACCCTGAGGGTGCCTGGAGTGTCACCCGTCAGGGTGAGGAAGCTGGCCGGTCACCCTCTCTCTGTGCAATGCGGTTGCTAACTGATTCTACCAGCCATCCCCAACGTGAGGGAAGCCGTGTACTCTCTTCCTCATGCACAAATAAGGCCTGAGAAGCAAAACTAACCCTTATAGGACCCAGGCTGGTCCTGCAGTACACAAGGCCCTCCTTGTTACGTACTGCCATGTCAGCGGATTGAAGCTAGTCAACCCTCCCTCGTACTGCGTGCCTCCTCGCCAACACACACACCCACACATACACACACCCACCCACAATTATAATTCACAATTATACATGAAAGAGTGCAAAATACTTGCACTGTTACACAAGGATGGGAATTATTAATTACAGGGAGTGTAAGAGGGGAGGAACGTTTTCCTCACCCGAATGTTTCAACCAGTTCTCGCACTTCAGTTATTATTGGCTCATTTAATAAGTGCATATATGACATACTAATTGATTGTGAATATTTTAGTTTACCTTGAAAAGATTCATAGAAAACACCGACCTCAGCTAACCTTCTTAGTATGTTAAGATGAGCATCTTATTGCTTCTTATTTACAATTATTACTTAACCTATCAACGGTATAGGTTAAGTAATAATTGTAAATAAGAAGCAATAAGATGCTTATCTTAACATACTAAGAAGGTTAGGTGAGGTCGGTGTTTTCTATAAAGCTTTTCAAGGTAAATTAAAATATTCACAATCAATTAGTATGTCACATATGCACGTATTAAATAAGCCAATATTGACTATAAGCAAGTGCGAGAACGGGTTGAATGTTTACACAGCCAACTCTCCCCCTGCAGGTGGTTGACCTCTGACCTGGCAGAAAGGGGGGTAGATTCCTAGTGTTTATACATAAGAATCTGCGGGGAGTCTAATTCCATTACAATGTTTGACAAGATTATCATGAAATATCACATACTTGAAACTAGCTGACTAAGACTAGCCCAGGAATATTTTTAATTAATTTTGCAAGACGATCAAGAGGTCATCTGGGCTGACCTCTTGGAGAAGCTTCCTCTGGGTGTGAGCGCTTTGGGGGGGGGGGGTCATGGGTGTTACACTGTCTGAGGTGAGTTCACCAAGGGAGGTGTGTTGACTGTTTACTGTGTCTTCAAGGGAATCTTTCTCATGAGACGCTGTGTAAGACTGTGTTGCCTAGGACCATAGTATGGCATGTTACGTGTACTCGCCTAGTATTCACCTAGTTGTGTTTGCAGAGATTGGGTTCCGGCTCTTTGATCACGCCTCTCAACTATCAATCAACTGGTGTACAGATTCCTGAGCATGTCTACATATGAAATTGTGTATGGAGTCTGCCTCCATACACAGTTTCAAATGTAGGTATGATAGACCCCCAGTAGGCTCTATTGTATCTGTGTGCGGAGATGTATGTGGGAGTTGTACTCACCTAATTGTACTCACCTAATTGTGCTTGCGGGGGTTGAGCTTTGGCTCTTTGGTCCCGCCTCTCAACTGTCAATCAACTGGTGTACAGATTCCTGAGCCTACTGGGCTCTATCATATCTATATTTGAAACTGTGTATGGAGTCAGCCTCCACCACATCACTGCCTAGTGCATTCCATTTATTAACTACTCTGACACTGAACAAATTCTTTCTAATGTCTCTGTGGCTCATCTGGGTACTAAGTTTCCACCTGTGTCCCCTTGTTCGTGTCCCACCCGTGCTGAAGAGTTTGCCCTTGTCCACCCTGTCAATTCCCCTGAGAATTTTGTAGGTTGTTATCATGTCTCCTCTTACTCTTCTGTTTTCCAGGGATGTGAAGTTCAGCTCCTTTAGCCTTTCCTCGTAGCTCACTCCTCTCAGTTCCGGGACAGTTTGTGTGTGTGGGAAGGTGGTTGAGGTAGTTGTTGTATTAACTCCTCAAAAAATGTACAGCTATTTGATAATAAATATCGTCAATTTAAGATCATCCCTGCCCTTGTGTGGAAGTGTACAATAGAAAGTTGTATTACATATTCGTACATATTAACGTGTATACAGTCTAATATGTAGTCGATTGTAACCATGATATATATGTGCTTCAGCCTACAGTTTAGACATATTGTCTTGTGTATGTGTGCTGGTATATTAGTGTATAATACTGGTATATTCACTGTGTGACAGTGAATACCAGCATTATCCTCACTCTAGTAAGACGTAATTCAATTACTCAGACAAAATTGTAATAAATTTTTGTCAATAAAGATGTTAATAATAATAATTCAATTTAAGGCGTCTCTCTCCAGCATAATGAGAATAGCGCTTCTCGTACCTTTCTTCCTTTGCCACAAGCTGACGAGTCATCGGGACCTGGAGGCTAGGCCTTGAGGGCCTCTTTCAGACTTCACCCATTTAGGCTTTTGAAAGCTTACACGAGGAGGCTTTTCGAGGAAGGAGAGTCCACTGTTTCTTGTGAGAACCCTTTTTTTAACTGTTCTCGAATTGGATACCTGTTAGGATTGGTACACACTACACACAGAAATTACAATTGCGTGATGCATCATATGAACAAATCCACAAGGGCCGTCTCCGTGCATGGGGGAGTTGTGTAAAACCCTGGTTTGTGCCTCGGAGACGCTGCAGGATCCAGTAAGTTCAGTAGAACTTCGGTTTCAACTCTTTTTGACCATGTCGTAGCTCAGTCGATTAAGACAGCATCTGGGATGCTCTCGGAGGCAGGTTTGAATCCTCGTCACGGCCCTTGTGGATTTGTTCATTAGGATTGGTGTTTTGTAGGGTCAAGTACTACCAAGGTTAGGTTCACAATACGATGTGTAGATGCTCTTTTGTTTACAAGTATCGTAAATACTAGATTCATGTATCCGATACCGGTGTGACGTCATTGTTGTTGTAAATTCAGTAAAGCCATGTGGAGACAGACGTGTGAGGCTGAGCCACTGCCAGAATACTCAGATTGTAAACTCTGTGATAAACCTTTAATGCACTCACTAGAACACTATATTGTTGAACAACCCGTTCTCGCAAATTCGTAAAGTCAATATTGACTTATTAACTACGTGCATAGGTGATATACTAAACATAATAGATACCCTTAAAAAGATTCATAGAAAACACCAACCTTACCTAACCTTGTTAGTATCTTAAGATAAGCATCTTATTGCTTCGTAATTACAATTATTACTTAACCTATACCTATTATAGGTTAGGTAATAATTGTAATTACGAAGCAATAAGATGCTTATCTTAACATACTAAGTAGGTTAGGTAAGGTCGGTGTTTTCTATGAATCTTTTTAAGGGTATCTATTATGTTAAGTATGTCACCTATGCACATATTTAATAAGTCAATATTGACTTATTAAATTTGCGAGAACGGGTTGTGTTGAATGTGAAACCGTAAAAGATTTTAGACCTCCTGGCCTATTGTACCACCAACTGTGTAACTATTTCATTGACTGAGATGTTCTGGACGACATCCTAACAATTTAAAACATTGATTGTAACCATGTACTGTAATATGTACTTCAGCCTACAGTTTAGACCTATTGTCTATGACCCTCTGTCCTGCGTGACAGCAAATACCAGCATTATCCTCACTTTAATAAGACTTAATTGAAATCCTCAGATTAGGCAAAATTGTAATTAATTTTGTCAATAAAGATGTTAATAATAAAAGTGTCCCTCCCGGTCCTTCTTTACCTTGCCCAGACATAACAACCCAACCCATTCCCCTGTTTAGATAGTAGTTTTTGTAACTATGTGCACTATAGTACAAATATTGACGTTCTAAGCAGTTAGATTTGAACTTTGAACTATTCACTGTAGAACTTTGTACTATTCACTGTATAGAATCGGAACAAAATGAAGCTAAAAAAACAAATAAATATTCCTAGGCCTAGTATAGCACTCGCATTATATTAGGACTCGGATATCGTGTATTAGGCCTATTAAGGCTAGGTTAATTTAGTTTGCCTTTGCAAATAAGTAAAAAAATAGTTTTCCGGTTTGTCCTACTCAGTGTCGATTTTTACTTGATAATTTCGTCGTACGTCGGTATATATACTGTGGTCCTCATCGCTACTATAATTACTACCAAAACAGGAGGATGGGGTGAACAATCACTGTGAACGGGGTGAGAATACCTTGAACTACCTCATCCATTTGTGTGTATTTTACCTCAATAAACATATTTCAATCAGTGTGTAGGTCTTGGTGTGATGAGTCCCGGTGCAGGCTCGGCTTCCAGGTACCTCTCAGGGGTAGCTTTTGGTGAGGGTTCCTCTCTTTATTTTTCTTCATTATATCAGTCTTCTTAGGTACCACATTTTTGGTGTTCTTGAATGTTCACATTGTTCATTGAGGTGAACACGGTACCTCTTGAGCATCTTCAGTACTTTTGATAGAGTAGGTAAGGCTGTTGTGAGGGAGGGCCGTCTTGGGGGGTGAGGTAGGGCCGCCTGAAGAGTGAGGTAGGGCCACCTGAAGAGTGAGGTGGGGCCGCCTGAAGAGTGAGGTGGGGCCGCCTGAAGAGTGAGGTGGGGCCGCCTGAAGAGTGAGGTAGGGCCACCTGAAGAGTGAGGTAGGGCCACCTGAAGAGTGAGGTAGGGCCACCTGAAGAGTGAGGTAGGGCCACCTGAAGAGTGAGGTAGGGCCGCCTGAAGAGTGAGGTGGGGCCGCCTGAAGAGTGAGGTAGGGCCACCTGAAGAGTGAGGTAGGGCCACCTGAAGAGTGAGGTAGGGCCACCTGAAGAGTGAGGTGGGGCCGCCTGAAGAGTGAGGTAGGGCCGCCTGAAGAGTGAGGTGGGGCCGCCTGAAGAGTGAGGTAGGGCCGCCTGAAGAGTGAGGTGGGGCCGCCTGAAGAGTGAGGTAGGGCCACCTGAAGAGTGAGGTAGGGCCACCTGAAGAGTGAGGTAGGGCCACCTGAAGAGTGAGGTAGGGCCACCTGAAGAGTGAGGTAGGGCCGCCTGAAGAGTGAGGTAGGGCCGCCTGAAGAGTGAGGTGGGGCCGCCTGAAGAGTGAGGTGGGGCCGCCTGAAGAGTGAGGTAGGGCCGCCTGAAGAGTGAGGTGGGGCCGCCTGAAGAGTGAGGTAGGGCCACCTGAAGAGTGAGGTAGGGCCACCTGAAGAGTGAGGTGGGGCCGCCTGAAGAGTGAGGTGGGGCCGCCTGAAGAGTGAGGTAGGGCCATCTGAAGAGTGAGGTAGGGCCATCTGAAGAGTGAGGTAGGGCCGCCTGAAGAGTGAGGTGGGGCCGCCTGAAGAGTGAGGTGGGGCCGCCTGAAGAGTGAGGTGGGGCCGCCTGAAGAGTGAGGTAGGGCCGCCTGAAGAGTGAGGTAGGGTCGCCTGAAGAGTGAGGTGGGGCCGCCTGAAGAGTGAGGTGGGCCGCCTGAAGAGTGAGGTGGGGCCGCCTGAAGAGTGAGGTGGGGCCGCCTGAAGAGTGAGGTAGGGCCGCCTGAAGAGTGAGGTAGGGCCGCCTGAAGAGTGAGGTAGGGCCTCTTTGAGAGTGAGGTAGGGCCGCCTGAAGAGTGAGGTAGGGCCTCTTTGAGAATGAGGTAGGGCCGCCTGAAGAGTGAGGTAGGGCCACCTTAAGACTGAGGTAGGGCCGCCTGAAGAGTGAGGTAGGGCCGCCTGAAGAGTGAGGTAGGGCCGCCTTAAGACTGAGGTAGGGCCGCCTGAAGAGTGAGGTAGGGTCACCTTAAGACTGAGGTAGGGCCGCCTGAAGAGTGAGGTAGGGCCGCCTGAAGAGTGAGGTAGGGCCGCCTGAAGAGTGAGGTAGGGCCGCCTGAAGAGTGAGGTAGGGCTTCCTGAAGACTGAGGTAGGGTCACCTTAAGACTGAGGTAGGGCCGCCTTCAGAGTGAGGTAGGGTCGCCTTCAGAGTGAGGTAGGGCCGCCTTCAGAGTGAGGTAGGGCCGCCTTCAGAGTGAGGTAGGGCCGCCTTCAGAGTGAGGTAGGGCCGCCTTCAGAGTGAGGTAGGGCCGCCTTCAGAGTGAGGTAGGGCCGCCTTCAGAGTGAGGTAGGGCCGCCTTCAGAGTGAGGTAGGGCCGCCTTCAGAGTGAGGTAGGGCCGCCTTCAGAGTGAGGTAGGGCCACCTGAAGAGTGAGGTAGGGCCGCCTGAAGAGTGAGGTAGGGCCGCCTTCAGAGTGAGGTAGGGCCGCCTTCAGAGTGAGGTAGGGCCACCTGAAGAGTGAGGTAGGGCCGCCTGAAGAGTGAGGTAGGGCCGCCTTCAGAGTGAGGTAGGGCCGCCTTCAGAGTGAGGTAGGGCCGCCTTCAGAGTGAGGTAGGGCCGCCTTCAGAGTGAGGTAGGGCCGCCTTCAGAGTGAGGTAGGGCCGCCTGAAGAGTGAGACAGAGGGCCGTGCTAGTTATTGCAAGTCCTGACGTCAATTCGAGCACACAAAAGACCGGCGCTGATGTTGGTGACAGTCACTCTTTTTTAACACAGATTATTAGCGTGTTCCTAGTAAGCTTCCTCAGGCAGGTGAGCGTGAGGAGCACGTCGCTGCTCCTCCCCACACGTCACCACTCCTCACCACACGTCACCACTCCTCACCACACGTCGCTGCTCCTCACCGCACGTCACCACTCCTCACCGCACGTCACCACTCCTCACCACACGTCACCACTCCTCCCCACACGTCACCACTCCTCACCACACGTCACCACTCCTCTCTAGTATTGTTCCTGCAAGTTATATTTCTGGTTGTTTAATCCATTTAGATTGAGTAGATTGTCAACATTCCCTGAGAGATCAGCAAATAAGGGAAGATACGACAATGGCTGGAGGAGGGTGCTGTAGGGGGAGTGTTGTCCGTAGGGAGCTGGGTGAGGGCGTCCAAGTGGTGGGGGTTATGGTGGAGGGTAATGGTTGTAGGTGGTGGTATTTGGAGTTTACCTGTAGTGTACTTGGACTTTACCTGTAGTGTACCTGGAGTTTACCTGTAGTGTACCTAGAGTTTACCTGTAGTGTACCTGGAGTTTACCTGTAGTGTACCTGGAGTTTACCTGTAGTGTACATGAAGTTTGCCTGTAGTGTACCTGGAGTTTACGTGTAGTGTACTTGAAGTTTACCTGCAGTGTACCTGGAATTTACCTGCAGTGTACCTGGGGTTTACCTGCAGTGTACCTGGAGTTTACCTGTAGTGTACCTGGAGTTTACCTGTAGTATACTGAAAGTAGCACAACAAGTGGGAGTAGCAGCCAAAAAAAAGATAAACCCTTGGAATAATCAAGCGTACCTGTGGCTTTAAGAAAAATCAGGTAGTTAATGAAGCGTGTAAGTGTGTGGTGCGGCCACACTTGGAGTACCGTATCCCAGCACGGAGACGCGTCCTCACAATGACAAGAGCTGCGATGGGGAGAAAGCACAACACCCAGCAACAAAAATCATGACAAAACCAAGTCAACGCTCATACCAGGAACGGTTGAGGGCCACAGGACCAACAACCGGGCATGACAATGCTAATCTCACCGAAACTTTTTAAACACTGAACAATTTGGAGGGTGTTGATCCAGCCAACCTCTAAAAAATACCAGATGTAACACAAACAAGGAGCAACGGGTTCTAGCTCAACACGCCACAATGTAGGACTGAGAACCGGAGATGCTTTTTCACCCACTGGGTTATAAACCCATGGAACCTCCTACCCGTCGAATGCTGTAAATGCCAAAACTCGCGTCAAGTTTGAAATTCAGCTTGAATAACTCATCAGGACAAATGGGGGGACCTGTGACAATCCGCCGGCTTCCTGTCCTCGTCGAGGTCTTAGAGTGTGTTAGTGGCCCTCAGAAAATCTGATGTGCCTGGAGAGTTTACCTGTTGTCGGTTATTCTTGGTGGGTGATACAGAGGGATGGGTTGGTTATGTCAGTGTGTGGTTGGGCCCAGGAGGAGTGGCTTTAGCTAGTGATGGTGAGTTGGTAGGCCCAGTTGGTAGGCCCAGTTGGTAGGCCCAGTTGGTAGGCCCAGTTGGTAGGCCCAGTTGGTAGGCCCAGTTTTCCGCCAATATGAGCCCCCGCCCCCTACCCCCCAGACCTGGAGAGTACTGACGATGGAGGGTCGTTGAGGTCGTTCACCCTGGCCTGGGTGCAGGGTGGGGGTGTGACGTCATGAGTGTGGGTGAGGGAGGGGACGCTGGTGGTGGACGGGCGGGTGAACCGTCGCCATATTGATTCCTGGTAAGCCTATCACGCGGCGGGAAAGCGTGCCACAATACGGTGAGGGGGGGGAGGGGGGGGGCATACGACCTTGGGGTAATGTGGAGGGGGGGAAAGGTGTCTGGGATGAATCGCGGCTTTGGGAGGGGGGGGGGAGGGGGAGGGGAGGGACGGATGTGAGTAGGATTTTCGTCGGTAGTGAAGAAAGAGACAAAGTTGGCGGGTGAGAGGGTTGGCGGGGCCTTATATGGGGGGTGGGCGGGGCTTGGCTAGGGTGGGCGGGTCCGGGCGGAGGTGGGCGGTGTGGGTGGGGTCCGGGCGGGGTGCTCAGGGTACGTTCTCTTGATAAGACTGTTTAACTGAGCCCCCCCCCCCCATCTCCCCCACAGCACACACACACACCTGCCCCAGCAACACTACCTCCACAAGACTGTGTACCAGGTATTCACTCAGGTGTTCTTGAGAATGTCTTCACAATACCCACAGTCTGCCAGTGTGTGCTATATATACTGAGCAGCTGGTGATGCCTCGGTAACCTTCCTCGCGAGGTGTTTACCACCAGACAGCCCCTCACTGTGTAGGCCTTCATATAGTCTAGGGCAGCTCTACATGTCCACGGAGCCTTCTTTAACACAGCCGTGTTCTCGGTCATCTCATCTCTGAGAAGGTCATCTCTGCTGACCTTCTCTGTCCGACCCGAGGTCAGGCATCTCTGGTGGCCCTCTGGTGGCACTGGTGGCCCTCTGTTGGCACTGGTGACCCTCCGTTGGCACTTTTAGCCCTCTGGTGGCCTTCTGGTGGCCCTTTGGTGGCCTTCTGGTGGCCCTCTGGTGGCCCTTTGGTGGCCTTCTAGTGGCCCTCTGGTGGCCCTCTGGTGGCCCTCTGGTGGCCTTTTGGTGGCCCTCTGGTGGCCTTCTAGTGGCCCTCTGGTGGCCTTTTGGTGGCCCTCTGGGGGCCTTCTGGTGGCCCTCTGGTGGCACTCTTGTGGCACTCTGATGGCCCTCTGGTGGCACTCTGGTGGCCCACTGATGGCCCTCTGGTGGCACTCTGGTGGCCCTCTGGTGGCACTCTGGTCAGATAGAGCAGTTGGAACGGGAAGGACAGAGTATGCGAGTGTGTACCTTACTTTGAGATGGTTTCGGGGCTCAACGTCCCTGCGGCCCGGTCCTCGACCAGGCCTCCTCGTTGCTGGACTGGTCAACCAGGCTGTTAGACTCAACTGCTCGCAGCCTGACGTACGAGTCACAGCCTGGTTGACCAAGTATCCTTTGGAGGTGCTTATACTTGCCCATACTGTATACTTAAAGGTGGCCGTGGGTAAGCGTGCATGAATTTTATGTCTGGAAATTTCTCTCTCCCACTCCTTCCCTACTTCCCTACTCTACCTCTTCCCTATTCGCCTTCCTCCCTCTTCTTTCCCTTCCCCCGCCTCTCCTCCTCCTCCCTCGCCCTGCCCAACATGTTCACAGCCAGTGTTAGTCCGGTGAGGATGTTTGGGAGCGGCCACAGTCTGCTTGAACATGGCTTCCGCTGCCTCTTTATGGCTTGATCTAAGCCTCCGCTTGTACCGGCTAGCACAACACTACTGATATTTGGTGCAATGTTGCTCCGTGCTGGGTGCTGTGTTACACTGTTGCTGGGTGCTGTATTACACTGTTGCTCCGTGCTGGGTGCTGTATTACACTGTTGCTCCGTGCTGGGTGCTGTATTACACTGTTGCTCCGTGCTGGGTGCTGTGTTACACTGTTGCTGGGTGCTGTATTACACTGTTGCTCCGTGCTGGGTGCTGTATTACACTGTTGCTCCGTGCTGGGTGCTGTGTTACACTGTTGCTGGGTGCTGTGTTACACTGTTGCTGGGTGCTGTATTACACTGTTGCTCCGTGCTGGGTGCTGTATTACACTGTTGCTCCGTGCTGGGTGCTGTGTTACACTGTTGCTGGGTGCTGTATTACACAGTTGCCCCGTGCTGGGTGCTGTGTTACACTGTTGCCCCGTGCTGGGTGCTGTGTTACACTGTTGCTCCGTGCTGGGTGCTGTGTTACACTGTTGCTCCGTGCTGGGTGCTGTGTTACACTGTTGCTGGGTGCTGTATTACACTGTTGCCCCGTGCTGGGTGCTGTGTTACACTGTTGCCCCGTGCTGGGTGCTGTGTTACACTGTTGCTCCGTGCTGGGTGCTGTGTTACACTGTTGCACCGTGCTGGGTGCTGTGTTACACTGTTGCCCCGTGCTGGGTGCTGTGTTACACTGTTGCCCCGTGCTGGGTGCTGTGTTACACTGTTGCTCCGTGCTGGGTGCTGTGTTACACTGTTGCCCCGTGCTGGGTGCTGTTACACTGTTGCTGGGTGCTGTGTTACACTGTTGCACCGTGCTGGGTGCTGTGTTACACTGTTGCTCCGTGCTGGGTGCTGTGTTACACTGTTGCACCGTGCTGGATGCTGTGTTACACTGTTGCTCCGTGCTGGATGCTGTGTTACACTGTTGCTCCGTGCTGGATGCTGTGTTACACTGTTGCTCCGTGCTGGATGCTGTGTTACACTGTTGCCCCGTGCTGGATGCTGTGTTACACTGTTGCTCCGTGCTGGGTGCTGTGTTACACTGTTGCTCCGTGCTGGGTGCTGTGTTACACTGTTGCTCCGTGCTGGATGCTGTGTTACACTGTTGCTCCGTGCTGGGTGCTGTGTTACACTGTTGCTCCGTGCTGGATGCTGTGTTACACTGTTGCTCCGTGCTGGATGCTGTGTTACACTGTTGCCCCGTGCTGGATGCTGTGTTACACTGTTGCTCCGTGCTGGGTGCTGTGTTACACTGTTGCTCCGTGCTGGGTGCTGTGTTACACTGTTGCTCCGTGCTGGATGCTGTGTTACACTGTTGCTCCGTGCTGGATGCTGTGTTACACTGTTGCTCCGTGCTGGGTGCTGTGTTACACTGTTGCTCCGTGCTGGATGCTGTGTTACACTGTTGCTCCGTGCTGGATGCTGTGTTACACTGTTGCTCCGTGCTGGATGCTGTGTTACACTGTTGCTCCGTGCTGGATGCTGTGTTACACTGTTGCTCCGTGCTGGATGCTGTGTTACACTGTTGCTCCGTGCTGGATGCTGTGTTACACTGTTGCACCGTGCTGGATGCTGTGTTACACTGTTGCTCCGTGCTGGATGCTGTGTTACACTGTTGCTCCGTGCTGGATGCTGTGTTACACTGTTGCTCCGTGCTGGATGCTGTGTTACACTGTTGCTCCGTGCTGGATGCTGTGTTACACTGTTGCTCCGTGCTGGATGCTGTGTTACACTGTTGCTCCGTGCTGGATGCTGTGTTACACTGTTGCACCGTGCTGGTAACACTGCTGGGTGCTGTGTTACACTGTTGCACCGTGCTGGTAACACTGCTGGGTGCTGTGTTACACTGTTGCACCGTGCTGGTAACACTGCTGGGTGCTGTGTTACACTGTTGCACCGTGCTGGTAACACTGCTGGGTGCTGTGTTACACTGTTGCACCGTGCTGGTAACACTGCTGGGTGCTGTGTTACACTGTTGCACCGTGCTGGTAACACTGCTGGGTGCTGTGTTACACTGTTGCACCGTGCTGGTAACACTGCTGGGTGCTGTGTTACACTGTTGCACCGTGCTGGTAACACTGCTGGGTGCTGTGTTACACTGTTGCACCGTGCTGGTAACACTGCTGGGTGCTGTGTTACACTGTTGCACCGTGCTGGTAACACTGCTGGGTGCTGTGTTACACTGTTGCACCGTGCTGGTAACACTGCTGGGTGCTGTGTTACACTGTTGCACCGTGCTGGTAACACTGCTGGGTGCTGTGTTACACTGTTGCACCGTGCTGGTAACACTGCTGGGTGCTGTGTTACACTGTTGCACCGTGCTGGTAACACTGCTGGGTGCTGTGTTACACTGTTGCACCGTGCTGGTAACACTGCTGGGTGCTGTGTTACACTGTTGCACCGTGCTGGTAACACTGCTGGGTGCTGTGTTACACTGTTGCACCGTGCTGGTAACACTGCTGGGTGCTGTGTTACACTGTTGCACCGTGCTGGTAACACTGCTGGGTGCTGTGTTACACTGTTGCACCGTGCTGGTAACACTGCTGGGTGCTGTGTTACACTGTTGCACCGTGCTGGTAACACTGCTGGGTGCTGTGTTACACTGTTGCACCGTGCTGGTAACACTGCTGGATGTCTGTGTATTGTTTATTTAATTTTGAGCCAACTGTTAAAATTTAAATCTATACATGAAGAAAATGTAAATTTTGTTAAGATTTGCTTCGAAGGGCACGTTTATTGGGCAGCGTCACTCACCCTGTGAGTGACCACACCGCCACAGTGACAGTATTGGGCAGCGTCACTCACCCTGTGAGTGAACACACCGCCATAGTGACAGTATTGGGCAGCGTCACTCACCCTGTGAGTGAACACAACGCCACAGTGACAGTATTGGGCAGCGTCACTCATCCTGTGAGTGAACACAACGCCATAGTGACAGTATTGGGCAGCGCCACTCATCCTGTGAGTGAACACACCGCCACAGTGACAGTATTGGGCAGCGTCACTCATCCTGTGAGTGAACACAACGCCATAGTGACAGTATTGGGCAGCGCCACTCATCCTGTGAGTGAACACACCGCCACAGTGACAGTATTGGGCAGCGCCACTCACCCTGTGAGTGAACACACCGCCATAGTGACAGTATTGGGCAGCGCCACTCATCCTGTGAGTGAACACACTGCCACAGTGACAGTATTGGGCAGCGTCAATCATCCTGTGAGTGGACACACCACCATAGTGACAGTATTGTGCAGCGTCACTCATCCTGTGAGTGAACACACCGCCACAGTGACAGTATTGGGCAGCGCCACTCATCCTGTGAGTGAACACACCGCCACAGTGACAGTATTGGGCAGCGTCACTCATCCTGTGAGTGAACACACCGCCACAGTGACAGTATTGGGCAGCGTCACTCACCCTGTGAGTGAACACACCTCCATAGTGACAGTATTGGGCAGCGTCACTCACCCTGTGAGTGAACACACCGCCATAGTGACAGTATTGGGCAGCGCCACTCATCCTGTGAGTGAACACACCGCCACAGTGACAGTATTGGGCAGCGTCACTCACCCTGTGAGTGAACACACCTCCATAGTGACAGTATTGGGCAGCCTCACTCATCCTGTGAGTGAACACACCGCCACAGTGACAGTATTGGGCAGCGTCACTCACCCTGTGAGTGAACACACCGCCATAGTGACAGTATCGGGCAGCGCCACTCATTCTGTGAGTGAACACACCGCCACAGTGACAGTATTGGGCAGCGTCACTCATCCTGTGAGTGGACACACCGCCATAGTGACAGTATTGGGCAGCGTCACTCACCCTGTGAGTGACCACACCGCCATAGCAGCATGAATCATCTAGAATGGTGTTTATAAGGCTGTGGAAGAACCGTGGGAGGTGAAGGAAAGTGTTAGGTCAGGAGACTGGTGTCTTGAGTGACCCTTGGTTCTTGGTTGAGGATACACAACCAAACTATTCAACCTACTCAGCTTCTCAGCTCTCCACACGTGTCTCTAGTGTGTAAAATCTTGTGCACGATAGCTCCTGGTGGTAGTAAGTTGCAGCACCACCTCCTCTTGCTTGGTCTACAGTTGTATATTCCAGGATTGGTCTGCCATCAGTGGTATACAAGAAAGATATAAACACACACATATAAACGCCGATATAAACACACTTTTTTTTTATTACTGGCGATGTCCACAGAACAATATTGACACCTCGGGCGTTCTCAATTACCTTGAATTCGAATTTTCGTCAAAAATCTGAGGTTTTCACCCAAATAGGACTCTGACAAAATTCTATCACCAAATGTGAAAACTCGCTTAACTTGGCAAAATTCACCTTACGCTTTCCTGATGGGAATACAATAATTATATTACTGAGGCGGACGAAAGGATAATAATGAACCGATGGACGTTCCCTTTACACACGAATTCGAATTTCTCTCAAAATCCGTGAATCTGGCACAACACTGGACTTAGAAAAATATTTTCCAACTCAATTATCCTCGAAAAATCTCTTAACCTGGCAAAAATCTAATTACAAATTCCTGATGTTTAGACCATAATGACGTTACTTGCGTGCTCTAGAGAATAATACTGGCCCTCGAACGTTCACTACACATGAACATTCGAATTTTCACCAAAAACTCATATTTTAGATAAAACTGGACTTAGAATTTTTATTTCAACCAAATTTTCCGAAAAATTCACTTAATTCTAAAAAGTTCAATTCTACATTCCTAACGTTAAAACTAGAATTGCATTACTACCACTAACTAAGGAATCTTAATGATATCCGGATCTTACTCTTAACCCGCAAATGCGAATTAACCTCAGTTAACCCAATTTACCCAAGTGGACTGACAAAATTCCACCACACAATTTTCGTAGAAATTTCGCACAAATTTGTTCAAACTTTTTCCACAAAATCACTATCACTTAATAATTACATAAAATCACTCATCGTGGGCTGTGGTGAGTATGTGGGCCTGAGGGCCGCTCCGAGCAACAGCCTGGTGGACCAAACTCTCACAAGTCAAGTCTAGCCTCGGGCTGGACTTGGGGAGTAGAAGAACTCCCAGAACCCCATCAACCAGGTATCAACCAGGTATCAACCAGGTACAGTTACTAACCGGACAGGAAGTACTAAGCCCAGAGGATTAACCAACTTGAGAAACCTCACCTCTATCTCAGACTATGTTCTATTGGGACACAAATAAAATTTAGTGGAGATAGACTATTTTCAGGGGAACACTTAACACTCAGGAAATTTATAATACAGGGGCACCGAAATTGGGGGAAATCTTTAATACCTAGAACAACACAAATAGGGGAAAATACTTTATATAAATTTGATTAAACTTAATCCAATGAATCACTCGACTTCATCCTATAATCGCCCCTACTGGCTCGCCTTACCGCGCCTAGCCTAGGAGGCCGCGACCTCCTAGAGTCCAACAGAACGGTACGCTGCTCAACAATTAGACTAGATACGACTCAACCTCTACTCAATGTGTGATCACTTAGTCGTTGAATCGGTGCTAAGTAGTTTACTAGCCCATCCCTCATTAGCCGCAGCCACCGTCATGAATTTAACGTATTTCTTAGCGTTTTGGGTCGTCTAATAACGCCCTCGGATAAATCCCCTGGTGTCCCACAGATAAATCCGCGAAGACAGCACACGAGGAACTGCTGTTGAGAGTATGGTGGTTACCAACACCTCTGAACCAATTGCAAGGGGTCGAGTAAGGTACCCAGTCCAATTAATTCAAAGCGGTCTCCTTTCCCAATAAAATCTTAACAGCCTACATAACCACCTCATTTTTAATACTATTAGCCCCTTCACGACCCCATAAGTTCGCCAACCCCACTCAATCGCAACTGTTGTGGGGTGAACTGTGAATTCTGGTTCGTGGGCCCTCGGCTGACCTCCCTAACCCCTACACAAGTAACCGAATGGCTAAGAAGCATGAGCTTTCAGCATTTTTTTTTTTTTTTTGCTTTTAAACAACAAAATTGGTGAAACCACCGCTGTGCACCATTGTAACGGGGGCCAGCCTTTAACCTCACTGGTTAAATGCTGGTCGTTATTATTTTAATATATACAGAAACCAGAGTTCGACTGTGTAACCTTCAGTTCACCTCCTCAAGATCTAAACGTTTGACCGTTCAGATGTCACAGCTGGAGGATACTGTGCCCTTCTATGCTACACTGCAAAGACTCTGAAAACGCCGCCACCACCTGCTTCCCACTGAGTAATTTCCTCAATTGACGGTGGAACAGGATACCGTCAACTAGGATAAACCCCGAAAATGGATCTCCAGTTATCGGAAAAGGATGGGATAAGATTTACGTTAGTGTGGGAATTATATTAAAGTACAAGGGGATTATCTTAGGTATTAAATAAATTCTTGCTGGCTTACAGGGAAAACCCAAGTTTCAAGCACGGGACTTAAGATCAAAAACACTGAAAAATAATCGTTGGGGAAATAACACTAAACACCATAAATTCTATAACAGATTTATTAAAACAAAGATTAACACTGAAAATAATGACAAAATTCATACGTTCTATCTGAACACTTCCTAAACTGAATATAACTGAGGCAATGACTACACAAAAATGATGTGGACTCTACACTGTAATTTAACCAGAACACAGAACATTTACCTTAAATACCACAGACAGACCAGTTGTTCAGCCTTGTCCTCTGAGAGGGGTGTTGACCTCCCAGGATGTCCCACACCACACTGACTCTTCTTCTCCACTCTGACCTCTCCCACGCTGACCTAGCTAGTTGCCAGATTAATCTTTGAAAATTATTATTAACTAAAATGCAGTATTTGTCACTAAAGGTGACTTCTAATTCCAAAACAAATGGGAATTATCTAGATACTGGAGCCAGGCAAATTACAATATTCAGTAGCACTTGTATTTCACTAATTTACATGATTTAACAAACAAGAAGGGTAGGTACCTATTTTCCAGTGACGAAATATGTTTTACCTATTTCAGATCTTACCGAGTCAAATGCTTCTTTGCTAACATACAAGACTTATTCATTAATCTCAATTGACGTTAATTTTAACATAAGACCTTAACCCCGATTGATAATTCCTACTAATTCTTAAATTTTAAATTTTGCCCCGAGGGGCGAGTTTATTGGGCAGCGCCACTCATCTTGTGAGTGGACACACCGCCATAGCAGCATGTACAACACTCCCCAATAGGAAGAAAACCCGCTGGGTTGTTCATCCTGTCACTTGTACCCAGAGTAATACATTCATAATTCTCCTAGTTTGATGACTTGACACAGGAGGCGGTTCCCGTCACCGTTTTCTGCACAATAATCCCTTGGGGCGGGGTGACCCGCCCTAGCTAGTCAGGTCAGGTCAACTACCAACTCAATACCAACTTTCAATGTTAAATCTAGTCTTTCTATATTACAGTTCTACTGTTACAACAGGTTCGGTATGATATCGACCCCCAGATCTTTCTCTCTATTTGACTCTTGCAGGATTTCCCCTCCCAGATGGTACCTTGTGTTCAGCCTTCTGCTCCCTTCGCCTAATTTCATTACTTTACACTTTCCTGAGTTGAACTTTAGTAGCCATTTTCTAGACCATTTCTCCAGTTTGTCTAGCTCGTCCTGTAGTCTCTGTCTATCTCCATCTCTCTTGGTTCTTCTCATAATTTTTGCATCATCAGCAAACAGTGAGAGGAATGAGTCTATACCCTCAGGAAGTATGTTTACATATATTAGAAACAGGATGGGTACAGAGCCCTGTGGGACTCCGCTGGTTACACCTCACCACTCTGATGTCTCTCCCTCACAGTTATTTGCTATTTCCTGTTGTTTAGATACTCCCTTATCCACTGGAGCACTTTACATTTTACTCCTGCCTGCTGTTCCAACTTTTGTAAGAGCCTTTTATGGGGTACTGTGTCAAAGGCTTTGTGTTAGTCCAAGAAAATGCAGTCTGCCCACCCTTCTCTTTCCTGCCGAATTTTTGTTTACCGATTTACCATCTCTGAACCCATGCTGGTGGTGTGTTACAAAGCTATTTCCCTCCAGATGCTCTACGAGCCTTTTCCTCGCGATCTTTTCTATCACCTTGCATGGTAAACAAGTTAGGGAATTGACCTGTAGTTCAGTGCCTCTTGCCTGTCACCAATTTTGTATATTGGGACTACATTAGCTGTCTTCCAGCTTTCCAGTAGGCCTCCCGTTTCCAGAGACCTGTTATACACCATAGAGAGTGGGACACAGTGCTTCTGCACCTTCTTTAGTATCCACGGTGAGATTCTGTCAGACCCAACAGCCTTTGACACATTCAGCTCCAACAGATTCCTTTTAAGCTCATCACTGGTGAGGTTAAATTCCTCCAAGGCTGCTTGGTTTGCCTCCTTATTTAATGTTAGACCTCCTGGAATCTCTTGTTGAGTTCTTCACACACATCCTTGTGTGTGTGTTTACTAGTTGTGTTTACTAGTTGTGTTTTGCGGGGGTTGAGCTTTGCTCTTTCGGCCCGCCTCTCAACTGTCAATCAACTGTTTACTAACTACTTTTTTTTTCCCCCCCACACCACACACACACACCCCAGGAAGCAGCCCGTGACAGCTGACTAACTCCCAGGTGCCTATTTACTGCAGGTAACAGGGGCACTTAGGGTGAAAGAAACTTTGCCCATTTGTTTTTGCCTCGTGCGGGAATCGAACCCGCGCCACAGAATTACGAGTCCTGGGCGCTATCCACCAGGCTACGAGGCCCCCTAAAGGCCCCCTGTGTGTGTGTGTGTGTGTGTGTGTGCGCGCGTGCGCACTCACCTACTTGTACTCACCTATTTGTGTCTGTAGGAGCGAGCACTGACTCTTGGATCCCGCCTTTCTAGCCATCGGTTGTTTACAGAAATGACTCCTGTCACAATTTCCCCTATCATATCCAGTTTTAAAATTATGAAAAGAGTTTGCTTCTTCAACCTGCTGTTGGAGGTGCTGCCCCTTTGTATTCACCAAGTAGTGCTTGCGGGGGTTGAGCTCTGGCTCTTATCCCTCTCCTCATCTGTCAATCTATTGTATTTTCACACACACACACACACACACACACACACACACACACACACACACACACACACACACACACACACACACACACACACACACACAGGGGACACAGGTGGGGACTAGGGGTCTAGGGGACACACGCAGGCACTAGGGGACACAGGTGGAAACTGAGTGCCCAAATGAGCCACAGAGATATTAGAACTTTTTTAGTGTCAGAGTGGTTGACAAATGGAATGCATTAGGAAGTGATGTGGTGGAGGCTGACTCCATACACAGTTTCAAGTGTAGATATGATAGAGCCCAGTAGGCTCAGGAATCTGTACACCTGTTGATTGACGGTTGAAAGGCACCTATTTACTCCCTAGGATTACGAATGACGAGCGCTGTCCACTAAGCCACCAGCCCCTCACTGTGTAGCAGGGCTGGTGGCACCTCCCCATCACAGGTGGGAGGAGCTGCCACACTGTGATGGGGGTGGGGGTGGGAGGAGGTGTGTGGTGCTCCCTACAGTGGAGGTGTAGCTGGAGGTACCGTGGGAGCTGGGAGTGGTGGGACAAGTGATCGATGAGACGAGCTGGGCAGGGACACTGTAGCGTGTGGGAGGTGTGGGAGTGACAGGTGTGGGGGTGTGGGAGTGACAGGTGTGGGGGTGACAGGTGTGGGGGTGACAGGTGTGGGGGTGTGGGAGTGACAGGTGTGGGGGTGTGGGAGTGACAGGTGTGGGGGTGTGGGAGTGACAGGTGTGGGGGTGTGGGAGTGACAGGTGTGGGGGTGTGGGAGTGACAGGTGTGGGGGTGTGGGAGTGACAGGTGTGGGGGTGTGGGAGTGACAGGTGTGGGGGTGTGGGAGTGACAGGTGTGGGGGTGACAAGTGTGGGGGTGTGGGAGTGACAGGTGTGGGGGTGTGGGAGTGACAGGTGTGGGGGTGTGCGAGTGACAGGTGTGGGAGTGACAGGTTTGGGGGTGACAGGTGTGGGAGTGACAGGTGTGGGGGTGTGGGAGTGACAGGTGTGGGGGTGTGGGAGTGACAGGTGTGGGGGTGTGGGAGTGACAGGTGTGGGGGTGTGGGAGTGACAGGTGTGGGGGTGTGGGAGTGACAAGTGTGGGGGTGTGGGAGTGACAGGTGTGGGGGTGACAGGTGTGGGGTGACAGGTGTGGGGGTGTGGGAGTGACAGGTGTGGTGGGTGTGGGAGTGACAGGTGTAGGGGTGACAGGTGTCGTGGGTGTGGGAGTGACAGGTGTGGGGGTGTGGGAGTGACGGGTGTGGGAGTGACAGGTGTGGGGGTGTGGGAGTGACAAGTGTGGGGGTGTGGGAGTGACAGGTGTGGGGGTGACAGGTGTGGGGTGACAGGTGTGGGGGTGTGGGAGTGACAGGTGTGGTGGGTGTGGGAGTGACAGGTGTAGGGGTGACAGGTGTCGTGGGTGTGGGAGTGACAGGTGTGGGGGTGTGGGAGTGACAGGTGTGGGGGTGACAGGTGTGGGGGTGTAGGAGTGACAGGTGTGGGGGTGACAGGTGTGGGGGTGTGGGAGTGACAGGTGTGGGGGTGTGGGAGTGACGGGTGTGGGAGTGACAGGTGTGGGGGTGTGGGAGTGACAGGTGTAGGGGTGACAGGTGTGGGGGTGTGGGAGTGACAGGTGTGGGAGTGACAGGTGTGGGGGTGTGAGAGTGACAGGTGTGGGGGTGACAGGTGTGGGGGTGTGGGAGTGACAGGTGTGGTGGTGACAGGTGTGGTGGTGACAGGTGTGGTGGTGACAGGTGTGGTGGTGACAGGTGTGGTGGGTGTGGGAGTGACAGGTGTGGGGGTGACAAGTGTGGTAGGTGTGGGAGTGACAGGTGTGGGGGTGTGGAAGTGACAGGTCTGGGGGTGTGGGAGTGACAGGTGTGGGGGTGTGGGAGTGACAGGTGTGGTGGGTGTGGGGGAGTGACAGGTGTGGTGGGTGTGGCAGCCTCCCCCTGGTGATTGCCTGGTCTGTGAAGCTTTTAAGAGAGAACGAGCCAAGGATAAATGAAGTGAGGCAGGAAAGAGAGACAGCTAACGAGAGGAAAGATTCAGAGGCTTATGACAGAGGTTCCAAAATCTCTTCCAAGTGGACCCTATACTATCCAGGGGACATGACCACTGCATCTAGGATATCCGAGTGACATACAAGATCAGCGAAGGCACATTTGATTTTGTTTAGACTACGAGAAGGCCTTTGGCCCAGTCTCCTGTGGGAGACGAGGAGACAAATTTCTCTCCTGTGGGAGACTGAGTAGCAGCCTGGTCTCCCACAGTACTCAAGTCTGAGAGGAGAAAGTGCCAAGCCATTACGACTATAGAGCACTGGGAAGGGACGAGGATGGGGAAAAAGAGAAAGAAAAGAGGGAAAGGGGAAAAGCTGGGAAAGAGGCGGTAGTCTACTCAACCATGTAGACCATTCTACATATATTGACGTAATGGACACTTAGAAAGTATGATTTGGTACTATTGAATTTAGTCAAACCGGAAAAGGTTTTGTGTATGTGTTGGTAATGAAATCTAACCAAACGTAACCCTCCTAGGCCTAATATGCGCTATCCGAGGCCGCGAGAATGGTGTGACTGCTTGAGTTCAATTCTAGCAGGTGCAAGGTGATAAAGACTGATGGAGACCCGCGGCCGAGGACCAAGTGCCAACTGTGAGGGAAGAGGGTGACCCTAGTACACACCTGACACATGTGAGGGTGACCCTAGGACACACCTGACACATGTGAGGGTGACCCTAGTACACACCTTACACATGTGAGGGTGACCCTAGTACACACCTTACACATGTGAGGGTGACCCTAGGACACACCTGACACATGTGAGGGTGACCCTAGGACACACCTGACACATGTGAGGGTGACCCTAGGACACACCTGACACATGTGAGGGTGACCCTAGTACACACCTTACACATGTGAGGGTGACCCTAGTACACACCTTACACATGTGAGGGTGACCCTAGGACACACCTGACACATGTGAGGGTGACCCTAGGACACACCTGACACATGTGAGGGTGACCCTAGGACACACCTGACACATGTGAGGGTGACCCTAGTACACACCTTACACATGTGAGGGTGACCCTAGGACACACCTGACACATGTGAGGGTGACCCTAGGACACACCTGACACATGTGAGGGTGACCCTAGGACACACCTGACACATGTGAGGGTGACCTTAGGACACACCTGACACATGTGAGGGTGACCCTAGGACACACCTGACACATGTGAGGGTGACCCTAGGACACACCTGACACATGTGAGGGTGACCCGAGGACACACCTGACACATGTGAGGGTGACCCTAGGACACACCTGACACATGTGAGGGTGACCCTAGGACACACCTGACACATGTGAGGGTGACCCTAGGACACACCTGACACATGTGAGGGTGACCCTAGGACACACCTGACACATGTGAGGGTGACCCTAGGACACACCTGACACATGTGAGGGTGACCCTAGGACACACCTGACACATGTGAGGGTGACCCTAGGACACACCTCACACATGTGAGGGTGACCCTAGGACACACCTGACACATGTGAGGGTGACCCTAGGACACACCTCACACATGTGAGGGTGACCCGAGGACACACCTCACACATGTGAGGGTGACCCGAGGACACACCTGACACATGTGAGGGTGACCCTAGGACACACCTGACACATGTGAGGGTGACCCTAGGACACACCTGACACATGTGAGGGTGACCCTAGGACACACCTGACACATGTGAGGGTGACCCTAGGACACACCTGACACATGTGAGGGTGACCCTAGGACACACCTGACACATGTGAGGGTGACCCGAGGACACACCTCACACATGTGAGGGTGACCCGAGGACACACCTGACACATGTGAGGGTGACCCTAGGAAACACCTGACACATGTGAGGGTGACCCTAGGACACACCTGACACATGTGAGGGTGACCCTAGGACACACCTGACACATGTGAGGGTGACCCTAGGACACACCTGACACATGTGAGGGTGACCCGAGGACACACCTCACACATGTGAGGGTGACCCGAGGACACACCTGACACATGTGAGGGTGACCCTAGGACACACCTGACACATGTGAGGGTGACCCTAGGACACACCTGACACATGTGAGGGTGACCCGAGGACACACCTCACACGTGAGGGTGACCCTAGGACACACCTCACACATGTGAGTGTGTCACATGTGCCCTAAAGTGAATCTAAACAAGAAATTCTCAACTAAGTCCAGTATTAGACTATATAGCACCAGCATGGATCCCTTCCAGTAAATTCGTACTCTGGAGTAAAGTAACTGTTGTGGGTTGCAGCCTTGTCAGTAGTTGGCCTGGGTTGGAACCTCTATTAGTCTAGCAGGCTACCTGTCCCCAACCCAAGCCAAAGCTGAGCTGGAGGAAGTCTTGAGGTCTGAGACCACTAGACTGGTCCCAAACCTGAGACGCCAGTTGCTAGCAATGCCTAAAGGAGCTGAACCCCACCACACTGAGGAGACATGATCACCACATGCACAATTCTCGGGAGTCGAGAAGATAGACAGAATAAGCTTAAATGTAATTGTAATACCTGAATGAGTGTGAGGAGATGAATGAGTGTGAGGAGGTGAATGAGTGTGAGGAGGTGAATGAGTGTGAGGAGGTGAATGAGTGTATGAGGAGGTGAATGAGTGTATGAGGAGGTGAATGAGTGTATGAGGAGGTGAATGAGTGTATGAGGAGGTGAATGAGTGTATGAGGAGGTGAATGAGTGTATGAGGAGGTGAATGAGTGTATGAGGAGGTGAATGAGTGTATGAGGAGGTGAATGAGTGCATGAGGAGGTGAATGAGTGCATGAGGAGGTGAATGAGTGTATGAGGAGGTGAATGAGTGTATGAGGTGGTGAATGAGTGTATGAGGAGGTGAATGAGTGTATGAGGAGGTGAATGAGTGTATGAGGAGGTGAATGAGTGTATGAGGTGGTGAATGAGTGTATGAGGAGGTGAATGAGTGTATGAGGTGGTGAATGAGTGTATGAGGAGGTGAATGAGTGTATGAGGAGGTGAATGAGTGTATGAGGAGGTGAATGAGTGTATGAGGAGGTGAATGAGTGTATGAGGAGGTGAATGAGTGTATGAGGAGGTGAATGAGTGTATGAGGTGGTGAATGAGTGTATGAGGTGGTGAATGAGTGTATGAGGAGGTGAATGAGAGTATGAGGAGGTGGGAGGAGGTAGAGGTTGTGGTGGGGAGAGACAGCCTCACAAGCAGACATAACTCACCTCATACATTATGTACACAGGTCGAATGAAGGTAGAGAGGCGGGACCCAGCAGCTGAAGCTCTCCCTGCAAGCATAACTATCCTCGTGTGCACTCTCTCACTACACACTTCTGGACAGAGCCGACCCTCTGGACAGAACCGACCCTCTGGACAGAGCCGACCCTCTGGACAGAGCCGACCCTCTGGACAGAACCGACCCTCTGGACAGAACCGACCCTCTGGACAGAACCGACCCTCTGGACAGAACCGACCCTCTGGACAGAACCGACCCTCTGGACAGAACCGACCCTCTGGACAGAGTCGACCCTCTGGACAGAGCCGACCCTCTGGACAGAACGGACCCTCTGGACAGAGCCGACCCTCTGGACAGAACCGACCCTCTGGACAGAACCGACCCTCTGGACAGAACCGACCCTCTGGACAGAACCGACCCTCTGGACAGAACCGACCCTCTGGACAGAGTCGACCCTCTGGACAGAGTCGACCCTCTGGACAGAGCCGACCCTCTGGACAAATACGATTCGACGAGGCCTCCTTGTGCGTGATGTATCTGGCGCCTCGTCGTTGATGGATTTGAGGGACCTGGACATTTGAGGGACCTGGACATTTGAGGGACCTGGACATTTGAGGGACCTGGACATTTGAGACACCTGGACATTTGAGGGACCTGGACATTTGAGGGACCTGGACATTTGAGGTACCTGGACATTTGAGGGACCTGGACATATGAGGGACCTGGACATTTGAGGGACCTGGACATTTGAGGGACCTGGACATTTTCAAATCATCATATGGAAATGTCAGTCTACGTCCCCTGCTGAGCGCCCTCGTCACCTCCGCCTGCTGCTGCTGCCGCTGCTGCTGCTGCTGCTGCTGCTGCTGCTGCTGCTGCCGCTGCTGCCGCTGCTGCTGCCGCTGCTGCTGCCGCTGCTGCTGCCGCTGCTGCTGCCGCTGCCGCTGCTGCTGCCGCTGCTGCCGCTGCTGCTGCCGCTGCTGCTGCTGCTGGTGCTGGTGTTTCTGTAAAGGTGATAGTCTAGGCAGAGGCTCCGACAGCTTCTGTTTACCTGCTCCTGGTGTCTTCCTGTTGGGGCCCTTGCTTCAGCTTCTGTTTACCTGCTCCTGTTTGCTTCCTGTTGGGGCCCTTGATTCAGCTTCTGTTTACCTGCTCCTGTTTGCTTCCTGTTGGTGCCCTTGCGTCAGCTTCTGTTTACCTGCTCCTGTTTGCTTCCTGTTGGTGCCCTTGCTTCAGCTTCTGTTTACCTGCTCCTGTTTGCTTCCTGTTGGGGCCCTTGATTCAGCTTCTGTTTACCTGCTCCTGTTTGCTTCCTGTTGGTGCCCTTGCGTCAGCTTCTGTTTACCTGCTCCTGTTTGCTTCCTGTTGGGGCCCTTGATTCAGCTTCTGTTTACCTGCTCCTGTTTGCTTCCTGTTGGTGCCCTTGCGTCAGCTTCTGTTTACCTGCTCCTGTTTGCTTCCTGTTGGTGCCCTTGCTTCAGCTTCTGTTTACCTGCTCCTGTTTGCTTCCTGTTGGGGCCCTTGATTCAGCTTCTGTTTACCTGCTCCTGTTTGCTTCCTGTTGGTGCCCTTGCGTCAGCTTCTGTTTACCTGCTCCTGTTTGCTTCCTGTTGGGGCCCTTGATTCAGCTTCTGTTTACCTGCTCCTGTTTGCTTCCTGTTGGTGCCCTTGCGTCAGCTTCTGTTTACCTGCTCCTGTTTGCTTCCTGTTGGGGCCCTTGATTCAGCTTCTGTTTACCTGCTCCTGTTTGCTTCCTGTTGGGACCCTTGCTTCAGCTTCTGTTTACCTGCTCCTGTTTGCTTCCTGTTGGGGCCCTTGCTTCAGCTTCTACTGGCCTTCTTTCTCCGTTGTGAGTGAACCTTTGGAAGCAAAGGTGTTGTAAGTGTTGTTTTAATACGCATTATTCTTGAAGCTTTTTGTGCTCTAACGCCAAGATTTTGGTGGATGACGACCCAACACTGGTCGTCATCCACCAGCAGCCAGACTCCAGCCGTCAGGAACCATCCACCAGCAGCCAGACTCCAGCCTTCAGGAACCATCCACCAGCAGCCAGACTCCAGCCTTCAGGAACCATCCACCAGCAGCCAGACTCCAGCCTTCAGGAACCATCCACCAGCAGCCAGACTCCAGCCTTCAGGAACCATCCACCAGCAGCCAGACTCCAGCCTTCAGGAACCATCCACCAGCAGCCAGACTCCAGCCTTCAGGAACCATCCACCAGCAGCCAGACTCCAGCCTTCAGGAACCATCCACCAGCAGCCAGACTCCAGCCTTCAGGAACCATCCACCAGCAGCCAGACTCCAGCCTTCAGGAACCATCCACCAGCAGCCAGACTCCAGCCTTCAGGAACCATCCACCAGCAGCCAGACTCCAGCCTTCAGGAACCATCCACCAGCAGCCAGACTCCAGCCTTCAGGAACCATCCACCAGCAGCCAGACTCCAGCCTTCAGGAACCATCCACCAGCAGCCAGACTCCAGCCTTCAGGAACCATCCACCAGCAGCCAGACTCCAGCCTTCAGGAACCATCCACCAGCAGCCAGACTCCAGCCTTCAGGAACCATCCACCAGCAGCCAGACTCCAGCCGTCAGGAACCATCCACCAGCAGCCAGACTCT
The DNA here is from genome assembly GCF_040958095.1 of Procambarus clarkii. NCBI lineage: Eukaryota > Metazoa > Arthropoda > Malacostraca > Decapoda > Cambaridae > Procambarus > Procambarus clarkii. Next base: position 26,682,686 of record NC_091212.1, read on the forward strand.
AGCCTTCAGGAACCATCCACCAGCAGCCAGACTCCAGCCTTCAGGAACCATCCACCAGCAGCCAGACTCCAGCCTTCAGGAACCATCCACCAGCCAATCAGAGCCACAATCCCCAAACATCAAGAAGCCACCAACCAATCAGAACCACAATCACCAAACATCAAGGAGCTACCAACCAATCAGAGCCATAATCACCAAACATAAAGAAGTCACCAACCAATCAGAACCACAATCACCAAACATAAAGAAGCCACCAGCCAATCAGAGCCACAATCCCCAAACATCAAGAAGCCACCAACCAATCAGAGCCATAATCACCAAACATCAAGAAGCCACCAACCAATCAGAGCCATAATCACCAAACATCAAGAAGCCACCAACCAATCAGAACCACAATCACCAAACATCAAGAAGCTACCAACCAATCAGAACCACAATCACCAAACATAAAGAAGCCACCAACCAATCAGAACCACAATCACCAAACATAAAGAAGCCACCAACCAATCAGAGCCACAATCACCAAACATCAAGAAGCCACCAACCAATCAGAACCACAATCACCAAACATAAAGAAGCCACCAACCAATCAGAACCACAATCACCAAACATAAAGAAGCCACCAACCAATCAGAACCACAATCACCAAACATCAAGAAGCTACCAACCAATCAGAACCACAATCACCAAACATCAAGAAGCCACCAACCAATCAGAACCACAATCACCAAACATCAAGAAGCTACCAACCAATCAGTGTAACGGGGGGGTGGGGGAAATAGCTCTATCTTGTCCATTATTCCACCCCCCCCAGCTAACTAACGAGGCCGGGGGAAACAGCTCTCTCTAGTCCGTTATCCCGTCCTCAGTTAGCTAACTATTCTAGAGCACCTCCAGAGTTCCTAAGGCAACCTCTCTCGTTCAACACCTTGTAACCTAGGTATTTGACTACCTAGGTGCTAAGACTACAAGGCGCCGTCACTTGATCAGTTACCCGAAACTCTAGAGAGAACTCTAGAATACAGAATTATTGCCACAAACGTATAAGAGAAAACGAAAGGAAAGAAATGAATAGTGAAGTAATTAGTGAGGGTTTGGGGTGAGAGGCAGAGAGGTCGGAGGAGCGAGGAGGGTCATTAGTTGAAAGTGAGAGTTTAGAGAGGGGTGGAGGGAGAGGAGTAGATAGGTAGAAGGAGAAGAGTAGATAGTAGAAGTAGAAGAGTAGATAGTAGAAGACGAAATGTTGCCACCATCCATTCTAGACCATTACATACAAGACAAGGAATGGAACTTGTCTGTATCAAAATATTCTCAAAAGATGTTATTACCATGTATCAACTCCAAATATGTACTCATTAATATCATGAAACCAGTAACCACAGAGGCTTTCTCACCTCAACTCAAAGCTCTAGGGAACAAAGTTAAACACAATTTAAATAATAAATTCATAATTATATTTCACATGAAGTATCATAATTTAGCAATTCAATTAAAATGTTCCAGTTTAATATGCAAAGTGAGTCATCATCCAAGAATTCGAGAACCCTACAACTTGACTGCCCCTGATCATCACACAACATATGTAAACACGACCAAGTCACCTTAATGTTCACTCACCGAGGACTGAGTCTAAGTTGAATAGAGAGGGGGGGGGGGTCTGTAGCTTGACAGAGACTGTCTCGCCCCTGCCGGCCGACAGCCTCCCTGCTAGGGACGTCTTCTCTGCTCTGCTGGCTCGTCTGCTGTTTTTTTTTCTGTCTCCCTAATGCTTAATGCTCTCCGAGTATATATTGGGGACCCTAGTACTAACTCCGCCCACAAGTAGATAGCCTCCGGCACTACCAAGCCACTCCTTAAACGTCGGCATGTTTGAAGGCTACCAGACTACAATTATAAGCTTAGCGGAAGCAAGGTGAAATTCTCATGATCTGACCTCAGGTCACTTGAGGTCATTAACGCTTTGAGGTGTGAGATCTCAGGCCGACAAACTGGCGCCTCTCAGATCCTTGTCTGTGACTCATGTACTCTATGTATGTATTAAACTAAACCAAACACTTTTACAGTGTTACATCAGAACCACAATCACCAAACATAAAGAAGCCACCAACCAATCAGAACCACAATCACCAAACATAAAGAAGTCACCAACCAATCAGAACCACAATCACCAAACATCAAGAAGCTACCAACCAATCAGAACCACAATCACCAAACATAAAGAAGCCACCAACCAATCAGAGCCACAATCACCAAACATAAAGAAGCCACCAACCAATCAGAACCACAATCACCAAACATCAAGAAGCTACCAACCAATCAGAACCACAATCACCAAACATAAAGAAGCCACCAACCAATCAGAGCCACAATCACCAAACATAAAGAAGCCACCAACCAATCAGAACCACAATCACCAAACACCAAGAAGCCACCAACCAATAATCAACCATCTCGCTGTATGAACCGCAGGCCAGCTAGTCGCTACCACCTTGCCACCACCAACCACCACACTACCACTACCACTACCACTACCATTAACCACCAAAGAGCAATGTTGCATTTGCAATCCTCCCGGAAACATAGAAATAATTGTATTTTGAACATGAGTGGAAGCTGGCTTAGCGCATGGAACACTGGGCGTTAACTGACATTTCTGGCTGTGCTAGCCACACCTGTGTCTGGAGCCACACCTGTGTCTGGAGCCACACCTGTGTTAGGAGCCACACCTGTGTCTGGAGCCACACCTGTGTCTGGAGCCACACCTATGTCTGGAGCCACACCTGTGTTAGGAGCCACACCTGTGTCTGGAGCCACACCTGTGTCTGGAGCCACACCTGTGTTAGGAGCCACACCTGTGTCTGGAGCCACACCTGTGTCTGGAGCCACACCTGTGTCTGGATCCACACCTGTGTCTGGAGCGACACCTGTGTCTGGAGCGACACCTGTGTCTGGAGCGACACCTGTGTCTGGAGCGACACCTGTGTCTGGAGCGACACCTGTGTCTGGAGCCACACCTGTGTTAGGAGCGACGCCTGTGTCTGGAGCCACACCTGTGTCTGGAGCCACACCTGTGTCTGGAGCCACACCTGTGTCTGGAGCCACACCTGTGTCTGGAGCCACACCTGTGTCTGGAGCCACACCTGTGTCAGGAGCCACACCTGTGTCTGGAGCCACACCTGTGTCAGGAGCCACACCTGTGTCTGGAGCCACACCTGTGTCAGGAGCCACACCTGTGTCAGGAGCCACACCTTTGTCTAGAGCCACACCTGTGTCAGGAGCCACACCTGTGTCTGGAGCCACACCTGTGTCTGGAGCCACACCTGTGTCTGGAGCCACACCTGTGTCTGGAGCCACACCTGTGTCTGGAGCCACACCTGTGTCTGGAGCCACACCTGTGTCAGGAGCCACACCTGTGTCAGGAGCCACACCTGTGTCAGGAGCCACACCTGTGTCAGGAGCCACACCTGTGTCTGGAGCCACACCTGTGTCTGGAGCCACACCTGTGTCTGGAGCCACACCTGTGTCTGGAGCCACACCTGTGTCTGGAGCCACACCTGTGTCTGGAGCCACACCTGTGTTAGGAGCCACACCTGTGTCAGGAGCCACACTTGTGTCAGGAGCCACACTTGTGTCAGGAGCCACACCTGTGTCTGGAGCCATACCTCGAACACACCTGTGTGTCTAACCCACACCTGCATCTGTAGACGCACTGCCAAGACCAGACACACCTGCAACAACACCTGCAGCTCTGGCCACATCAGCAACTCGACTTAAGGCACATTTGCAATGGCCTTGCAATAATGCCACGAGTCTATCCACTTTTGGACGTGGATAGATAGATGGTACTGCTGCAAGGGACACGTTTTGGACGTGTCCCTTGCACGAGCGGTCCGCTGTACGTGTCCCTAGCACGAGCGATGCACTGTACGTGTCCCTTGCACGAGCGGTCCACTGTACGTGTCCCTAGCACGAGCGGTCCGCTGTACGTGTCCCTTGCACGAGCGGTCCACTGTACGTCCCCCTACAGCACACTGCCCTACTGTTCCTCACTGCACACTCCGCTTATAACGCATTCTCTTCATTTCTCACTACGTATAAAAATCGATCCTATCTTCACCGGACACGCACGAACCCAAACAACCCCCCTAATCTGAGTCCGATGCATAGAAAACGGCGATATTTGACAGCCGTTATGTTTGATACAGTAGGTTGTTCTTGTAACGTTGGTTGCTGCCACACCTGTGCTACTCCCAACACACCTGTGATGTTCCCACCACACCTGTGCTGCTCCCAACACACCTGTGCTGCTCCTACCACACCTGTGCTGCTCCTACCACACCTGTGCTACTCCAACCACACCTGTGCTGCTCCCACCACACCTGTGTTACTCCCAACACACCTGTACTACTCCCACCACACATGCGCTACTCCCACCACATCTGTGCTACTCCCAACACACTTGTGTTACTCCCAACACGCCTGTGCTACTCCCTACACACCTGTGCTACTCCCACCACACCTGCGCTACTCCCACCACATCTGTGCTACTCCCAACACACTTGTGTTACTCCCAACACACCTGTGCTACTCCCACCACATCTGTGCTACTCCCACCACACCTGTGCTGCTCCCAACACACCTGTGCTACTCCCACCACACCTGTGCTACTCCCACCACACCTGTGCTGCTCCCAACACACCTGTGCTACTCCCACCACACCTGTGCTACTCCCAACACACCTGTGCTGCTCCCAACCAACCTGTGCTGCTCCCACCACACCTGTGCTGCTCCCACCACACCTGTGCTGCTCCCACCACATCTGTGCTACTCCCACCACACCTGTGCTGCTCCCACCACACCTGTGCTACTCCCACCACACCTGTGCTACTCCCAACACACCTGTGCTGCTCCCAACCAACCTGTGCTGCTCCCACCACACCTGTGCTGCTCCCACCACACCTGTGCTGCTCCCACCACACCTGTGCTACTCCCACCACATCTGTGCTGCTCCCACCACACCTGTGCTACTCCCACCACACCTGTGCTACTCCCAACACACCTGTGCTGCTCCCAACCAACCTGTGCTGCTCCCACCACACCTGTGCTGCTTCCAACACACCTGTGCTACTCCCAATATACCTCTGCTACTCCCAACACACCTGTGCTGCTCCCAACACACCTGTGCTACTCCCACTACACCTGTGCTACTCCCAACACACCTGTGCTGCTCCCACCACACCTGTGCTGCTTCCAACACACCTGTGCTACTCCCAATATACCTCTGCTACTCCCAACACACCTCTGCTACTCCCAACACACCTGTGCTGCTCCCACCACATTTGTGCTGCTCCCAACACACCTGTGCTGCTCCCACCACACCTGTGCTACTCACACCACACCTGTGCTGCTCCCACCACACCTGTGCTACTCCCACCACACCTGTGCTGCTCCCAACACACCTGTGCTGCTCCCACCACACCTGTGCTGCTCCTACCACACCTGTGCTGCTCCTACCACACCTGTGCTATTCCCAACACACCTGTGCTACTCCCAACACACCTATGCTGCTCCCACCACACCTGTGCTGCTCCCACCACACCTGTGCTACTCCCACCACACCTGTGCTACTCCCACCACACCTGTGCTACTCCCACCACACCTGTGCTACTCCCAACACACCTGTGCTGCTCCCAACCAACCTGTGCTGCTCCCACCACACCTGTGCTGCTTCCAACACACCTGTGCTACTCCCAATATACCTCTGCTACTCCCAACACACCTGTGCTGCTCCCAACACACCTGTGCTACTCCCACTACACCTGTGCTACTCCCAACACACCTGTGCTGCTCCCACCACACCTGTGCTGCTTCCAACACACCTGTGCTACTCCCAATATACCTCTGCTACTCCCAACACACCTCTGCTACTCCCAACACACCTGTGCTGCTCCCACCACATTTGTGCTGCTCCCAACACACCTGTGCTGCTCCCACCACACCTGTGCTATTCCCAACACACCTGTGCTACTCCCAACACACCTGTGCTACTCCCAACACACCTGTGCTACTCCCACCACACCTATGCTGCTCCCACCACACCTGTGCTGCTCCCACCACACCTGTGCTACTCCCACCACACCTGTGCTACTCCCACCACACCTGTGCTACTCCCAACACACCTGTGCTGCTCCCAACACACCTGTGCTGCTCCGACCACACCTGTGCTGCTCCCAACACACCTGTGCTGCTCCCACCACACCTGTGCTACTCCCACCACACCTGTGCTACTCCCACCAAATCTGTGCTGGTCCCACCACACCTGTGCTACTCCCACCACACCTGTGCTACTCCCAACACACCTGTGCTGCTTCCAACACACCTGTGCTACTCCCAACACACCTGTGCTACTCCCAATATACCTCTGCTACTCCCAACACACCTCTGCTACTCCCAACACACCTGTGCTACTCCCACCACACCTGTGCTACTCACACCACACCTGTGCTGCTCCCACCACACCTGTGCTGCTCCCACCACCTTTGTGCTACTCCTAACACACCTGTGCTACTCACACCACACCTGTGCTACTCACACCACACCTGTGCTGCTCCCACCACATTTGTGCTACTCCTAACACACCTGTGGTACTCACACCACACCTGTGCTGGTCCCACCACACCTGTGCTACTCACACCACACCTGTGCTGGTCCCACCACACCTGTGCTACTCACACCACACCTGTGCTGGTCCCACCACACCTGTGCTACTCACACCACACCTGTGCTGGTCCCACCACACCTGTGCTACTCATACCACACCTGTGCTGGTGCCACCACACCTGTGCTACTCACACCACACCTGTGCTGGTCCCACCACACCTGTGCTACTCACACCACACCTGTGCTGGTCCCACCACACCTGTGCTACTCACACCACACCTGTGCTGGTCCCACCACACCTGTGCTACTCACACCACACCTATGCTACTCCCACCACACCTGTGCTGGTCCCACCACACCTGTGCTACTCACACCACACCTGTGCTGGTCCCACCACACCTGTGCTACTCACACCACACCTGTGCTGGTCCCACCACACCTGTGCTACTCACACCACACCTATGCTACTCCCACCACACCTGTGCTGGTCCCACCACACCTGTGCTACTCACACCACACCTGTGCTGGTCCCACCACACCTATGCTACTCACACCGCACCTGTTCTGGTCCCACCACACCTATGCTACTCACACCACACCTGTGCTGGTCCCACCACACCTGTGCTACTCACACCACACCTATGCTACTCCCACCACACCTGTGCTGGTCCCACCACACCTATGCTACTCACACCGCACCTGTTCTGGTCCCACCACACCTATGCTACTCACACCACACCTGTGCTGGTCCCACCACACCTGTGCTACTCACACCACACCTATGCTACTCCCAACATTTGTAATATCATTACTACTCCTTAGGTTAGGTACAGTTTCATCATGTTAGACGGTGTCGTGTTAGACAGTGTCGTGATAGACAGTGTCGTGTTAGACACTGTCGTGATAGACAGTGTCATGATAGACAGTGTCATGTTAGACAGTGTCGTGTTATAAACAACCTTGCAACACTTGGGGAACTCACAGAGTATTTTATAAATGTAAATTAAGTGGCTGTGCTTGAAGAAGCTGGGAATGATGGGCAGGAGTACACTTTCTTAAGTGGATTCATAAGTGCTAGATAATGGCCGGTTCAAAACGTGTCAGTAACATGTCACAAGGTCTCCCACTAAGGGTCAACAATATCACATATCCAGAGGTCGAATTTCATCTTTGTTGTCCATTGAATCTTTTTATAGTTAAGAGTGAGGTCGAGTGTCTGGTAGAACTTGGCCTCGTGGTGCCTGCGTCCCTGGATACTCCAGGGACGCAGGTTCGAGCCCATCGTATGATCTTAATATTGTTTAAGTTCCATCAAGCTCATGTGATGTATTGTGCAGATGAGTTACGAGCATATTCCTTTACATGACGAGTTGCCATGGTTACGTCATATCATGAGGGTTACCTTGCGTTCCCTAGGATCGGTCTCCCCACGGCCCGGTCTCCCCACGGCCCGGTCTCAGCCACCTCCTGGCTGCCGTTTGGGTGACTACAGGAGCAGCAACTGGTCGAGTCAGCTGACTGTATATTATGTATTCTAGCTGATGATCATTTTAATTCCTGGGGTAACAGTTTGTTCTCTTTTCAGGTACGTGGTGTAGTGAAGAGGGAGACGGTCTCGCCAGAGGTAAACCCGTTCCTTACCTTACCTGTTGGGCAAGTTACGCCTTCCTTCACACTAAGTATTGACGGGGATAAGGACGTTTTATGTACTCTACAATCAGATAATTGTTTTTACTGGAGTTTACAGTTGAGGACAATCTTTGTGCGTCGGGGAAATTGCTTCCACTCCTCAGTCGTCGACTGCGGCGATGATTGGTTGAGGCGGTTGTGGTTGAGGGGTCAAGTTTGGCAAGTTGATCGGGTGGACGACAGGGTGTAAACATGTTCTGTCCCTGAGCACTATTATTTTCAAATTGCTATAATGCCTCCCAAGTATAGAAGATGGCTGTTACTGATCTCAAACTTTGTTTTGATCTTTGTGTTAGCTTCGGGAATGGTGATGGTAGTGGTCGAGGTGATGGTGTTGATGGTGATGGTGTTGATGGTGGTGATGGTGGTGGTGGTGATTGTGATGATATTGGTGGCAAAATAAGGCGCTAAAGAGAGCAGCAAAACACCGTCCACCATATGATCAGACAATCCAGGAGCTCCATGAACTCCTGAACATAAAGCCACTAAACATCAGACTGCAGCACCAAGCCATCAGGGTGTGGGACACCATCCAAATGTTAGAGGACCCAATGTTAGAAAGATTGCTCCAAGATGAGACGCCCCACTCCCACAGCTGGTGGCCCAAGATGAGACACCCCGCTCCCACAGCTGGTGGCCCAAGATGAGACGCCCCGCTCCCACAGCTGGTGGCCCAAGATGAGACGCCCCGCTCCCACAGCTGGTGGCCCAAGATGAGACGCCCCGCTCCCACAGCTGGTGGCCCAAGATGAGACGCCCCGCTCCCACAGCTGGTGGCCCAAGATGAGACGCCCCGCTCCCACAGCTGGTGGCCCAAGATGAGACGCCCCGCTCCCACAGCTGGTGGCCCAAGATGAGACGCCCCGCTCCCACAGCTGGTGGCCCAAGATGAGACGCCCCGCTCCCACAGCTGGTGGCCCAAGATGAGACGCCCCGCTCCCACAGCTGGTGGCCCAAGATGAGACACCCCGCTCCCACAGCTGGTGGCCCAAGATGAGACACCCCGCTCCCACAGCTGGTGGCCCAAGATGAGACGCCCCGCTCCCACAGCTGGTGGCCCAAGATGAGACGCCCCGCTCCCACAGCTGATGGCCCAAAATGAGACGCCCCGCTTCCACAGCTGGTGGGCCAAGATGAAACGCCCCGCTCCCACAGCTGGTGGCCCAAGATGAGACGCCCCGCTCCCACAGCTGGTGGCCCAAGATGAGACGCCCCGCTCCCACAGCTGGTGGCCCAAGATGAGACGCCCCGCTCCCACAGCTGGTGGCCCAAGATGAGACGCCCCGCTGCCACAGCTGGTGGCACAAGATGAGACGCCCCGCTCCCACAGCTGGTGGCCCAAGATGAGACGCCCCGCTCCCACAGCTGGTGGCCCAAGAGCCGCGATTAACTAGATGAAAACCCCGCCTCACAGTACATAATTCCCAGATGAAATACTGACCAGAAATCCTTCCCCCAATAAATTGGAAAAAATCGAGTATGTATATAAATGTGTATATGTGTGTATATATATATATATATACATATATATATATATATATATATATATATATATATATATATATATATATATATATATATATATATATATATATATATATATAATGTTGTACCTAGTAGCCAGAACGCACCTCTCGGCCTACTATGCAAGACCCGATTTGCCTAATAGGCCGAGTTTTTTTCAATAAATTGATTAAAATTAAATTGACCTGAGTGACGCGAGTGACGTGTGTGACATGTCACACACGTGTGCGACGTGTGTGACGTGTGTGACGCGAGTGACGTGTGTGACATGTCACACACGTGTGCGACGTGTGTGACGTCAGTTAAGTACTAGTGTAGGAGGAGGAGCGTGAGGCGTGGCCTTGTATCACCATCTGCTGGAGACTCATGCTCCACTCTCACTATCACTTACACCCAATTTATGCTCCCGGTACCATTCCCTGGACAAAATTAATCCTGCCATGTTACATCACTCGGACAGAATTAATGGCCCCATTACCATCTGCCAGACAGAATTAATATTGCGTTTGTGTCTAGGATATGTCCTTGTTCTCTGTTGTCGTTGTTCTCTGTTGTCGTTGTTCTCTGTTGTCGTTGCTCTCTGTTGTCCTTGTTCTCTGTTGTCGTTGTTCTCTGTTGTCGTTGTTCTCTGTTGTCGTTGCTCTCTGTTGTCCTTGTTCTCTGTTGTCCTTGTTCTCTGTTGTCGTTGTTCTCTGTTGTCGTTGTTCTCTGTTGTCGTTGCTCTCTGTTGTCCTTGTTCTCTGTTGTCGTTGTTCTATGTTGTCGTTGCTCTCTGTTGTCGTTGCTCTCTATTGTCGTTGCTCTCTATTGTCGTTGCTCTGTTGTCGTTGCTCTCTGTTGTCGTTGCTCTCTGTTGTCGTTGCTCTCTGTTGTTGTTGCTCTCTGTTGTCGTTGCTCTCTGTTGTCGTTGCTCTCTATTGTCGTTGCTCTGTTGTCGTTGCTCTCTGTTGTCCTTGTTCTCTATTGTCGTTGCTCTCTATTGTCGTTGCTCTCTATTGTCGTTGCTTTATTGTCGTTGCTCTCTGTTGTCCTTGTTCTCTATTGTCGTTGCTCTCTATTGTCGTTGCTCTCTATTGTCGTTGCTTTATTGTCGTTGCTCTCTGTTGTCCTTGTTCTCTATTGTCGTTGCTCTCTATTGTCGTTGCTCTCTATTGTCGTTGCTCTCTATTGTCGTTGCTTTATTGTCGTTGCTCTCTGTTGTCGTTGTTCTCTGTTGTCGTTGCTCTCTGCTGTCGTTGTTGTCTGTTGTCGTTGCTCTCTGTTGTCGTTGTTCTCTGTTGTCGTTGCTCTCTGCTGTCGTTGTTGTCTGTTGTCGTTGCTATCTGTTGTCGTTGCTCTCTGTTGTCGTTGCTCTCTGTTGTCGTTGTTCTCTGTTGTCGTTGCTCTGTTGTCGTTGTTCTCTGTTGTCGTTGCTCTCTGTTGTCGTTGTTCTCTGTTGTCGTTGCTCTCTGTTGTCGTTGTTGTCTGTTGTCGTTGCTCTCTGTTGTCCTTGTTCTCTGTTGTCGTTGCTCCCTGTTGTCGTTGTTCTCTGTTGTCGTTGCTCTCTGTTGTCGTTGCTCTCTGTTGTCGTTGCTCTCTATTGTCGTTGCTCTCTATTGTCGTTGTTCTCTATTGTCGTTGCTCTCTATTGTCGTTGTTCTCTGTTGTCGTTGTTCTCTGTTGTCGTTGCTCTCTGTTGTCGTTGTTCTCTGTTGTCGTTGCTCTCTGTTGTCGTTGCTCTCTATTGTCGTTGTTCTCTGTTGTCGTTGCTCTCTGTTGTCGTTGCTCTCTGTTGTCGTTGCTCTCTGTTGTCGTTGCTCTCTGTTGTCGTTGTTGTCTGTTGTCGTTGCTCTCTGTTGTCGTTGCTCTCTGTTGTCGTTGTTGTCTGTTGTCGTTGCTCTCTGTTGTCGTTGCTCTCTGTTGTCGTTGTTCTCTGTTGTCGTTGCTCTCTGTTGTCGTTGCTCTCTGTTGTCGTTGTTCTCTGTTGTCGTTGCTCTCTGTTGTCGTTGTTGTCTGTTGTCGTTGCTCTCTGATGTCGTTGCTCTCTGTTGTCGTTGCTCTCTGTTGTCGTTGTTGTCTGTTGTCGTTGCTCTCTGTTGTCGTTGTTCTCTGTTGTCGTTGCTCTCTGTTGTCGTTGTTCTCTGTTGTCGTTGCTCTCTGTTGTCGTTGTCTGTTGTCGTTGCTCTCTGTTGTCGTTGCTCTCTGTTGTCGTTGCTCTCTGTTGTCGTTGCTCTCTGTTGTCGTTGTTCTCTGTTGTCGTTGCTCTCTGTTGTCGTTGCTCTCTGTTGTCGTTGTTGTCTGTTGTCGTTGCTCTCTGTTGTCGTTGCTCTCTGTTGTCGTTGCTCTCTGTTGTCGTTGCTCTCTGTTGTCGTTGCTCTCTGTTGTCGTTGCTCTCTGTTGTCGTTGTTGTCTGTTGTCGTTGCTCTCTGTTGTCGTTGCTCTCTGTTGTCGTTGCTCTCTGTTGTCGTTGCTCTCTGTTGTCGTTGCTCTCTGTTGTCGTTGTTGTCTGTTGTCGTTGTTGTCTGTTGTCGTTGCTCTCTGTTGTCGTTGCTCTCTGTTGTCGTTGTTGTCTGTTGTCGTTGCTCTCTGTTGTCGTTGCTCTCTGTTGTCGTTGCTCTCTGTTGTCGTTGTTCTCTGTTGTCGTTGTTCTCTGTTGTCGTTGCTCTCTGTTGTCGTTGCTCTCTGTTGTCGTTGCTCTCTGTTGTCGTTGCTCTCTGTTGTCGTTGCTCTCTGTTGTCGTTGTTGTCTGTTGTCGTTGCTCTCTGTTGTCGTTGCTCTCTGTTGTCGTTGCTCTCTGTTGTCGTTGCTCTCTGTTGTCGTTGCTCTCTGTTGTCGTTGCTCTGTTGTCGTTGCTCTCTGTTGTCGTTGCTCTCTGTTGTCGTTGCTCTCTGTTGTCGTTGTTGTCTGTTGTCGTTGCTCTCTGTTGTCGTTGCTCTCTGTTGTCGTTGCTCTCTGTTGTCGTTGCTCTCTGTTGTCGTTGCTCTCTGTTGTCGTTGTTGTCTGTTGTCGTTGCTCTCTGTTGTCGTTGCTCTCTCTTGTCGTGTAGTGTCCACCACCCTCCCCTGGTGTAGTGTCCACCACCCTCCCCTGGTGTAGTGTCCACCACCCTCCCCTGGTGTAGTGTCCACCACCCTCCCCTGGTGTAGTGTCCACCACCCTCCCCTGGTGTAGTGTCCACCACCCTCCCTTGGTGTTGTGTCCACCACCCTCCCTTGGTGTAGTGTCCACCACCCTCCCCTGGTGTAGTGTCCACCACCCTCCCCTGGTGTACTGTCCACCACCCTCCCCTGGTGTAGTGTCCACCACCCTCCCTTGGTGTAGTGTCCACCACCCTCCCTTGGTGTTGTGTCCACCACCCTCCCCTGGTGTAGTGTCCACCACCCTCCCTTGGTGTAGTGTCCACCACCCTCCCTTGGTGTAGTGTCCACCACCCTCCCCTGGTGTAGTGTCCACCACCCTCCCTTGGTGTTGTGTCCACCACCCTCCCTTGGTGTAGTGTCCACCACCCTCCCCTGGTGTAGTGTCCACCACCCTGCCTTGGTGTAGTGTCCACCACCCTCCCCTGGTGTAGTGTCCACCACCCTCCCTTGGTGTAGTGTCCACCACCCTCCCCTGGTGTAGTGTCCACCACCCTCCCCTGGTGTAGTGTCCACCACCCTCCCCTGGTGTAGTGTCCACCACCCTCCCTTGGTGTAGTGTCCACCACCCTCCCCTGGTGTAGTGTCCACCACCCTCCCCTGGTGTAGTGTCCACCACCCTCCCTTGGTGTAGTGTCCACCACCCTCCCCTGGTGTAGTGTCCACCACCCTCCCCTGGTGTAGTGTCCACCACCCTCCCTTGGTGTAGTGTCCACCACCCTCCCTTGGTGTAGTGTCCACCACCCTCCCTTGGTGTAGTGTCCACCACCCTCCCCTGGTGTAGTGTCCACCACCCTCCCTTGATGTAGTGTCCACCACCCTCCCTTGGTGTAGTGTCCACCACCCTCCCCTAGTGTAGTGTCCACCACCCTCCCTTGGTGTAGTGTCCACCACCCTCCCCTGGTGTAGTGTCCACCACCCTCCCCTGGTGTAGTGTCCACCACCCTCCCTTGGTGTAGTGTCCACCACCCTCCCCTGGTGTAGTGTCCACCACCCTCCCTTGGTGTAGTGTCCACCACCCTCCCTTGGTGTAGTGTCCACCACCCTCCCCTGGTGTAGTGTCCACCACCCTCCCTTGGTGTAGTGTCCACCACCCTCCCCTGGTGTAGTGTCCACCACCCTCCCCTGGTGTAGTGTCCACCACCCTCCCTTGGTGTAGTGTCCACCACCCTCCCCTGGTGTAGTGTCCACCACCCTCCCTTGGTGTAGTGTCCACCACCCTCCCTTGGTGTAGTGTCCACCACCCTCCCCTGGTGTAGTGCCCACCACCCTCCCTTGGTGTAGTGTCCACCACCCTCCCCTGGTGTAGTGTCCACCACCCTCCCTTGGTGTAGTGTCCACCACCCTCCCTTGGTGTTGTGTCCACCACCCTCCCCTGGTGTAGTGTCCACCACCCTCCCTTGGTGTTGTGTCCACCACCCTCCCCTGGTGTAGTGTCCACCACCCTCCCTTGGTGTAGTGTCCACCACCCTCCCCTGGTGTAGTGTCCACCACCCTCCCCTGGTGTAGTGTCCACCACCCTCCCTTACCTTACCTTACCTTGAGGTGTTTCCGGGGCTTAACGTCCCCACGGCCCGGTCGTCGACCAGGTCTCCTGGTTGCTGGACTGGTCAACCAGGCTGTTGGAGGCACACACGCAGTGACCACCACACATGCAGTGAGCACCACACACGCAGTGAGCACCACACACGCAGTGACCACCACACATGCAGTGAGCACCACACGCAGTGAGCACCACACACACAGTGAGCAGCACACACACAGTGAGCACCTCACACGCAGTGAGCACCACACATGCAGTGAGCACCACACACAGTGAGCACCACACACGCAGTGAGCACCACACATGCAGTGAGCACCACACATGCAGTGAGCACGACTCATGCAGTGAGCACCACACATGCAGTGAGCACCACACACACAGTGAGCACCACACACACAGTGAGCACCACACATGCAGTGAGCACCACACACACAGTGAGCACCACACACACAGTGAGCACCACACATGCAGTGAGCACCACACACACAGTGAGCACCACACACACAGTGAGCACCACACACACAGTGAGCACCACACATGCAGTGACCACCACACATGCAGTGAGCACCACACACACAGTGAGCACCACACACACAGTGACCACCACACATGCAGTGAGCACCACACACACAGTGAGCACCACACATGCAGTGAGCACCACACACACAGTGAGCACCACACATGCAGTGAGCACCACACACACAGTGAGCACCACACACACAGTGACCACCACACATGCAGTGAGCACCACACATGCAGTGAGCACCACACATGCAGGGAGCACCACACACACAGTGAGCACCACACACACAGTGAGCACCACACACGCAGTGAGCACCACACACACAGTGAGCACCACACACGCAGTGAGCACCACACACACAGTGAGCACCACACACGCAGTGAGCACCACACACACAGTGAGCACCACACACGCAGTGAGCACCACACACGCAGTGAGCACCACACACGCAGTGAGCACCACACATGGAGTGACCACCACACATGCAGTGAGCACCACACATGCAGTGAGCACCACACATGCCGTGACCACCACACATGCAGTGAGCACCACACACGCAGTGACCACCACACATGCAGTGAGCACCACACACGCAGTGAGCACCACACATGCAGTGAGCACCACACACGCAGTGAGCACCACACATGCAGTGACCACCACACATGCAGTGAGCACCACACACGCAGTGAGCACCACACATGCAGTGAGCACCACACATGCAGTGAGCACCACACATGCAGTGAGCACCGCACATGCCGTGAGCACCACACACGCAGTGAGCACCACACACGCAGTGAGCACCACACACGCAGTGAGCACCACACACGCAGTGAGCACCACACATGCAGTGAGCACCACACATGCCGTGAGCACCACACATGCAGTGAGCACCACACACGCAGTGAGCACCACACACGCAGTGAGCACCACACATGCCGTGAGCACCACACACGCAGTGAGCACCACACACGCAGTGAGCACCACACATGCCGTGACCACACATGCCGTGACCACACATGCCGTGAGCACCACACATGCAGTGAGCACCACACGTGCAGTGAGCACCACACGTGCAGTGAGCACCACACACACAGTGAGCACCACACATGCAGTGAGCACCACACACACAGTGAGCACCACACATGCAGTGAGCACCACACACACAGTGAGCACCACACACACAGTGAGCACCACACACACAGTGAGCACCACACATGCAGTGAGCACCACACACACAGTGAGCACCACACATGCAGTGAGCACCACACATGGAGTGAGCACCACACATGCAGTGAGCACCACACACACAGTGAGCACCACACACACACAGTGAGCACCACACACACAGTGAGCACCACACATGCAGTGAGCACCACACACACAGTGAGCACCACACATGCAGTGAGCACCACACATGGAGTGAGCACCACACACACAGTGAGCACCACACATGCAGTGAGCACCACACACACAGTGAGCACCACACATACAGTGAGCACCACACATGCAGTGAGCACCACACACACAGTGAGCACCACACATGCAGTGAGCACCACACATGCAGTGAGCACCACACACACAGTGAGCACCACACATGCAGTGAGCACCACACACACAGTGAGCACCACACATGCAGTGAGCACTACACATGCTGTGAGCACCACACACACAGTGATCACCACACATGCAGTGAGCACCACACATGCAGTGAGCACCACACATGCAGTGAGCACCACACATGCAGTGAGCACCGCACATGCAGTGAGCACCACACATACAGTGAGCACCACACATGCAATGAGCACCACACACACAGTGAGCACCACACACACAGTGAGCACCACACATGCAGTGAGCACCACATATGCAGTGAGCACCACACACACAGTTAGCACCACACATGCAGTGAGCACCACACACACAGTGAGCACCACACACACAGTGAGCACCACACATACAGTGAGCACCACACACGCAGTGAGCACCACACACACAGTGAGCACCACACACACAGTGAGCACCACACACACAGTGAGCACCACACACACAGTGAGCACCACACACACAGTGAGCACCACACACACAGTGAGCACCACACATACAGTGAGCACCACACACACAGTGAGCACCACACATGCAGTGAGCACCACACATGGAGTGAGCACCACACATGGAGTGAGCACCACACATGCAGTGAGCACCACACGTGCAGTGAGCACCACACACACAGTGAGCACCACACATGGAGTGAGCACCACACACACAGTGAGCACCACACATGCAGTGAGCACCACACATGGAGTGAGCACCACACATGGAGTGAGCACCACACACACAGTGAGCACCACACACACAGTGAGCACCACACATGCAGTGAGCACCACACACACAGTGAGCACCACACACACAGTGAGCACCACACATGGAGTGAGCACCACACACACAGTGACCACCACACATGCAGTGAGCACCACATACACAGTGAGCACCACACAGGCAGTGAGCACCACACACACAGTGAGCACCACACACACAGTGAGCACCACACACACAGTGAGCACCACACACAGTGAGCACCACACACACAGTGAGCACCACACACACAGTGAGCACCACACACGCAGTGAGCACCACACACACAGTGAGCACCACACACACAGTGAGCACCACACACGCAGTGAGCACCACACACGCAGTGAGCACCACACACACAGTGAGCACCACACATGCAGTGAGCACCACACACACAGTGAGCACCACACATACAGTGAGCACCACACACACAGTGAGCACCACACATGCAGTGAGCACCACACACACAGTGAGCACCACACATGCAGTGAGCACCACACACACAGTGACCACCACACATACAGTGAGCACCACACATGCAGTGAGCACCACACATGCAGGGAGCACCACACATGCAGTGAGCACCACACATGCAGTGAGCACCACACATGCAGTGAGCACCACACACACAGTGACCACCACACATACAGTGACCACCACACATGCAGTGAGCACCACACATGCAGGGAGCACCACACATGGAGTGAGCACATGCGCCTCATAGAGCACCAAACACACAGTGACCACCACACACACAGTGACCACCACACATGCAGGGAGCACCACACATGCAGGGAGCACCACACATGCAGGGAGCACCACACATGCAGGGAGCACCACACATGCAGGGACCACCACACACACAGTGACCACCACACATGCAGTGAGCACCACACATGCAGGGAGCACCACACATGCAGGGAGCACCACACATGCAGGGAGCACCACACATGCAGGGAGCACCACACATGCAGGGACCACCACACACACAGTGAGCACCACACATGCAGTGAGCACCACACATGCAGTGAGCACCACACATGCAGTGAGCACCACACATGGAGTGAGCACCACACACACAGTGAGCACCACACATGGAGTGAGCACCACACATGCAGTGAGCACCACACATGCAGTGAGCACCACACATGGAGTGAGCACATGCGCCTCATAGAGCACCACACGGCGGTGGCCAGCAGCTCGCCAGGTTTAATAACACCGATAAATATACCAATATTCCTGAGGTTGGTGGCTGGTGTTCCCTGGCTGAGGGTCTGTGGCGGGTGTTGGGGAGGACCACCGGTGGTGGGTGTTGGGGAGGACCACCGGTGGTCGGTGTTGGGGAGGACCACCGGTGGTGGGTGTTGGGGAGGACCACCGGTGGTGGGTGTTGGGGAGGACCACCGGTGGTCGGTGTTGGGGAGGACCACCGGTGGTCGGTGTTGGGGAGGACCACCGGTGGTCGGTGTTGGGGAGGACCACCGGTGGTGGGTGTTGGGGAGGACCACCGGTGGTCGGTGTTGGGGAGGACCACCGGTGGTCGGTGTTGGGGAGGACCACCGGTGGTGGGTGTTGGGGAGGACCACCGGTGGTGGGTGTTGGGGAGGACCACCGGTGGTGGGTGTTGGGGAGGACCACCGGTGGTGGGTGTTGGGGAGGACCACCGGTGGTGGGTGTTGGGGAGGACCACCGGTGGTCGGTGTTGGGGAGGACCACCGGTGGTCGGTGTTGGGGAGGACCACCGGTGGTCGGTGTTGGGGAGGACCACCGGTGGTGGGTGTTGGGGAGGACCACCGGTGGTGGGTGTTGGGGAGGACCACCGGTGGTGGGTGTTGGGGAGGACCACCGGTGGTCGGTGTTGGGGAGGACCACCGGTGGTCGGTGTTGGGGAGAACCACCGGTGGTGGGTGTTGGGGAGGACCACCGGTGGTGGGTGTTGGGGAGGACCACCGGTGGTGGGTGTTGGGGAGTACCACCGGTGGTGGGTGTTGGGGAGTACCACCGGTGGCGGGTGTTGGGGAGTACCACCGGTGGTGGGTGTTGGGGAGTACCACCGGTGGCGGGTGTTGGGGAGTACCACCGGTGGCGGGTGTTGGGGAGTACCACCGGTGGTGGGTGTTGGGGAGTACCACCGGTGGCGGGTGTTGGGGAGTACCACCGGTGGCGGGTGTTGGGGAGGACCACCGGTGGTGGGTGTTGGGGAGTACCACCGGTGGTGGGTGTTGGGGAGTACCACCGGTGGCGGGTGTTGGGGAGGACCACCGGTGGTGGGTGTTGGGGAGTACCACCGGTGGCGGGTGTTGGAGAGGACCACCGGTGGTGGGTGTTGGGGAGTACCACCGGTGGCGGGTGTTGGGGAGTACCACCGGTGGTGGGTGTTGGGGAGTACCACCGGTGGTGGGTGTTGGGGAGTACCACCGGTGGCGGGTGTTGGGGAGGACCACCGGTGGTCGGTGTTGGGGAGGACCACCGGTGGTCGGTGTTGGGGAGGACCACCGGTGGTGGGTGTTGGGGAGTACAACCGGTGGTGGGTATTGGGGAGGACCACCGGTGGTGGGTGTTGGGGAGTACCACCGGTGGTGGGTGTTGGGGAGTACCACCGGTGGTGGGTATTGGGGAGGACCACCGGTGGTGGGTGTTGGGGAGTACCACCGGTGGCGGGTGTTGGGGAGGACCACCGGTGGTCGGTGTTGGGGAGGACCACCGGTGGTCGGTGTTGGGGAGGACCACCGGTGGTGGGTGTTGGGGAGTACCACCGGTGGTGGGTATTGGGGAGGACCACCGGTGGTGGGTGTTGGGGAGTACCACCGGTGGTGGGTGTTGGGGAGTACCACCGGTGGTGGGTGTTGGGGAGTACCACCGGTGGTGGGTGTTGGGGAGGACCACCGGTGGCGGGTGTTGAGGAGGACCACCGGTGGTGGGTGTTGGGGAGTACCACCGGTGGTGGGTGTTGGGGAGGACCACCGGTGGTGGGTGTTGGGGAGGACCACCGGTGGTGGGTGTTGGGGAGGACCACCGGTGGTGGGTGTTGGGGAGGACCACCGGTGGTGGGTGTTGGGGAGTACCACCGGTGGCGGGTGTTGGGGAGGAACCTAAGCAATGGTAGGCCATAGTCAGAGAGGAGAGAGAGTCGTCAAGATGACAGGACCATTGAGGTCTACAAGAGTCAGGTCGACCAGTTGGTGTTGACGGAGCTGCTATAAGTATAAGGACGTAGAACTCTCGCCTGCACACTGAGATTGACTTCAGCGAGTATTGACTTCAACCTCTCACACTTACAATACTAACAACAGTGTTTTGTTAATTTTTTGGTTAATTCTGATTGTTCTCGCTGTAAGACTTATTGACCTGATTGTTATCGTAGGACCCATTGCCCTGACTGTTCATGCTGAAGGAGCTATTGCCCTGATTGTTCTCGCTGAAGGAGCTATTGCCCTGATTGTTCTCGCTGAAGGAGCTATTGCCCGGAATGTTCTCGCTGAAGGAGCTATTGCCCTGATTGTTCTCGCTGAAGGAGCTATTGCCCTGATTGTTCTCGCTGAAGGAGCTATTGCCCTGATTGTTCTCGCTGAAGGAGCTATTGCCCGGAATGTTCTCGCTGAAGGAGCTATTGCCCTGATTGTTCTCGCTGAAGGAGCTATTGCCCTGATTGTTCTCGCTGAAGGAGCTATTGCCCTGATTGTTCTCGCTGAAGGAGCTATTGCCCGGAATGTTCTCGCTGAAGGAGCTATTGCCCTGATTGTTCTCGCTGAAGGAGCTATTGCCCTGATTGTTCTCGCTGAAGGAGCTATTGCCCTGATTGTTCTCGCTGAAGGAGCTATTGCCCTGATTGTTCTCGCTGAAGGAGATATTGCCCGGATTGTTCTCGCTGAAGGAGCTATTGCCCTGATTGTTCTCGCTGAAGGAGCTATTGCCCTGATTGTTCTCGCTGAAGGAGCTATTGCCCTGATTGTTCTCGCTGAAGGAGCTATTGCCCTGATTGTTCTCGCTGAAGGAGCTATTGCCCGGATTGTTCTCGCTGAAGGAGCTATTGCCCGGATTGTTCTCGCTGAAGGAGCTATTGCCCGGATTGTTCTCGCTGAAGGAGCTATTGCCCGGATTGTTCTCGCTGGAGGACCCTTTACGTATTACAATCGTAACAATTGCTGTGGTTTGGAAGATTAAATATTGACTACTCGAGGGAGTGAAGAGTATTGACCCCGGTGGGTGAGGCGAGGTGCCCAAGTTGTGACGCTTACAGCTGTGCCCAACACCTGCATATTTTACGGAGTGGCAATCGAGAGAACTGGCATTTACGCCCTCTCTTACGAAACCAGTGCATCATTCATCAATCATGGCGGCTTTGATCATATTTATTACACACTTTACGAGGCTGGAAACATCGCAAGCCAAGGTTATTATTGTTATAAGAACCTCGTAGTGCTTGGGAGCTCGTAAGCTGTTGAATAAATGAAATAAATGAATAAGTGGATGCGTAAATGCTTGATGAATCCTGCCCATGTTATTGTGCTCAGGCGTCCTGCCCTGTGTGTGTTTGTTTACACTTTGTGTCGGAGAGGTGAGCTGTGGCCCGCGTGGCGCCGTTCATCAGCGGAGGGATGCGACGCCTCGCAGCCTTGACCGTGTTCGCTACGTCCATCTGGTCAAGGCCCCAGTGGTTGCCTGGGCAGGAGACGGTGTTAAGTCATACGTGTGACGGGTGTCGTGTGTCGTGTGTGTGTGTGTGGCATACATGTGAGAGGTGAGGGCGGCGGTGGTCCCCGCAGAGGGTGGAGCAGGCCGCCAGGGTGGGTGGAGGGCGGCGGTGGTCCCCGCAGAGGGTGGAGCAGGCCGCCAGGGTGGGTGGAGGTGGAGGGCGGCGGAGGTCCACGCAGAGGGTGGAGCAGGCCGCCAGGGTGGGTGGAGGGCGGCGGTGGTGGGTGGAGGGCGGCGGTGGTGGGTGGAGGGCGGCGGTGGTCCCTGCAGAAGGTGGAGCAGGCCGCCAGGGTGGGTGGAGGTGGAGGGCGGCGGTGGTCCCCGCAGAGGGTGGAGCAGGCCGCCAGGGTGGGTGGAGGTGGAGGACGGCGGTGGTCCCCGCAGAGGGTGGAGCAGGCCGCCAGGGTGGGTGGAGGTGGAGGGCGGCGGAGGTCCACGCAGAGGGTGGAGCAGGCCGCCAGGGTGGGTGGAGGTGGAGGGCGGCGGAGGTTCCCGCAGAGGGTGGAGCAGGCCGCCAGGGTGGGTGGAGGTGGAGGGCGGCGCGTGCTGGGGTCGATGCGGGCTGGCGTGGGAAGTGCAGGCTGATGAGCATGCTTCAGGGACGGCAGGCTGGAGGCACGCGCGCCAGTCCTCCCCTAAATGGGATTGCAGAGTCGAGCGCTAGCTCCTGGGCCACGCCTGCTTCCAACGCTCCTGAGGGTGGGATGAAGGTACGCTTGCGAGCGTGTAGGCGTGATTTAGCTCTCGGACCCCACCTTTCTAGCTACTGGTTTACTGCAGCCATTCCTGATCTATTTCGCTATCATGTCTGCTGTGTACGGGTTTGTATTTACTATTTGTTCCTGCAGGATCGAGTTGTTAGCTCTTGGACCCCACCTTTCTTGTCATTACTTTCTATGTCAGTACACTGCACAGCAGTTGTCTAGTGTACTGACTCCCGGCCTACTGTACTCTCATATCTGGTACATATATTTCTCTCTAACACACACACACACACACACACACACACACACACACACACACACACACACACACACACACACACAGAAGTGTCTCCTGAACCCCACAAGAAAAGAATAACATCTTCGGCATATGCGAGGCTGGGTAACATCAGAACAGCCTTCAGGAACCTGTGTAAGAAATCATTCAGAACCTTGTATACCACATACGTAAGACCAATCCTGGAGTATGCAGCCCCAGCATGGAGCCCATACCTTGTCAAGTTCAAGGCGAAGCTTGAAAAAGTTCACAGATATGCCACAAGACTAGTCCCAGAACTAAGAGGCATGAGTTGCGAGAAAAGGCTGCGGGAAATGCAGCTTACGACACTGGAAGACAGAAGAATAAGGGGAGACATGATCACTGCCTACAAAATCCTCAGGGGAATTGACAGGGTAGACTAGGTTAAACTATTCAACAACGGTGGTAGGCGAACAAGGGGACACAGGTGGAAACTGAGTTCCCCAATGAGCCACAGGGACGTTAGAAAGAAGTTTTTCAGTGTCAGAGTAGTTAACAGATGGAATGCATTAGGCAGTGATGAGGTGGAGGCTGACTCCATACACAGTTTCAAATGTAGATATGATAGAGCCCAGTTGGCGCAGGAATCTGTACACCAGTTGATTGACAGTTGAGAGGCGGGACCAAAGAGCCAAAGCTTAACCCCCGCAAGCACAAATAGGTGAGTACAATTACGTGAGTACACACACACACACAGGGAGTACCTAAGTAATAGGAAGCAGAGAGTTACGGTGAGGGGTGAGACCTCCGATTGGCGTGAAGTCACCAGTGGAGTCCCACAGGGCTCTGTACTCGGTCCTATCTTGTTTCTGATATATGTAAATGATCTCCCGGAGGGTATCGATTCATTTCTCTCAATGTTTGCGGACGATGCCAAAATTATGAGAAGTATTAAGACAGAAGAGGACTATTTGAGGCTTCAAGAAGACCTAGACAAGCTGAAGGAATGGTCGAACAAATGGTTGTTAGAGTTTAACCCAACCAAATGTAATGTAATGAAGATAGGTGTAGGGAGCAGGAGGCCAGATACAAGGTATCATCTGGGAGAGGAAATTCTTCAGGAGTCAGAGAAAGAAAAAGACTTGGGGGTTGATATCACGCCAGACCTGTCTCCTGCAGCACATATCAGGAGGATAACATCAGCGGCATATGCCAGGCTGGCCAACATACGAACGGCATTCAGAAACTTGTGTAAAGAATCATTCAGAACTTTGTATACCACATATGTCAGGCCAATCCTGGAGTATGCAGCCCCAGCATGGAGTCCATATCTAGTCAAGGATAAGACTAAACTGGAAAAGGTTCAAAGGTTTGCCACCAGACTAGTACCCGAGCTGAGAGGTATGAGCTACGAGGAGAGACTACGGGAATTAAACCTCACTTCGCTGGAAGACAGAAGAGTTAGGGGGGACATGATCACCACATTCAAGATTTTGAAGGGAATTGAGAGGGTAGATAAAGACAGACTATTTAACACAAGGGGAGCACGCACTAGGGGACACAGGTGGAAACTGAGTGCCCAAATGAGCCACAGAGATATTAGAAAGAACTTTTTTAGTGTCAGAGTGGTTGACAAATGGAATGCATTAGGGAGTGATGTGGTGGAGGCTGACTCCATACACAGTTTCAAGTGTAGATATGATAGAGGCCAGTAAGCTCAGAAATCTGTACACCTGTTGATTGACGGTTGAGAGGCGGGACCAAAGAGCCAGAGCTCAACCCCCGCAAACACAACTAGGTGAGTACAACTAGATGAGTATACACACACACATGGCTGAGCGGACAGCACGCTGGACGCGTGATCCTGTGGTCCCGGGTTCGATTCCGGGCTCTGGCGAGAAACAATGGGCAGAGTTTCTTTCACCCTGATGCTCCTGTTACCTAGCAGTAAATAGGTACTTGGGAGTTAGTCAGCTGTCAAGGGCTGCTTCCTGGGGGTGCGTGTGGTATGGAAAAAAAGTAATTAGTAACAGTTGATTGATAGTTGAGAGGCGGGCCGAAAGAGCAGAGCTCAACCCCCGCAAGCACAATTATGTGAGTACACACACACACACACACACACACACACACACACACACACACACACACACACACACACACACACCTACCTACCTACCTTTGATGTGTGTGTGAGTGCCTATCATATCTGGGCACTCAATTTCCACCTGTGTCCCCTGGCGTGTGTCACCAAAGTCACCAAAGGCCAAACGCCACACCAAAGGCCTTTGATACAGTACCGCACAGGAGACTGCTACTCAAACTTGAAAGGCAGGCAGAAGTAAGCGGCAAGGACCTGGCATGGGGTAAGGAACTACCTAACAGGAAGGAGCCAGACAGTAATGGTAAGGGTCGAGAAGTTGGACTGACTAACAGTAACGAGTGGAGTACCTCAAGGATCGGTGGTGGGACCAATTCTATTTCTAATTTACGTAAATGACATGTTTACAGGAGTAGAATCCTACATGTCAATGTTCGCGGATGACGCAAAATTAATGAAAAAGAGTTGTACCTGATTGATACCTGCTTGATGGGGTTCCTGGAGTTTTTCTATTCTCCAAGCCCGGTCCAAGGCCAGGTTTGCCTTGTGAGAGTTTGGTCCACCAAGCTGTTGCTTGGAGCGGCCCGCAGGTCCACATACCCACCACAGCCCGGTTGGTCCGGCACTCATTGGAGAAATCTATCTAGTTTAAAGTAAATGACAGTTGTGACAGATGAGGATTGTAGGATCCTCCAAGAGGACCTGGACAGGTTGCAGAGATGGTCAGAGAAATGGCTACTGGAGTTCAACACTAGTAAATGTAAAGTTATAGAAATGGGGTCGCGTGATAGGAGACCAACGGGACAATACACAATGAAGGGGGCAAAAAGTTAGAACATCATTCAGAAATCTAAGATAGGAGGCTTTTTGGGCGCTTTACACTGCCTATGTGAGGCCAATCTTAGAGTATGCCGTGCCATCATGGAGTCCCCACCTGAAGAAACACATATGGAAGCTGGAAAAGGTTCAGAAGTTTGCGACGAGGCTCGTCCCAGAGTTACGAGGGATGGCATATGAAGAGCGTCTGAAGGAACTGAATCTTACAACACTAGAAAAACGAAGGGAGAGAGGGTATATGATAGGAATGTATAAAATATTCAGGGAAATTGACAAAGTGGAAATAAATGAAATGTTCACACCTAATATTAACAGGACGAGGGGGACATGGGTGGAAGCTGGAAACTCAGATAAGTCACAGAGATGTTAGGAATTCTTCTTTTAGCGTGAGAGTAGTGGAAAAATGGAATGCAATTAAGGAGCAGGTTGTGGAGCAAACTCTATTCATTATTTTAAAACTAGATATGATAGGGAAATGGGACAGGAGTCATTGCTGTAAACAAGCGATGGCTAGAAAGGCGGGATCCAAGAGTCAATGCTCGATCCTTCAGGCACAAATAGGTGAGTCCAAACACACACACACACACACACACACACACACACACACACACACACACACACACACACACACACACACACACACACACACACACACACACACACACACACACACACACACAAACACCTACCTAGCAGCTTTCTAACTCTCAGGTACCATTTACTGCTCGGTGAGCAGGAGCATCAAGTGAAAGAAATTAGCTTTTTTTTGGGGGGGAGGGGCCTCGGCCGGGAATCGAATGGGGGCCCAATGGGCTATGACCCCTAGCGCTGTCTACTCGGCCGCGATGCCCAACGTGTGCGTGCGTGTGAGAAAGAGGAGAGAGCATGGCTGGGGTGGGGGTGGAGGCGTGCAGGGTAATGATTAACGCGTGGAGTGCTCAACACACACACTACCGGGTTATATACCCCTTCACTCTC
This sequence comes from Procambarus clarkii, assembly GCF_040958095.1. Taxonomy (NCBI): domain Eukaryota; kingdom Metazoa; phylum Arthropoda; class Malacostraca; order Decapoda; family Cambaridae; genus Procambarus; species Procambarus clarkii. The sequence continues at coordinate 26,709,661 of NC_091212.1, forward strand.
CCTGCTTCACTCCCCCCCCCCCCCCTTTCATTCTCCTCTCACTCCTCTCACCTTTCCAATGTACCGCGTTGACTTCTCATTCACACCTTTCACCAGGCTCTTAACCAACCGACTCTCTAAATATTTTGATGCTCTGATATTTTGTCGAATCTGACCATAAAGTTGTGGATGGAGGCGGCCTCCACAACTTCTTTCAGGTCCTTCCACTTGTTGACCAGCCGGACACGCTACCAATATTTCCTTACACTCATTCGACTCATTTGCGTTTCCAACTTCCACTTGTGTCCTCGTGTACTACTTTCTCTCAGTTTGAAAAGGCTATCCTTGTTCACCTTATCTATTCTCCAACATTATCTTGTATGTAGTGATTATATCCCCTCTGTTCCTTGTATCCTCTAGCGTTGTGAGATTTAGTGCAACTAACCAAGTCTCGTAGCTTAACCCTCTTGACTCTGGCACCAGTCTTATTGCAAACCTTTCTACTTTTTTTAATTGTGGCTTAATGCTTCACAATGTGAGGATTTCACACAGGTGCTGCATATTCCAGTATTGGTCTAACAAATGTTGTGTAGATTGCCTTGAAGGAGTCCTCATTTAGGTTTCTAAACGATGTTGTTATATTTGCCATCGTCCCATATGCTGCTGATGTTATCTTGTTTGTGTGTGCCTCTGGTGTTTGTGTTAGGACTATATCCACTCCCAAATCTGTCTTTCCAGTTCCTGTAGTTGCCTTTCCCCTTACGGTGTAGATGCGCTAACTTCCCTGTGCTTTTCCCCATCCTCATTGCCTTACATTTGTTGGGATTGAATTCTATAGCAACCAGTTATGTGACTACTCCTGGAAATTGTCTAGGTCCTTTTGAAACTTCCTGCAGTCCTTTGTTGTTACATTACTAATCAACTTTGAGTCACCTGTAAACGTTGATATGTACAAGCTTATTCCGTGTAACACCCCTATGTATATCAACTAATACTGAGTAACACTTCCTATCGGTTGCGCTTAGTAACACTTTGCTATTGAACACTGTATTTATATTTAATGTAATATGAGTTAAACTATATGATGGTTACCGGAACCAAAGGTATCCAACAAGGAAATGCTGCACAGGATTAACTACGCTGCCACCATCTGTCTTGTCCATTTACCATATCAAGCAACGAGGCAAGTAACATTGCTTGACTTGGAGAGTACTTTCTTCCTTTAACTGTCATTAATTATGGGGCGGTTGTTAGCAAACTATGTCTAGAGGCTAAGAGGATTCAACAATTGACACAGACGGGAAGTTTAACACGAGTTTATTGAGGACAAAATTATGCTATTCACCACTATAAATCCTACTCTAACACTGGCCAATTGTTAAGAAATTTAGACATGGAACAAAACCTCAGAGATCACACACATTACCTTAAGACCTCTGTCTCTCCATCCGGTGGATTCACTCTGTCCCTCCCGGGCTGTGAGATGTTCTTCACAGACCCACTCTCGACCCCGGTGTCTGGCACTCTCTCAACTAAGTCTGCTACAGGACCATACATACACCCCAAAAACGGGGAGGGGGAGATTTGCTGTTGCTACCTACACCAAAGATGCAAGAGGTCGGACCACACGTGCACAAACACTCAATAATTTTTCCGTCAAGCTTGTGTGACATTCACCGTACACTCCTCAAGAGAGGAATTATTAATTATGTGTGTGACTGACCTTTGACCTGGCTAAAAGGGGAGATCCATGGATGTTTATACATAAGAATCTGGGGTCTAATTCCATTACAATGTTTGACAAGAGTATCATGAAATATTACATACTTGAAACTAGCTGACTAAGACTAACCCAGGAATTTTTAATCAACATACAAGATAATCCAGAGGTCATCTGGGCTGACCTCTTGGAGAAGGCTTCCCTGGGTGTGAACTCTAGGGGGGAGGGGGGTTCATGGGTGTTACATCCGTCTGGTATGTTTGTTTCGTCACATTAATATTATGTTATGTCTGCTTCGACTGTTTCGTCACAATAATTAGGAACAGCAGCAGTCCCAGGACAGAGCCTCTGGGGACCCCACTTGTTACAGTCCTACAGCTTGCTACCTCGTCTCTGAGTGAGACTCTTTACTTTGTGCCCTTCAGGTACTCCCTTACCCAGTTCAGCATTTTACCCCAGCCTGCCTCACTATCGTGAACACCAGTCTCTCACCAGAAACATTGTCAAATGCTTTTTAACAATCTAGGAAATACAGTCTACCCAGCCTTCTATTTCCGATCTTATTTTAGTACCTCTGTCTTAGGACATTGGTGGAGGCATTTAAGAGGAACTTAGCCAAGTTCTTGCAAGAAGTGCCGATCCAACCAGGCTGTAGTGGATATGAGGGCCTGCGGGTTGCTCCAGGCAACAGCCTGTTGGACCAAGTTATCACAAGTCGAGCCTGGCTTCAGGCCGGGCGCGGGGACTAAAGCTACCAAGACACTCTCCAGCTTCCATGTTAAAAGCACTTAATCCAGTTTGTCAGGCACGACTTTGTTTCTCTAAATCCATGCTGACCTTCCGTCACATAGTGGGTCCTGTCCAGATGGTCCACCTCATTACTTCCTCCAGCTCTTTACACGTAATACTTGTCACTGGCACCGGTCTGTTATTTAGTGCCTCCTTTATACCCCCTATTGTTTAATATTGGGACTACATTTGCCTTTTTCCAGACTTCTCGAAGATTTTTAGCCACAGCGTTTTATTAAAAATTTTGGATAATGGGCGACAAAGTACTTTTTGAACCTCTCCTTCAGCAGCCATGGTGAGATTATGTCTGGCCCCATTATGTGTTGGTGGTGTTGGTGTGAGTGTTGGTGTTGTTGGTGTCAGTGTTGGTGGTGTTGGTGTGAGTGTTGGTGGTGTTGGTGGTGTTGGTGTGAGTGTTGGTGGTGTTGGTGTGAGTGTTGGTGGTGTTGGTGTGAGTGTTGGTGGTGTTGGTGTGAGTGTTGGTGGTGTTGGTGTGAGTGTTGGTGTGAGCGTTGGTGGTGTTGGTGTGGGTGTTGGTGGTGTGGGTGTTGGTGGTGTTGGTGTGAGTGTTGGTGGTGTTGGTGTGAGTGTTGGTGGTGTTGGTGTGAGTGTTGGTGATGTTGGTGTGAGTGTTGGTGGTGTTGGTGTGAGTGTTGGTGGTGTTGGTGGTGTTGGTGTGAGTGTTGGTGGTGTTGGTGTGAGTGTTGGTGGTGTTGGTGTGAGTGTTGGTGGTGTTGGTGTGAGTGTTGGTGGTGTTGGTGTGGGTGTTGGTGGTGTTGGTGTGAGTGTTGGTGGTGTTGGTGTGAGTGTTGGTGGTGTTGGTGTGAGTGTTGGTGATGTTGGTGTGAGTGTTGGTGGTGTTGGTGTGAGTGTTGGTAGTGTTGGTGTGAGTGTTGGTAGTGTTGGTGTGAGTGTTGGTAGTGTTGGTGTGAGTGTTGGTAGTGTTGGTGTGAGTGTTGGTAGTGTTGGTGTGAGTGTTGGTGGTGTTGGTGTAAGTATTGGTGGTGTTGGTGTGAGTGTTGGTGTGAGTGTTGGTGTGAGTGTTGGTGGTGTTGGTGTGAGTGTTGGTGTAAGTATTGGTGGTGTTGGTGTGAGTGTTGGTGTGAGTGTTGGTGTGAGTGTTGGTGTGAGTGTTGGTGGTGTTGGTGTGAGTGTTGGTAGTGTTGGTGTGAGTGTTGGTAGTGTTGGTGTAAGTATTGGTGGTGTTGGTGTGAGTGTTGGTGTGAGTGTTGGTGGTGTTGGTGTAAGTATTGGTGGTGTTGGTGTGAGTGTTGGTGGTGTTGGTGTGAGTGTTGGTGGTGTTGGTGTGAGTGTTGGTAGTGTTGGTGTGAGTGTTGGTGGTGTTGGTGTGAGTGTTGGTAGTGTTGGTGGTGTTGGTGTGAGTGTTGGTGGTGTTGGTGTGAGTGTTGGTGTGAGTGTTGGTAGTGTTGGTGTGAGTGTTGGTGGTGTTGGTGTGAGTGTTGGTAGTGTTGGTGGTGTTGGTGTGAGTGTTGGTGGTGTTGGTGTGCGTGTTGGTGGTGTTGGTGTGAGTGTTGGTGGTGTTGGTGTGAGTGTTGGTGTGAGTGTTGGTGGTGTTGGTGTGAGTGTTGGTGTGAGTGTTAGTGGGTGTCAAGGTTAGTTGTGGTGGTGGTGATGGTGGAAGGTGTTGACACAACACAAGCACCACACCACCACCACCACCACCACCACCACCACCGCCACCACCGCCACCACCACCACCACCACCACCACCACCACCACCGCCACCACCGCCACCACCACCACCACCACCACCACCACCACCGCCACCACCACCACCACCACCACCACCACCACCACCGCCACCACCGCCACCACCACCACCACCACCACCACCACCACCACTACTCATCATGGTGAGGGGACGCCCGCATCACCCCTGACCCTGGCTCGTTACCCCTGGCAGTTATCTGGACGACCCTCACATTCTGGCTCCCCCCCTCTTCCATTAACCCCCCCCCCCTCTCCCCGCTATCATACACTGCACCCGCCTCCCCGATCCGTCCACCACCCACCTCCCCGTCCCGTCCACCACCCGCCTCCCCGACCCGTCCACCACCCGCCTCCCCGACCCGTCCACCACCCGCCTCCCCGACCCGTCCACCACCCACCTCCCCGACCCGTCCACCACCCACCTCCCCGTCCCGTCCACCACCCACCTCCCCGACCCGTCCACCACCCACCTCCCCGTCCCGTCCACCACCCACCTCCCCGACCCGTCCACCACCCACCTCCCCGACCCTTCCACCACCCACCTCCCCGACCCGTCCACCACCCGCCTCCCCGACCCTTCCACCACCCACCTCCCCGTCCCGTCCACCACCCACCTCCCCGTCCCGTCCACCACCCACCTCCCCGTCCCGTCCACCACCCACCTCCCCGACCCGTCCACCACCCACCTCCCCGATCCGTCCACCACCCACCACCCCGACCCGTCCACCACCCACCTCCCCGACCCGTCCACCACCCACCTCCGTAGCCGTAGATGACAGGTGAAATACAAATCTGATTGTATATGAGTGAAACACAAGACGGAATATGTAAGGATGTGTCACAACACAGATAAGGATAAGATAAAGGATATCTCTCCCGTCACTAAAACGCTGCCATGTACACAGTGTGTGACTGTGTGTACTCACCTAGCTGTCCTTACGGGGGTTCAGCTTCGGCTGTGTGTATTTACTATTTGTATCTGCGGAATCGAGCTATTAGCTCTGGGACCCCGCCTTTATAATCTATTTTTTCTCTATTATGTCTGCTACATATATTTCTCTCCGTTGCTGTGGCTCAGCAACGCACATGCGTTGCTGAGCCAAAGCAACGCGTGGCCGGGTACAGCTAGTCTATATAAATAAAAATGGAAATGTGTCGGAAAATCCGACAGCATTTAATATATCATACAGACAGATAAGAGCTGTGTTGTATAAACAAGTTACCCATAGAAAACGTAACTTGTAGTGGAATTACCATCTAAAGAAAACGGGATATCATCACCACATACTATTATAATTCACCAGCTATTCTGCTGGGAATTATTCTTAAATACATTAGTCTTTGGACTTTACCATCATAAAAACATCTTATATAAATTAACTTAATTATCAATATTAAAGTAGAGTAAATGTGACCCTTCTATCACTTTCTGAAATCTGGACAAAGTAGGCCAGGCGTCAGGGAGGAAGGGGGCAGCCATTGTTGTGTCACCTCCGAGACGTGTGGAGCAAATTCGGCTCCTATCATTCTGGACAATGTCGGCCAGTAACGTCAATAGTATGGAGTGTTAAACAGCCATGGTTTATACTAGACCAGAGGCTCACACAGGAGCAAATTCGGCTCCTGTTAATTTTACTTGGACGTAGTGTTATGGAAACCAAAGGTACCATCTCCAACACGATGTCTACAATTCAAGTTAAGTGTCTATCCGAAACCCGTTTATCATTCATTTATGGCCATTAATGTCAGGATATAGGGTGACCCGGTTAGATCGCGAAATCGCCTCAAACTAAAGGTAATTAAGCCAGGTCTTCATGTTCCATGTACTGTTTTCTCTGATATACTTGTCATATATAGGTATCTGGCTTCACAGCTAGCGCACTTTTGACAGGTCAAGACGAGGATGCAAGATTTTGTGCACCAGTTACTGGGTGATGGAAGCTGCCTCAAAGAGGATAATTTGGTGTCTACACCCTAGTTATACCTGGTGGACTAACCTGCTGTACTATAAGATAAGGAACCTCATCAATGTATGTAGCTATTACTGTAGTTTGATTGGCTGCATATATATTAATTTAATAACCCCCCCCTAATGTGTAGAGGATCGATTTGTGAGATTATGAGATTATTGCAGAAATACAGTCCACTTATCATTATACAAATTGCTATCGAAGTATATAAATTAACGTAAATATAAATTCATATAAATTAAATAAATATAAATCTCACAGGTCGGTTCCCACATTATTTGGTCCTTCGAACCGGATTATTCGGTCCTTTGAACCCACATTTGGTCATCTTAGTACCGGATGAACCAGTTAACCAGTGGATTCATTAAATAAACTAGTGCAGTGTTATTTAAACAAAGCCAGCCAGTCATAGACAGCGGCGTTGCCTCGTGGGAGCTCAGGAGCCTCCCTCAGCCCAGTTCAGCTTCGTCAGCGGTTTCATGCACACCCACAGATATTTGGTGGCGTGTTATTTCGTGAAATGACAGCGCTAATATAGAAGCCAGCCTAATTAGTGACTTTGTCTTCGCGATATTGTTCACGGATTTCGTGGTGTTACATTTCGCGAGAGATTATCTACGAATTTTGTGGACTTTATTTCGCGAGGTCACTAATAATATTTAATACTTCTTGATAATATTAGAAGTTTCATAGAGGCTAATTAAGAGGCTATTATCAATAATTGTGTATATTATTTCTCCAAAATAGAGAATTATTTAATATAAATTGCACTAGTGATCACAGTATAATATTTACTAATTGCCAACCCACAACAGGGTAGGATATTACCATTGACTAGTTGAACTATTATCGTTCATCCTAGTCCCATTATTACCATAGTCAGTTGTACTATATTGAATAACCTAGCACCATTAATGAATGGTCCAGACCCTATTTTGGGTGTAATTTTTACAACTCGAGTTGAGTTGTGTATATAATAATTTACTTATGATCATTACACCTTTGAGTGATTAATTAGTGTCTCTACCATCCTAGGGTGATATAGAAGAGCTAACCTAAAGGTACTTCCAGTGACACTGGTTTATCACTCAAATCATTAGTGTGTATGATTGTATATATATAATGTGTATTAATTTTAAGTGCTAACCTCTAGTAGAGGTAGGATTACAGCCTAGTGAGTGCAGAATTTACCCTAGGCTATCATTAGAGTTTGTTCAGTATTATGAGCAGCCCAAGTACAAGCCCCACAAGGCTTCACCAACTAGCCAGTATGGATAATGCAGGGAGAATGAAAAGAACCCTTGCAGGTCTTAAAGGCCACTTAACAAGACAGATCAAGAAATGTGAAGATTTGTCACAACAATCAACAGTTGATTATGCTGACCTGGAAAGCTATTATCAAGCAGCTGCAGGTAAATTTGAGCAAATCAAATGTCAAATAGCAACATATGTGGCTGAACTTGCCAATACCAATTTATCAGAAACAGAAATAGACGACATTATGGTTGATCTTGCGAATTATGAAGATCACACTCAGGCTACGTTACAGCCTTATGTCAAATTAATTGCCCAGAACAAGGCAACAGCAACAATAACAACAGTTGCATCTAATACGAGTCAAGCAGAAGCTCGACTCCCTCCAATTAATTTACCCACTTTCTCAGGAAAAGATGAGGAAGATTGGGATGAATTTTGGAACAAATTCGTTGACCTTGTAGACTCAAAACAATCTTTACCAAAGAGTAGTAAATTCTCTTATTTGCAAGGCCAATTATCAGGTGAGGCTAAAACAGTAGTATCCCATCTGAGATTAACTAATGACGGCTATGATCTGGCAGTAAAACTCCTCAAGGATAATTATGCTGATCCAGAAGTAAGAACATCACATTTAGTTCATAAGCTGTTGCATTTACCCCCACCGGAGGCTTCAGCTGATTCACTCCAAGTTTTCAAGCTGGAGATAGAATCATTGATCAATGCCCTCAGCCTGACAGCAGATACAAACGGGGCTGAGTGGGTCTTGAAAATAATTGTCCAGGAGAAAATACCTAGGGACATATTGAGACAAATGAGTGCTCATTACAATAAAAGCATCTTATCTATGAATGAAATATCTGAAGGTTTAAAGTCAGTAGTTCATCAATTACGAACACATGACAAATTAAAACCACCAAGTAAACCCTCAGAAACTAATAATAGTAAACCACAGAGTACCAAAGGTACTCCAAATCAATCTAGACAATATAATTCAACACCAAAGTGGAACAGTGGCAGTGTGGGCGTATATGCAGTGGGACCCTCCAAGCCTATAGTTACTGTGTCATCCAAGAACGTGACACCAAAGGGTACTGGAAGCTATGGAACATGTTTGTTCTGCAATGAGAAACATTCAATGTACCACTGCTCTAATTTTCCTGATAGTGACGCCCGTGTTGAGCGACTCAAAGATTTGCAACATTGCACGAGGTGCCTCAGGAAACATTACGTCAAGGATTGTGATACCCAATTACACACCTGTAATAGGTGTAACAAAGGTCAGCACCATGCAGCATTGTGCAGAGACACCAAAACAACGTCTCCAAACCCCAAGGTGGAAGATAGCATTCCCACCACAGTACAGTACTGCAAGGTGCAACAAACAAACAGTGTCCAATCGGCAAAGTCTAAAGGTAATACGACTTTGCCTACTGCCCAAATTACCATCCTGAATAAGAGGGCCAAGGTCCATACCCGTGGGTTGTTTGACCAAGGATCCCAGAGAACATATATCACTAAAAAGCTGGCAGATGAATTACAATTAAGGCCTGTAGCCCAGATGTCATTCAACATCTCAGGGTTTGTAACAGATGCAGGACCTCAAGTCTACCAGGTGGTACAACCATCAGTACGTTTAGGCAGGTACGTCTGTCGAGTACAAGCCATTGTGGTGGACAAAATACCAGTAGACCTACAAGTTCAAGGTCTGAGAGCAACAGCCAAATTCCTGAGAAATAGAGGAATAAAATTGGCAGATAATATTAAGTCTGATCACCTCACTGACTTCGGTCTCCTTGTTGGGACAGACTATTGTCATCGATTCATCGGTAGCCCTACTAAATATCAGGGTATAACCATGTTAAACTCTGCAGGAGGTAAATTACTCTCAGGCCCAGTATCAAGCCTGAGGAGACCTATGCCTGCAGATAAACAATACCAGTAGAAACCTAAATTCGTCAGCTGATTATATTTCTCCAGTAGCATTATACTAAGGAGATTACAGCTGACTATACCAACAGAGGTTGATGTTAGTATCATCATTTAAAGCTGGAGATGAGTTCATGAGGCCTCAGTGGCAAATCAGTGAACAGTAGCCTAAAACAGCTACAAGTCACTGCGACCAATGTCACTGATCCCACTGCAGTCTCAGAACCATACTTTACTTTAATGATGAGCTATTCAATCTTCTGAATCAATTAACTAAATTAAACCCCAATAAATCTGATGACTGATTTGATACATTTATTATTTAATCAAGATGTATTCCATGGGCCTCAGTGTTTATATATCAGTGACCAGTTACCTGAAGAAACTTCAAGTTATATCTATGTCACTGATCTCACTGCAGTCCCTGAATCATACTTGACTGTAGTACTTGATCACATTCAGTCTTCTGGGTTAAATAATATGTAACTTAGGCTTGAATATTAGCCTTTCAAGAGTTGACAGGGAAATGAGATCGCATTAGACTTCTAACCCCTACAACTCTAGTACGGGACATCCGTCCTGTACAAACAGACGCACAAATGTGTGATTACTAACTACTAACATCAAATTAATCTAATAATTCGAAGGAGGAGTATCGGTGTTCGTCTGTTCTAATTAGGACTTCGACCCGTGAGCAGCCCCCTGGGGAATTATGTCGGAAAATCCGACAGCATTTAATATATCATACAGACAGATAAGAGCTGTGTTGTATAAACAAGTTACCCATAGAAAACGTAACTTGTAGTGGAATTACCATCTAAAGAAAACGGGATATCATCACCACATACTATTATAATTCACCAGCTATTCTGCTGGGAATTATTCTTAAATACATTAGTCTTTGGACTTTACCATCATAAAAACATCTTATATAAATTAACTTAATTATCAATATTAAAGTAGAGTAAATGTGACCCTTCTATCACTTTCTGAAATCTGGACAAAGTAGGCCAGGCGTCAGGGAGGAAGGGGGCAGCCATTGTTGTGTCACCTCCGAGACGTGTGGAGCAAATTCGGCTCCTATCATTCTGGACAATGTCGGCCAGTAACGTCAATAGTATGGAGTGTTAAACAGCCATGGTTTATACTAGACCAGAGGCTCACACAGGAGCAAATTCGGCTCCTGTTAATTTTACTTGGACGTAGTGTTATGGAAACCAAAGGTACCATCTCCAACACGATGTCTACAATTCAAGTTAAGTGTCTATCCGAAACCCGTTTATCATTCATTTATGGCCATTAATGTCAGGATATAGGGTGACCCGGTTAGATCGCGAAATCGCCTCAAACTAAAGGTAATTAAGCCAGGTCTTCATGTTCCATGTACTGTTTTCTCTGATATACTTGTCATATATAGGTATCTGGCTTCACAGCTAGCGCACTTTTGACAGGTCAAGACGAGGATGCAAGATTTTGTGCACCAGTTACTGGGTGATGGAAGCTGCCTCAAAGAGGATAATTTGGTGTCTACACCCTAGTTATACCTGGTGGACTAACCTGCTGTACTATAAGATAAGGAACCTCATCAATGTATGTAGCTATTACTGTAGTTTGATTGGCTGCATATATATTAATTTAATAACCCCCCCCCCTAATGTGTAGAGGATCGATTTGTGAGATTATGAGATTATTGCAGAAATACAGTCCACTTATCATTATACAAATTGCTATCGAAGTATATAAATTAACGTAAATATAAATTCATATAAATTAAATAAATATAAATCTCACAGGTCGGTTCCCACAAAATGTTCGTTTGTTCAAAATCGCTAATTTTCAAAAGTTCTTCACCGAATGCTTTGAAATTTTGACACAACGTTCCATTCAAATATGCGTGTGTTTTTATATACCTACTATATAGATGCCACACCTGTGACAGGTAAAACATGCTTTTTTGAAAAACAACGCCGTCTGTTGGACGGAAAAGCAACACACGCTACACTAAATATGTTACGATTCCATTTCAGTGTTTCCGATAGCATTGTTAAATTGAATTTTCATAGATTTTTATTTATTTTCATTTTGATTTCATTATTTTGTGTGACACTGCATTGGAATTGAGCTGTGTTGTTTACCTTACCGGTCATTTCGTGAGTAGAGTTTATTTTTGTATTTTTTAATTGTTTTCATATGTTTTTTTAACGGTTCTTATTTTCCAGTGATGCGAACATGAGATCATTTGATGTTCCCATTTTTCTGATGGGAACATCAGATCATTTGGGAATGCATTGGACCGGGGAGTGGGGAGGACCAGGGGACGAGGGAGTGAGGGATGCTGGGAAAGACCAGGGGGCGGGGAAGGGGGGAATGTTGGGGAGGATGAGGGGACGGTGGATAGTGGGGAGGAGGAGGGACGGGGGAGTGGGGAATGGTGGGGGGGACGGAGGAGTGGGGAATGGTGGGGAAGACAAGGGGACGGGGGAAGGGGGAATGATGGGAGGACGAGGGGACAGGGGAGTGCACGTGGGGGATGGTGGGGAGGACGAGGGGCCGGGGAAGTGGGGGATGGCGGGGAGGACGAGGGGGATAGGAGAGTGAGGGATGGTTGGGAGGACAAGAGGACGGGGGAGAGGGAATGGTGGGGAGCACGAGGGGATGGGGAAGGGGGAATGGTGGGGAGGACGAGGGGACAGTGGAGTGGGGAATTGTTGGGAGGACGAGAGGACGGGGAGGGATATGGTGGGGAGGACGGAGAGGGGGACGGAGGAGGGTTGCTGTGGCCCAGTTGCTGTGCTGAGCCACAGCAACGCGTGGCCGGGTACAACTAGTTTATAAATATATATAAAAGCCTGCCTGGCTGCCCAATAGCCAGTTGCTGATGCTGTGCCCTTGTGCAGAGTATTAACAGCGGGAATTCCACATCGCACCAAATTTGCAAATGAAATCCAATATAGGTAGCGCTGGGCTCCGGGAATTCTGACCGGTTTATACGGAAAATCTCACGGGAAAACGAAAATGAAGAGTGTTCCGCTCAAAAATGGTGGCATAGTGATGGTGCAAGTGTTCTTTTATGGTGTAGTGATGGTGCTTGGTCCACTATGGTGTAGTGATGGTGTAAGTAATCCTATATAGTGTAGTGATGGTGCAAGTGTTCTTTTATGGTGTAGTGATGGTGCAAGTGTTCTTTTATGGTGTAGTGATGGTGCAAGTGTTCTTTTATGGTGAAGTGATGGTGCAAGTGTTCTTTTATGGTGTAGTGATGGTGCAAGTGTTCTTTTATGGTGTAGTGATGGTGCAAGTGTTCTTTTATGGTGAAGTGATGGTGCAAGTGTTCTTTTATGGTGTAGTGATGGTGCAAGTGTTCTTTTATGGTGAAGTGATGGTGCAAGTGTTCTTTTATGGTGTAGTGATGGTGCAAGTGTTCTTTTATGGTGTAGTGATGGTGCAAGTGTTCTTTTATGGTGAAGTGATGGTGCAAGTGTTCTTTTATGGTGTAGTGATGGTGCAAGTGTTCTTTTATGGTGAAGTGATGGTGCAAGTGTTCTTTTATGGAGTAGTGATGGTGCAAGTGGTCCTTTATGGTATAGTGATGGTGGTACAAGTGGTGTGTGTGTGTGGGTGTAGTGATGGTGGTACAGGTGGTGTGTGTGTGTGTGGGTGTAGTGATGGTGGTACAAGTGGTGTGTGTGTGTGTGTGTAGTGATGGTGGTACAAGAGGGGTGTGTGTGTGGGTGTAGTGATGGTGGTACAAGTGGTGTGTGTGTGTGTGGGTGTAGTGATGGGGGTACAAGAGGGGTGAGTGTGTGGGTGTAGTGATGGTGGTACAAGAGGGGTGTGTGTGTGTGGGTGTAGTGATGGTGGTACAAGTGGTGTGTGTGTGGGTGTAGTGATGGTGGTACAAGTGGTGTGTGTGGGTGTAGTGATGGTGGTACAAGTGGTGTGTGTGTGTGTGTGTGTAGTGATGGTGGTACAAGAGGGGTGTGTGTGTGGGTGTAGTGATGGTGGTACAAGTGGTGTGTGTGGGTGTAGTGATGGTGGTACAAGTGGTGTGTGTGTGGGTGTAGTGATGGTGGTACAAGTGGTGTGTGTGTGTGGGTGTAGTGATGGCGGTACAAGTTGGGTGTGGGTGGGTGTAGTGATGGCGGTACAAGTGGTGTGTGGGTGGGTGTAGTGATGGTACAAGTGGTGTGTGGGTGTAGTGATGGTGGTACAAGAGGGGTGTGTGTATGGGTGTAGTGATGGTGGTACAAGTGGTGTGTGTGGGTGTAGTGATGGTGGTACAAGTGGTGTGTGTGTGTGTGGGTGTAGTGATGGTGGTACAAGAGGGGTGAGTGTGTGGGTGTAGTGATGGTGGTACAAGAGGGGTGTGTGTGTGTGGGTGTAGTGATGGTGGTACAAGAGGGGTGTGTGTGTGTGGGTGTAGTGATGGTGGTACAAGTGGTGTGTGTGTGGGTGTAGTGATGGTGGTACAAGTGGTGTGTGTGGGTGTAGTGATGGTGGTACAAGTGGTGTGTGTGGGTGTAGTGATGGTGGTACAAGTGGTGTGTGTGTGGGTGTAGTGATGGTGGTACAAGTGGTGTGTGTGTGTGGGTGTAGTGATGGCGGTACAAGTTGGGTGTGGGTGGGTGTAGTGATGGCGGTACAAGTGGTGTGTGGGTGGGTGTAGTGATGGTACAAGTGGTGTGTGGGTGTAGTGATGGTGGTACAAGAGGGGTGAGTGTGTGGGTGTAGTGATGGTGGTACAAGTGGTGTGTGTGTGTGTGTGTGTGTGTAGTGATGGTGGTACAAGAGGGGTGTGTGTGTGGGTGTAGTGATGGTGGTACAAGTGGTGTGTGTGTGTGTGTGTGTGTAGTGATGGTGGTACAAGAGGGGTGTGTGTGTGTGGGTGTAGTGATGGTGGTACAAGTGGTGTGTGTGGGTGTAGTGATAGTGGTACAAGTGGTGTGTGTGTGGGTGTAGTGATGGTGGTACAAGTGGTGTGTGTGTGTGGGTGTAGTGATGGCGGTACAAGTTGGGTGTGGGTGGGTGTAGTGATGGCGGTACAAGTGGTGTGTGGGTGGGTGTAGTGATGGTACAAGTGGTGTGTGGGTGTAGTGATGGTGGTACAAGAGGGGTGTGTGTATGGGTGTAGTGATGGTGGTACAAGTGGTGTGTGTGGGTGTAGTGATGGTCGTACAAGAGGGGGGTGTGTGTGGGTGTAGTGATGGTGGTACAAGAGGGGGGTGTGTGTGGGTGTAGTGATGGTGGTACAAGTGGTGTGTGTGTGTGTGGGTGTAGTGATGGTGGTAGAAGAGGGGTGTGTGTGTGGGTGTAGTGATGGTGGTACAAGTGGTGTGTGTGTGTGGGTGTAATGATGGTGGTACAAGTGGTGTGTGTGGGTGTAGTGATGGTGGTACAAGTGGGGTGTGTGTGTGGGTGTAGTGATGGTGGTACAAGTGGTGTGTGTGTGTGGGTGTAGTGATGGTGGTACAAGTGGTGTGTGTGTGTGTGGGTGTAGTGATGGTGGTACAAGTGGTGTGTGTGTGTGGGTGTAGTGATGGTGGTACAAGTGGTGTGTGTGTGTGTGGGTGTAGTTATGGTGGTACAAGTGGTGTGTGTGGGTGTAGTGATGGTGGTACAAGAGGGGTGTGTGTGTGGGTGTAGTGATGGTGGTACAAGTGGTGTGTGTGTGGGTGTAGTGATGGTGGTACAAGTGGGGTGTGTGTGGGTGTAGTGATGGTGGTACAAGAGGGGTGTGTGTGTGTGGGTGTAGTGATGGTGGTACAAGTGGGGTGTGTGTGGGTGTAGTGATGGTGGTACAAGAGGGGTGTGTGTGTGTGGGTGTAGTGATGGTGGTACAAGAGGGGTGTGTGTGTGTGGGTGTAGTGATGGTGGTACAAGTGGTGTGTGTGTGGGTGTAGTGATGGTGGTACAAGAGGGGTGTGTGTGTGGGTGTAGTGATGGTGGTACAAGTGGTGTGTGTGTGTGGGTGTAGTGATGGTGGTACAAGTGGTGTGTGTGTGGGTGTAGTGATGGTGGTACAAGAGGGGTGTGTGTGGGTGTAGTGATGGTGGTACAAGTGGTGTGTGTGTGTGTGGGTGTAGTGATGGTGGTACAAGTGGTGTGTGTGTGTGGGTGTAGTGATGGTGGTACAAGTGGTGTGTGTGTGTGTGTGTGTGTAGTGATGGTGGTTCAAGAGGGGTGTGTGTGTGTGTGGGTGTAGTGATGGTGGTACAAGTGGTGTGTGTGGGTGTAGTGATGGTGGTACAAGTGGTGTGTGTGTGGGTGTAGTGATGGTGGTACAAGTGGTGTGTGTGTGTGGGTGTAGTGATGGCGGTACAAGTTGGGTGTGGGTGGGTGTAGTGATGGCGGTACAAGTGGTGTGTGGGTGGGTGTAGTGATGGTACAAGTGGTGTGTGGGTGTAGTGATGGTGGTACAAGAGGGGTGTGTGTATGGGTGTAGTGATGGTGGTACAAGTGGTGAGTGTGGGTGTAGTGATGGTGGTACAAGAGGGGGGTGTGTGTGGGTGTAGTGATGGTGGTACAAGAGGGGGGTGTGTGTGGGTGTAGTGATGGTGGTACAAGTGGTGTGTGTGTGTGTGGGTGTAGTGATGGTGGTACAAGAGGGGTGTGTGTGTGGGTGTAGTGATGGTGGTACAAGTGGTGTGTGTGTGTGGGTGTAATGATGGTGGTACAAGTGGTGTGTGTGTGTGTGGGTGTAGTGATGGTGGTACAAGTGGGGTGTGTGTGTGGGTGTAGTGATGGTGGTACAAGTGGTGTGTGTGTGTGGGTGTAGTGATGGTGGTACAAGTGGTGTGTGTGTGTGTGGGTGTAGTGATGGTGGTACAAGTGGTGTGTGTGTGTGGGTGTAGTGATGGTGGTACAAGTGGTGTGTGTGTGTGTGGGTGTAGTGATGGTGGTACAAGTGGTGTGTGTGGGTGTAGTGATGGTGGTACAAGAGGGGTGTGTGTGTGGGTGTAGTGATGGTGGTACAAGTGGTGTGTGTGTGGGTGTAGTGATGGTGGTACAAGTGGGGTGTGTGTGGGTGTAGTGATGGTGGTACAAGAGGGGTGTGTGTGTGTGGGTGTAGTGATGGTGGTACAAGTGGGGTGTGTGTGGGTGTAGTGATGGTGGTACAAGAGGGGTGTGTGTGTGTGGGTGTAGTGATGGTGGTACAAGAGGGGTGTGTGTGTGTGGGTGTAGTGATGGTGGTACAAGTGGTGTGTGTGTGGGTGTAGTGATGGTGGTACAAGAGGGGTGTGTGTGTGGGTGTAGTGATGGTGGTACAAGTGGTGTGTGTGTGTGGGTGTAGTGATGGTGGTACAAGTGGTGTGTGTGTGGGTGTAGTGATGGTGGTACAAGAGGGGTGTGTGTGGGTGTAGTGATGGTGGTACAAGTGGTGTGTGTGTGTGTGGGTGTAGTGATGGTGGTACAAGTGGTGTGTGTGTGTGGGTGTAGTGATGGTGGTACAAGTGGTGTGTGTGTGGGTGTAGTGATGGTGGTACAAGTGGGGTGTGTGTGGGTGTAGTGATGGTGGTACAAGAGGGGTGTGTGTGGGTGTAGTGATGGTGGTACAAGAGGGGTGTGTGTGGGTGTAGTGATGGTGGTACAAGAGGGGTGTGTGTGTGGGTGTAGTGATGGTGGTACAAGTGGGGTGTGTGTGTGGGTGTAGTGATGGTGGTACAAGTGGGGTGTGTGTGGGTGTAGTGATGGTGGTACAAGAGGGGTGTGTGTGTGGGTGTAGTGATGGTGGTACAAGTGGTGTGTGTGTGGGTGTAGTGATGGTGGTACAAGAGGGGTGTGTGTGTGTGGGTGTAGTGATGGTGGTACAAGAGGGGTGTGTGTGTGTGGGTGTAGTGATGGTGGTACAAGTGGGGTGTGTGTGGGTGTAGTGATGGTGGTACAAGAGGGGTGTGTGTGTGGGTGTAGTGATGGTGGTACAAGTGGTGTGTGTGTGGGTGTAGTGATGGTGGTACAAGAGGGGTGTGTGTGTGTGGGTGTAGTGATGGTGGTACAAGAGGGGTGTGTGTGGGTGTAGTGATGGTGGTACAAGAGGGGTGTGTGTGTGGGTGTAGTGATGGTGGTACAAGAGGGGTGTGTGTGTGGGTGTAGTGATGGTGGTACAAGAGGGGTGTGTGTGAGTGTAGCGTAACGAGACGCTCCACATGAGGGTATTCAGTGTTACTAAATGTTATAATCATTCCTGATTGTCCTCGCCACACGCTGCCTGCCTTTATTGGGAGCGTGTGTTCGTACCGGCATGTGTGTACGTAACGTGCGGGTGTGTGAGCATGCCGGGGTGTGTGAGAGAGCGTGCGGGTGTGTGTGTAAGCGAGCAGGTGTGTGTGAGCGTGCGGGTGTGTGAGCGTGCAGGTGTGTGTGAGCGTGCTGGTGTGTGGGTATGTGATTAGGGCCGTTGCTGGTGCTGGTCGACACGGTGGCGTGCACACTACTGGTGCTGGTGTCCGCTACACACCAGCTCCAACACACACACACTCTGGGTGTCGGCTCACTAAGACTGGCGTTCATTAAGAATGACGCTGATGCTCCTCATGCAACTGCAAGCAAGAGCTGTACAGATGAACAGACACAGGATACTGTGCCTGTTCATCTGAAACCTGCCCTTACAAACTCATTTATTTGCTGATCATTGTATTAGAGTCCGTTAAGAATCCATTTGATTGATATCTTAGTCAGTCATATTTGTTACTGAATATTACTGGAGCCAACTGTGTTTCGGAGACAAGGAACAAATTATTATTGATGGAGTGATATTCTTGAGAATGCCAGACTGCTTCAGGTGGTGCTTGTCCACCAAGTTAGGCCAATCTTGAAACCATTGGTATTTTACATAACCATCAGATCACCATCATTACCTTGGTGGTGAAGGCTGTGATGTACTAACCAGGTGAACCAGACTGGGTCAAGCTGCATACTAGTGGTCCATCACCTTGCCCAGCACGCCGGGGAGCTGATGAACACTGGGAGGCTGGTGGCCATCCACGAGAGTAGTGCTAACTTGGCCTTCATAGAAAGTTTTGCAACCCTTGCTGTCAAGAAGGTATGATATGAGTTCAAAACGCTCTCTCTCTCTCTCTCTCTCTCTCTCTCTCTCTCTCTCTCTGTCTCTCTGTCTCTCTGTCTCTCTGTCTCTCTGTCTCTCTGTCTCTCTGTCTCTCTGTCTCTCTCTCTCTCTCTCTCTCTCTCTCTCTCTCTCTCTCTCTCTCTCTCTCTCTCTCTCTCTCTCTCTCTCTCCCTCCCTCCCTCCTCCTCCCTCCGCCAGTGGTAGGGGTCGTGTCTAACATATACTGCGCAAGGTTCGTATTCTTTAATTTTCCTTATCACCGGGGAGAGCCGCCATTTATGTGAGGCTTCTCTTACAAGGATATTCATGCCAGTCCACGCACCCGCACGCACGCACGCACGCTCACACGCGTACAACGCACAACCCAGGCACGCACGCACGCACACATGGACAGTAAATGTAAAAATGCCGGAGACGGAAAAATTCTAGGCTGTTGACCTCACCTGTGTGTCCCATTGTTCTCTCTCCTCTCCTTCCTGTTGTCTGTGTCGCCCTTCCCCGCCTTCTCTTCTTTACCTCTCCCCCCCCCTCTTCTTCACCCTTCCCCCCCTCTCTCTTTCCATCAGCCTGTCCTCCCCCCTACTCCTCCCCCTCCCACCTCGGCACCCTACCTGCGTTTTCCAATTTTCCGCCAGCCTCCCCCCCCCCCTCGCCTGCTCTCTACTGCCATAGTGGCACCCAAACTGTTCCCGCGTTGGTGATGATCGTTCTCGGCCCCTCGTTGGTGGAGGGGGAGTGATGGAGGTAGTGGAGGGGGGAGTGATGGAGGTGGTGGAGGGGGGGGGTGATGGAGGTGGTGGAGGGGTGAGTGATGGAGGTGGTGGAGGGGGGGGGTGATGGAGGTGGTGGAGGGGGGAGTGATGGAGGTGGTGGAGGGGTGAGTGATGGAGGTGGTGGAGGGGTGAGTGATGGAGGTGGTGGAGGGGTGAGTGATGGAGGTGGTGGAGGGGGGGGGGTGATGGAGGTGGTGGAGGGGGGAGTGATGGAGGTGGTGGAGGGGTGAGTGATGGAGGTGGTGGAGGGGTGAGTGATGGAGGTGGTGGAGGGGGAGTGATGGAGGTGGTGGAGGGGGGAGTGATGGAGGTGGTGGAGGGGTGAGTGATGGAGGTGGTGGAGGGGTGAGTGATGGAGGTGGTGGAGGGGGGGGGTGATGGAGGTGGTGGAGGGGGGAGTGATGGAGGTGGTGGAGGGGGGAGTGATGGAGGTGGTGGAGGGGGGAGTGATGGAGGTGGTGGAGGGGGGAGTGATGGAGGTGGTGGAGGGGGGAGAGTGATGGAGGTGGTGGAGGGGGAAGTGATGGAGGTGGTGGAGGGGGGGGAGTGATGGAGGTGGTGGAGGGGGGGAGTGATGGAGGTGGTGGAGGGGGGGAGTGATGGAGGTGGTGGAGGGGGAATGATGGAGGTGGTGGAGGGGGAATGATGGAGGTGGTGGAGGGGGGAGTGATGGAGGTGGTGGAGGGGGGAGTGATGGAGGTGGTGGAGGGGGAGTGATGGAGGTGGTGGAGGGGGAATGATGGAGGTGGTGGAGGGGGGAGTGATGGAGGTGGTGGAGGGGGAGAGTGATGGAGGTGGTGGAGGGGGAAGTGATGGAGGTGGTGGAGGGGGGGGAGTGATGGAGGGAGAAGAGAACATGCGTCAAGACACACAGAGGAGTGAGTGAGTGGCTCTCACCTGTTGATGGAGACGACACGTATATTTTGTACGTGTTCGTGTGAGCGTGTGTGCGCGTGTGTGTGTGTGTGTGTGTGTGTGTGTGTATGTGTGTGTGTGTATGTGTGTGTGTGTGTGTGTGTGTGTGTGTGAGAGAGATGGCTCTTTAAGGCAGATGTAAGTTACCAACCAACGCAGCATGTGTTTCCACTCTGTCTACACTCACTCTTACCATCTCCCACCCCCCCTGGCTGGGGTTCACCTTCAGTATGCTTGAAAAGACAAACACTTCATTATATTTCAGCTTGATATACTTAGAAAACAATCATAAACTTATTCTATCTAGTTATTTGGATGGGCAGTCGTACTGTATCAACAAACCGGATAGAAGGAGATATATGAAGGGAATTAGTGTGTAGTAATCCTTCATTATCATGTTTCTATTTGTGCGCGTTGGTGCAGGTTTGCTGCTTGTACTTAAACGTGGCGAACAGTCACCGTAGACTTTTCGTCCTGCAAATTGAAAGTACTAGTATAAAAAGCTATGATTTGTTCAGATCTGAAACCTATATCTATGGGCTGCACAAAACGTCCACCAGACTGTGCGACACAGTGGTTGCCAGGATCAGGTTGGGTTACCGTTACCTGTGGCAGGTGGCTGCAGGTGACGGGTCTCCCAATCCTGAGCACTCCAGGTGCAAACTGTGAGCAGGAACTGGGGCATGATCTCCCCACACTACTTCACCGAATACCCAGTTATTAGACCATTTAGAGCCGTTGGTATGAGGTACCTAGAGCTTTGCAATTACTTTATTCACTCTCGTGTTCTTGAAGATATCCTCGTATTGCATCCAAAATTTGCCAGTGCCGACTACTGAACATGTAACCCTGTATGACTAACCATCCTGCGAGATGGGGACTTTTAGTATCACTGCTGCCTTATTCACTCTTGTGTTGATGATATCCTCATAATGCCCCCAGAGTCTGCCAGTGCAGGCTACTGATCACGTGCCTCTGTATGACTAACCATCCTGTGTGATGGGAATTTTTTAGCATCACGTAGCTAGCTTTTTGACACACTGTACTTCCCTTCATATAGTCTAGGGTAGCTGCACAAATGCAGATGTACCTAATATATTAATAACAAAAATCAAAACCTCTCGTGTTCTTGAGGATACAGTCAGCGTGCATTCAGAGTTTGTCAGGGCAGCTGCTGATCACATGTCCCCGTATGACACACCATCCTGTAGCATGGGGATTTTTAGCATCACATAGCTAGCTCTTGACACTCTGTGTAATCCTTCATATAGTCTTGGAGCATACTTGGAGA
Source organism: Procambarus clarkii (assembly GCF_040958095.1). Lineage (NCBI taxonomy): Eukaryota > Metazoa > Arthropoda > Malacostraca > Decapoda > Cambaridae > Procambarus > Procambarus clarkii. Next base: position 26,731,076 of record NC_091212.1, read on the forward strand.
GGGTTTCAGGAGTTCTTTTCTTCCCCGAGCCCGGCCTGAGGCCAGGCTCGACTTGAGATAACATGGTCCAACAGGCTGTTGCTTGGAGCGGCCCGTTGGTCCACATATCCACTACAGCCTGGTTGGTTCGGCACTTCAACTTGTTTAAGTGGCTCGAATATATCCACGTTTGTTCCGGCAATATTTATAATGCTTGCTGGGAAGGTGTTGAACAACAGATAACCTTGATGTCCAGAAAGTGTTCTCTGATTGTGCCTATGTCACCTCTACTCCTCTCTGGTTGTATACACCATTTGGTTCCGTATCTTTCGTTCCAGTATGTTGTTATGCTACTGTGCAAATTTGGTACCTGACCTTCCCGTATTTTCCTATATATATTATTTGATACCTTTCTCGTCTCCTTTCCAGAGAGTACATTTTGAGAGCTTTGAGTCGGTACCAATAATTTAGATGTTTTATCGTTTCTATATATGTTCCCTGTATTCCACCTAATTCTGAGATCTTTCCTGCTGAGAGTAAGAAGGGAAAGTGAGTACCGAGCAATACTCAAGATGGGCCAACACCATTGATTTAAATATTATTAGCATCGCTGTGGGGTCTCTGGATGTGAACGTTCTTATAATCCATCCTATAATCTTCCTGGCTGCCGCTATATTTGCTCGGTTACTTCATTAAATGTCAGGTCGTTAGACATCATAATTCCCCGATCATTTACATTCCAAGGTCCGGCACTTCTTGCAGGAACGTACCTAAATGCTACTTGAAAACTTCCACGTTTGTTCCGTAAATATTTCTAATGCTTGCTGGGAGGGTGTTGAACAGTTGTAAACCTCTTATGTTCAGACAGTGTTCTCTGATTGTGCATATGGCACCTCTACGACTTTAATGGTTTTATTCTGGATTTCCTTCCGTATCTTTCACTCCAGTATGCTGTTATTCTTCTGTGTAAATTTGGGACCTGGCTCTCCAGTATCTTCCATGTATATATTATTTGATATTTCTTTCGTCTCCTTTCCTGAGGGTACATTATGAGAGCTTTGAGGCGGTGATAAACGCACATTACCTTGTGACGGGAAAGTGTAGGTGTTCGGCAGTCCTCCTAATGGCTGGTGTCAATGCCTATCACATTTTAGAAAAAAAAGATCGACTGCTTGGCTGTTGTCTGTGGTAAAGTAAGGGAAAACACGCAAAACACATAGTATGAACAATGAAACTATAATTAACTTTAAAAATTATGAATAAGACAATTCCTTGGCTATGTACAGTGCAAACAAACAAGTCAAAAAATATAACATAAAAATTAAGAACAAGGGTGACGTCACTCTACAAATCAAATAAAGACAGAAAAGTGATTAACAGGTGGTGAGAATAGAGCGCTAGCTGAGAACCTCCACCAATAAACAGAGCGTATATCAGTTGGTTGTTCACAGCTTGAGAGCACAAGGATATTCTGACTTGAATGGCTGGTTCAGGCCCAGACATCGACTTGGTAGAGGGAGCTGAGGTGCAGAGGTGCAGGTGTGCAGTCGGCGGGTCACCAATCAGAAGCAGGCAGGCTGGAATGGTAGTTTGCTGGTTGACGATGGTGGCGAGCCAGCATGGAGGGAGTGAGGAGTGGGAGGGAGTTTAGGGTACGTGTGCCTCCTGGTCCAAACGTTTTGTGCTACTGGTAGACGTATCTTGAAGGTAGCATCTTAGTGTTCTATACATATAAGTAACTTTACGTAGGGAAGAGCAGGCTCAATCTGTCTTGAAAGAGATTACCGTCACAACCTAAATATGTTAATAAAACAAACTGAAAAACACTTGAAAACCTCTGCAAGATCGACAGCAAGAGCCTCATAATATAACATTATAAATTATCTGCTCGTTGCTCAGAATAAAGAATTTAGAATATTTTGTATGGATACCATAAACTTGAATTAGTCGATAGTATACCCATTTCTGTTTAAGACTTCTGCTTGATACCTGCTTGATGGGGTTCTGGGAGCTGTTGTTCTCCCCAAGCCCGGCCCGAGGCCAGGCTTGGCTTGGGAGAGCTTGGTTCACCAGACTGTTGCTTGGAGCGGCCCACAGGCCAACATATCCACCACAGCCCGGTTGTTCCGGCACTCCTTGGAGAACATGATCTAGTTTTCTCTTGAAGATGTCCACGGTTGTTCCGGCAATATTTCTTATACTCGTTGGGGGGATGTTGAACAACAGTGAATCTCTGATGTTTATACAGTGTTCTCTGATTGTGCCTATGGCATCCCTGCTCTTCACTGGTTCTATTCTGCATTTTCGTCCATATCGTGCACTCCAGTACGTTGTTATTTTACTGTGTAGATTTGGGACCTGGTCCACCAATATTTTCCATGTGTATATTATTTGATCTCTCTCGTCTCCTTTCTACTGAGTACATTTGGAGAGCTTTGAGACGATCCCAATAATTTAGGTGTTTTATCTCGTCTATGCGTGCCGTATATGTTCTCTGTATTCCCTCTGATTTCAGCAATCTCTCCTGCTCTGAAGGGGGAAGTGAGTACTGAGCAGTACTCAAGATGGGACAACACAAGTGACTTGAAGAGTACAACCATTGGGATGGGGGAACCTGGATTTGAAAGTTCTCGTAATCCTCGTTAGACGTAAT